>NW_020172474.1:736433-814537 GCF_003031525.2 Neophocaena asiaeorientalis asiaeorientalis
ATGGGAGTTCCCTTGTATGTTATTTGTCATTTTTCCCTCGCTGCTTTCAATAATTTTTCTTTGTCTTTAATTTTTGCCAATTTGATTACTATGTGTCATGGTGTGTTTCTCCCTGGGTTTATCCTACCTGGAACTGTCTGTGCTTCCTGGACTTCGGTGGCTATTTCCTTTCCCATGTTAGGGAAGTTTTTGACTATAATCTCTTCAAATATTGTCTTGGGTCCTTTCTTTCTCTTCTCCTTCTGGGACCCCTATAATGTGAATGTTGTTGCATTTAATGTGGTCCCAGAGGTCTCTTAGGCTGTCTTCATTTCTTTTCATTCTTTTTTCTTTATTCTGTTCTGCGGCAGTGAATTCCATCATTCTGTCGTCCAGGTCACTTATCCGTTCTTCTGCCTCAGTTATTCTGCTATTGATTCCTTCTAGTGTAGCTTTCATTTCAGTTATTGTATTGTTCAACTCTGTTTGTTCTTTAATTCTTCTAGGTCTTTGTTAAACATTTCTTGCATCTCCTCAATCTTTGCCTCCATTCTTTTTCTGAGGTCCTGGATAATCTTCACTATCATTATTCTGAATTCTTTTTCTGGAAGGTTGCCTATCTCTTCTTCATTTAGTTGTCTTTCTCTGGTTTTATTTTGTTCCTTCATCTGGTATATAGTCCTCTGCCTTTTCATTTTGTCTGTCTTTCTGTGAATGTGGTTTCTATTTCACAGGCTGCAGAACTGTAGTTTTTCTTGCTTCTCCAGTCAGTAATTCTTCTTGTCTGTTCACTCGGTGCCAGCCCTTGTATGCCAGCTGTTGTACTGTACTACTGTACCTTTCAAGGTACTGTACTGTAGGATTAAATATGTCTTCTTTATTTTTTGGGTTTGCTTGTTTGTTTCTATATTATTTGTATGAAAACTATTATAAAGCGGTTACAGTACAGGACTCTATAGCTGATTGTGTTAGTTGGGTACCTAGGCTAACTTTGTTGGACTTACGAACAAATTGGACTTATGAACATGCTCTCAGAATGGAACTCATTTGTATGTAGGGGACTTACTGTAACTGTGACATTGTCCACACTGATTGGTTTCCGTCTCTATCTTAAGATAGACAGATGTGTGTGTGTGTGTGTGTGTGTGTGTGTGTGTGTGTTTGTGTGTGTGTGTGTGTGTGTTAATAGCACCCTTTGCTTTATTCAAATTGGAATTTGAGTCTGTAAGTATAAGTTTCTTGGAGAGAATCTACCTACTCTGGTGGTAGTGATATCATTGATTCCTACCACTGCCTCGTGCTTTTACTCAATCCTTTACTGGAAGCCTTTTCTCAGATTGATGGTGGGTGATGAGGCCAATTGGCATCTCCATTATTTTTAGGAAAGCCTGAAACTGGCCTTTCCTGTTGATATTTCCCTCATTTTGAATACCAAGTAGTTGAAGTCAAATAGAGCAGAAAGGAAGGTGTGAGTGTGTGCATCTTTGTTACTCCAGTGGCCTTTCTAGGAATCAAGAGACAGAACAGTTGGGCAGAAGGGGAACTGGACTCTTGCTCTGGCTCTGCCATTCTGTCCCTTTTCCTCCCAGGGCATCAGGTGCAAGGGGACAGGGTAAACTGGGTTATGCTGTGACCCCTCCAGGCACAGTGACATCAGTAAACAACCTCAGTGACATCAGTAAACAACCTCTTCCAAGCCATTTCCCCAGGCTTCCCCCTATTGGCAGCAGCATTTGGCTTGATGGGGTTCTGTCTCTGACAAAGGGGCACATTTAATGGTTAGTCTTTATGAACCACAGTTAGGGTTAGGGATAGGGTTAGGGTTAGGGTTAAGGTTAGGGTTGTGTTTTGCTTCCATCCAAATAGGAATCTGTGGGACTCATTTTGCAGTTTGCTTGTTGACAGATCACTCTGATTATGTTTTTGCTCCCCACCCATTACTCTTCATTGTACCGTTTCTTCTTCTAGTAAACTTAAGCATGTCTTTATGTCTACTTTTATCAAGACTTAGAATTTCATTAATTAAATACTGAAAAGTTTCATAAACTTTCCATTTAAAGTGATCATCCCTAAATTGTGTTTAACTGAAAAGTCTTGTGTATTAATTGTGCCTGGTGTTTTTGTTGATTAAACAATTCTGTACCAGCACTAATGAGAGCTGCCTTATGTCTTTCAGCACTGAGGAGGTTTGGCAAAATAGAAAAGGTTATGACTCTAAGTTAATTGCAACACTCAAGCCAGAAACCTGAGTTTGTCCTTGTCTCACTCCTCCCTGTCATTTACTACTACAACTCTTCAGTTGAAGTCCTGCCAGTTTCACCTCCTAAATCTTTCCTGGGTTCCACATTCTCCTCAAGTTCAGGTGCTTGTCATATCTTACCTAGACTATCACTGTAGTCTTTGACTTGGTCTCCTTGCTGACAGATTGCCCTCTTAATTCAGCCAGGAGAATCCTTATGCTGAAAACCCATCAGCAATGCCCATCATGCACAGAATAAAGGCCCCACTAGTTAGCAGGGCATAGAAGTCTTTCTGTGTCTCTATGTTTTTCAACTTCATCACCTGCCTCTCTTCAGTTTGAATTTAACACCAGAGGAATGCCAAGTGATGCGTGGTTTTCTCTGTTCCTCACTTCCATGTTTTGGTCCATGACTGTGGCAAGAATATTTTGTTCACTTTCCGTATCCTAACTCACTGATCCTCCACCACACTTCAGCAGTTAGCTTGGTCTACTACCTCTTCCAGGAATTTTGGGGGAAATGTTTTCTCAGCACTGTTGAGAATTTCAATGTTTTTCTATTGACAAGATCCATTCACGTGTATGCTCTGCACCACGACTCCACTAGCCCTAAGTGCTATGAGGTCAGAGAGAGTTCTAACCTTGTTATCCTCAGACTCTAGTTAGTAGCTAGTGTAGAAAAAAATTGCCAGGACACCAGGCTGTAATCCATGAAGTTGAAGTGTTCATGGAAATAGGTATGTTTGGTTTGGTTCCCTAGAAGCAGACTCTGAGCTGAAGATTTTTGGGAAATTGATTGATTAGGAAGTGGTCCTAGGAAAAGCTAGTGGGGGAGTGGGAAAGTGAGACAAGGAGTTGAAAGGAAGGAGGCCGGGTGAGGCTGTGCTATTGAGAGAGTCCCACAGAGGGTAACTGTGACTCAGTTCTGCAGGGGGTCCTGGAAGCAGTCAGGGCCCTACCAGCAGTGAGGCAGAGGGGTGTTGATACACCCACTGTTCCAGCATTGGCTCAGGGCTGCCTCTCCCCAAAATATAAACTCCCAGTTGCTCAGCTGCCCATGTAGATAGATCAGTGGGGCTCAACATTTAGCATGTATCAGAAGAACCTAGGGGGCTTATTAAAATACAGTTTGTGGCACTATTTCACCTTTTTATATTCCACTGTATATATGTGCCACATCTTCTTTATCCATTCATCTTTTGATGGACAGTTAGGTTGCCTCCATGTCCTGGCTGTTGTAAATAGTGCTGCAGTGAACATTGGGGTGCATGTGTCTTTTTGAATTATGGTTTTCTCCCAGTATATGCCCAGTAGTGGGATTGCTGGATCATATGGTAGTTCTATTTTTAGTTTTTTGAAGAACCTCCATACTGTTCTCCATAATGATTGTATCAATTTACATTCCCACCAACAGTGTAGGAGGGTTCCCTTTTCTCCACACCTTCTCCAGCATTTATTGTTTGTAGAGTTTTTGATGATGGCCATTCTGACCAGTGTGAGGTGATCCGTCATTGTACTTTTGATTTGCATTTCTCTAGTAATTAGCGATGATGAGTACCTTTCCATGTGTTTTTTGGCCATCTGTATGTCTTCTTTGGAGAAGTGTGTATTTAGGTCTTCTGTCTATTTTTTGATTTGGTTGTTTGTTTGTTCGATATTGAGCTGCATGAGCTGTTTGTATATTTTGGCGATTAATCCCTTGTCGGTTGCTTCATTTGCAAATATTCTCTCTCATTCTGAAGGTTGTCTTTTTGTCTTGTTTATGGTTTCCTTTGCTGTGTAAAAGGTTTTAAATTTCATTAGGTCCCATTTGGTTTTTTTGGGTTTTTTTTTTTTGCGGTACGCAGACCTCTCATCATTAATCTAGGAGGTGTGTCCAAAAAGATATTGCTGCAATTTATGTCAGAGAGTGTTCCGCCTATGTTTTCCTCCAAGAGTTTTACAGTGTCTGGCCTTACATTTAGCCACCCCACTCCTAGAGTTTCTGATTCAGCGGGTTTGGGTGGGATCCACGTTTGCATTTCTAACAAGTTCCCCCATGATGTCGTTGCTGCTTGTCTGTGGATCACACTTTGAGGAACACTAATTTAAGTTTACAGCAACCCAAGGGTCATCCTACAATAAATGTATGCGTGCAGGCTCTTGGGAGTGAAACACAGCAGAAGCGGTCATCAAGGGGTCCACAGAGACAAGGGTAGAGCGTCAGCAGCACCTGCTTCAGGGGGTGGGGGCTCTGACTGATGTCCAAGAGGATTCGAGCTCTCGAGAGCAGAGAGCTGCTGGCCCCATTTATAATCCAAGTAACTCAGCTCCCAATTTGCAGGACTGACTCAGCTGAGTATCCAAATTCAAACCAAACTTCACTTTGCCATGACTGAAAATCACACTTACTAAACGATTTCTTTTTACCATCTTTGGTCATCTTTTATCCTTCCTCATTCAGTTCTGCTAAAAATATTTCCTGGAGGCACCATTGCTTTGTCTTATTGACATGTTTTTCTTCCCAGTTGAACCTTTGTGTGTTCTTTTATTATAATTGACCAAAATTTCAAAATGTTGTTATTAGAAAAAGGTAGAGTTCAGTCCTGATAAGTACAGAAAGGCGAGTTGAGACAATAAATCATAAAAATATGTACAGTGAAAGAAAGAAATAACCAGATACCAAAATTGCTAAATGAGCAAGAAAGAACCTAGAGTAAAAGAAAGGTGTTGATTTGCCAGACATTCTTCGGAAATAGGGAGGAATTTTTTGGCAATTGTGGGAATTATGGTCAAACCTTAAGGTATGTTTTTATTTTACTAAGAGAGTTTCCATCGCCTTTTCCTCCTGGTTGATTGCAAGAGTTCGTGGAGCTCCCAGAGTCACCTAATGTTCACAAGAGGAGCTCATGTACTGGAAAACCTGTCTAACTTGGTGCTTTGAAATAAATATGAAAGAGCTAAGTGTTTCGTGTCGTAATTAAATCTGACATTATGCTGGAATGCTTGCAAAGGTAATAAATCATTCAAAAATCATGAAACGGTCCTTTCATTACACTTGGTGTTCAGTAATTTAAATCAAGTTCACAGAAACATACTGAGAATCTACTCAGTGTAAAACTTATTCTGTCATGCCTAGAGTGTGGTCACATCTTCATGGACCAGAAGGGAGGGAAGGGAGGGGGGATCCCCATGGAGAAAAGGAACTTTGTCCTTAGGACACTTCTTATGGGACTTCCTTGGTGGTGCAGTGGTTAAGAATCTGCCTGCCAATTCAGGGGACCATGGGATTGAGCCCTGGTCTGGGAAGATCCCATATGCCATGGAGCAATTAAGCCCATGCTCCACAACTGCTGATCCTGTGCTCTAGAGCCTGTGAGCCACAACTACGGAGCCTGCGTGCCTAGAGCCTGTGCTCTGGAACAAGAGAAGCCACTACAATGAGAAGCCCGTGCACCGCAGTGAAGAGTAGCCCCTGCTTGCTGCAACTAGAGAAAGCCTGCGCACAGCAACGGAGACCCAACGCAGCAACGGAGACCCAACGCAGTAAATATTTATAAATTTATTTATAAATAAATAAATAAATTTATTTATTTATAAATAAATAAATAAACAATTAAAAGAAAAAGACATATGATGTGGATCCTAAATCTAGTCTATGTGTGGAAATTTGAAAGACTACAGAGAGAAGCCTTCAAGGAAGTGTATGAGGAAAAGCTGACAACAAACACCTTAGTCATGGTGGAGAAGGAAAGGGCTGGAAAACATACAACCCATCTTCAAATTCGTGAAAGTTAATGACAAGAGGGTAAGTTGTTCAGCCAAGACAGAAGTACATGTCAAAGAATGTATCTGATAAGTTCAGTTAAATGATGAAATAAGTGGTTTATCTTGCCCCAATTAGATTACTTTACCACTGATCCAATATTTTATCCATGGACGAAAACAAATGAAGTTCCTTATATCAGGTATGAGGGAAGGAGGAGTGAGTACCAACTGGCATTCTATCAGGGTAGTTATTGGGTGATTGTCTGCTGAGTCTGAGAGGAAGTTAACCAATTCCGAGTCTTACCATGAGAGAGGAATTGAGCTAAGAAAAATGTTCAAGTATGTATGCATGTATGCATAATTTCACGTACTACTGGACAGATATGGACTCAATCCCATAGGTCATAGTAAACCATATTTTTGAATGATACATGATAATGATAAATATTTAGTTTATGAAAATATCATCTCAAAACTATTTTAGGGCAAAGAGTTTGCTTTGAGGGAGCATGAGACTCTGTCTTGGGATCATATGCTCTTCTACTAAAAGAGACCCAATTTAAAAAAAAAACAAACAACAAAAAAAGAATTTATCTAATAACAAAAGGGTTGGTGGGATCTTAAGGGTTTACTTGAGCGGAAGTATATGAACACTTACCGTATTCCTTCTACAAGCATTTATACCTATTATCTCAACCAATCCTCCTGACTATTTAGCAGTAAATATTGCTAATTTTTTTAACAAAAATTTAAAAATTAGAATGATTGTAGACATACACAAAGTTATAAAGGTAGAACAGAGAGTTCTGTGTGCCATCACCCGTTTCCCCTGTCGTTCACATCTTACGTTAGTTTGGTTTGTTCGTCCCAGTTACAAATATTGGTGCATTGCTCTCAACCACACGCCAGACATTTTTCAGATGCCGCCTGTATTCCACTACTGTGCTTTTCTTTTCCAGAGTCCAATCCAGGATCCAGATTATCTTCGGCTTTCCTGCCACCCTCTCTTCTGGTCTGTGATGATATCTCTGGCCTCCCTTGTGTTTCATGACCTTGACAGTTTTGAGGATCACTGATGAGCTATTTCATAGGGTGGAAATTGCTATACTAATAGAAATATATTGACTGCAACGTTTTCATCAAAGATAGGAATTTCAGCTGAAAAGAGGTTTCACTACTGTAGAAAGGAAATTGAAAGTCCTCAGTCCCAAACAGAGGAGTTAACCAGAATTAACATCCGCTAACTTTTTCTCATATAACCTTACAGAACTTTACTATAGATATAATAGTCTACATCTGACCTTTAGAAACAGTGCATGCAGCTGGGACTTCCCTGGTGGTCCAGTGGTTAAGACTCTGTGCTTCCACTGCAGGGGGTGCAGGTTTGATTCCTGGTCGGGGAACTAAGATCCTGCATGGTGTGGCCACTAAAAAAATAACTAGATAGATAGTTAATAAAATAAAAAATAGTGCAGCAATATACAAATATTGAATCATTATGTTTTATCCCTGAAGCTAATATAATGTTATATGTTAATTATACTTCCATTAAAAAATTGTAAAAATGGAAAAGAAAAGAGGTATCACTAATAACTTTTGCCAGCAACAACATTTAAAACTAAGAATGAACTGTTTTGTAGCAATGCCTGGGCTCCTTGAATTCTGGGAATTCTCCCTCTGTGATTTTTTTCACTGCTAGTAAAGGCTCCCTTCCAACAAAAAGAAAAAAGCCTCGGTTTAGACAGGTATACCCAATCCCATGGCCTTTCAGCCCCTGGGAGATTTGCTGAGGATAACTAACCTTCTAAGTGACTTCTTAAGGATCACTAACACTTGTATTCACTAACTTAACATAGTGCATTATTCAGTTTATTAAGCGTTCTAATTCTATATTCTGCTAAAATGCCTGGTGTCAAGCAAAGCTCCATATATTCTATACGATTAGGTTTGGCTGCAAGTAAAAAGGCCTGAAAACAAATTGGCCTGCAAATACAGAGACTTGAAGAAGGAAAATGTTTATTCTTTTCTCACCTGGGAACGGTGCATAGTAGGCAATCCAGACCTGGAATAGAAGCTACAGAAATTACCTATTTAGGGACTTCAGCTCCTTCTGGCTCACTGTTCTGTCATCCCCAGGGTGTGGCCACATCCTCAGGATCCAGAGGGGCGGATAAAACTCTGGTCATCACCTCCACATTCCATGTAATAGGTTTTGGAGCAAGAAGACGGTGTGTCTTCTCTCTCATAAGAAGACTTTCTGGAAGTACAGGATGTTGCTGCCTCTTTATAGCCCCTTACCCCAAACCTAGTCACATGGGCACTCCCCAGCACAAAGGAGGCTGGGGTGTATGATTTTCATGGTGGGGGTCTTGTGCCTGGCAAAAGGGAATATCTCTCACCAAAGATGAAGATGAGACTGGAAACTGGGAGATAAATAGTTGTCGCTACCACACTTGGCAACGCTATTCAACCCCTCATGCACATATAGACGCAGATGACTGGTTTTACTAAGAGTTCTCAGTGCGCCATCCACGTTGGGTCTTTGGACTCAACATTGCTTTGGACCTCTCGATTTTTGCATAAACAGTGTTATGGACCTGTAGTTTTCCAATAACTAGATGATGGGAACATATCTGGGTTGCAGTGAAATCCTGAAGAAAATGTATTTGCTGTCTTTGTAGTGTGTCCTCAGAACGCGAGATGGCTTTCTTTCTCCCTGCAAAAAGGAGCGCTGGTAGGAGAACTGGGGAGCCTTGCTCCAGAGCACATCCTCTTCCAAGAAGTAGCAAGTAAGGTGGTTCTGACAGATCCAGGGTTGGCTGCTCAACAGAGTGGTTAAGTATGAGGCTAGAGCCGTTAGTAGGACAGGATCAGGCAGTTCGGGGGACCATGGTGTTACTTAAAAGTTAATGGGGTGAAGGACTTAAGCAGAAGCGTGACAGGATTACTTGTGCAACGACAAGGTAGTTGCTCTTGCCAGAAACCTATTTTTTGTGGAATATGTCGTGATGGTAGCATGAACATTACAGTTTCTATAATTTCCTATGTCACTTTGTAAAAATGGGTCCCCCGGATGACTGGGAGCAGATATTAGGGACATTTTCCAAGAAACTGAGTTTTTGTAAAATTTTTATTGGAGTATAGTTGATTAAAAAATGTTGCGTTAGTTTCAGGTGTACAGCAAAGTGATTCAGTTATACGTATACATGTATCTACTCTTTTTCAAATTCTTTTCCCATTTAGGTTGTTACATAATATTGAGCAGAGTTCCCTGTGCTATAGAGTAGGTCCTTATTAGTTATCTATTGATATTTTGTATATAGTAGTATGTATATGTTAATCACAACCTCCAAGTTTCTCTCTCCCCCGCCCCCAGTAACCATAAGTTTGTTTCCTACATCTGTGACTCTTATCTCTCTTTTGTTAAGTTTACAGACTACTGCTGGGGCCTTTCTGATCAAGTGGCATGGAGCCCTTTTGTTGTTTCTTTGTTTTGCTTTTTTGTTGTTTGTTTTCACTACAAAAGGGGTGAATAATTATTCCTGAGAATTTGGAAAGCACAGCAAAGCAAATAAACCTCCCTAAACTATTCTAGTCATCAGTGAATATTGTTCATTTAAGCGTGTGATATTCCAGTTCTTTATTAATGCATATAGGCTGCAAAGTTTTGCAGGATAACATGCTGGAATACCTTCCAAAGTCTATTTTTAGATCATGGAGTCTTTAGTAGAAGAGAAGGATTCAGTAGTTCTCGTCTGGCAGCTGAAAATCCTGGGGAGCCATGGATTACTCTATAAGGGTCTTCAAATCCACACGCTTATCAAACATTGTCTGTAGATTGAACAACTTAGTATGCTACACACACGTTCAACCATTGGGTAAACATACAAATATGCTATTCATTGAGATTAATACATGCAAATGCATTCACAAGCCCCACCGAATTTAGAGTAGCTTGTTGCCATTAGTTATTTCTTTCAGTCAATGAATATTAAATAACTTCAACGGTTTTATGGGTCACAGATGTGCTGATGTTCCAAAGGGGTTCTTGTGCTTATAAGGTGAAAACAAAAATGCGATGAGGGAAGGAGTGCAGAGTCATTGCTGTTTCCACCATGTCATACTTCAGCCCACACTGGTCACATGTGCCCAGGACACCTCTTTTGCCTTTGATTTTCCCATTTAGATCCTTTCATAAGAAGGAGCAAATTGCTCACATTGTTGGGTGATCCTTCTTCCACAGTTGGATTAACTTTAAGCGGCTTAGCTAAATCCAGAAAATGAAAGATTTGATTATCAAAGCAAAAATATCGTATAAATATACCATTACTAGGAGAGTGGAAAGCAACAATCCACATAAAGCATTCAGTGTGGTATTGGGAGAATAGCAAGCTGCACTTGAGGTGAGGTGAGGTAAGGATGCTGGGTGGGAGGTGGGCTAGTTACTCACTGTCCAGAAGGTCCACTCACCCAGCCTCATAGCACTTGAGATTCCAATTCTAGCCTCAGCTTCTGTCGATGTTGCCATGTGAAACAAACCTTAGCGATCACTCCTGAATTGTCCAAACAAAGGTGTGTTGTGGTGGTGAGCCATCATTTCTGCACATATGTCAAATCAAAAAAAAAAAAAAAGTCAAAGTGTTCATAGGTTGCTTTCATTTTTTTCCTAGAAGTCATAACTTTAAAAAAAAAAACCAAAAAAAGAATGTGAATTGTCTAAAACTGAGCTAATACTGTCTTTTATTTCTCTTAGGCTAAGGTTTTCATTTCAAGCAGTAGCTGCAGTGCTGTGTCTTTAGATGTACCTGTGTGAGATGAAAGCCCATCTATGTGGAAGGGGGCTTGTGGAATTTGTAGATGGGGAGAAAAACTTGGCACCAGATTGGCACCAGGTTTGAGCCAGAGTACAATGAAAGTCTCCTTCTGTTAAGGTTTTTCTCAGATGCCTGGGGTGGTTTTGAGGGGCAGTCTTAGGAAATGGGGTAGCTCCATGGGGTGGGGTGGATACTCGGACCTACTAGTGAGTGCTTGCCTGTCCCATACCTAATTCCAGGCTGTAACACAGCAGAGAGAAGAACCCAGTTGTCCTGGTCTCCCAGTGTGGGGTGGGTGGAAGCAGCACCCTCAGTCTTTCTTCCTGGTTTGCGTCTCTCTGGCTGCTCTTCCTTCTGTGGTGTCATAGACCCTGTGACGTCTTGGCCACCATCTCCCTGAGAATGTCCCCATCCCTGTTTCAGTCCTTGGATAGCATCCTTCTCAACCTTCTTAGTGAAGAGTCACCAGGTCTGACACCTGGGTGTCAGCCTAGACCAAGACCTAGACCTAGACCATCGTCACTCCTCGCTATTTGTAGGAGACCATGTGCTCAAATACAATTTAAAATGGATTCAGAGTAGTTTATATAGGCTCTTGTGTTGATGTCCCATGACTTGAAATAATTGGAAACATCCTGGGATTTCCCAAGCAGAAAGGACAAGAATCCTCCTCTCATCATTTTCTAGCTTGGATGTATGTTCTGTGTCCTGTAGTACGATGCCTTCCCTGTGGAGTGCTTTCCCACCTGATTTCAGATATAAAGGTGGATGAACTCTGCTAGTGCCAGAGGCGTTTTCTAAACACAGCCACGTGACTTGGTGAGTGACACTCACCCTTCTCCACTTTACTCTTCTGAATTCCTTGTTCCTGGGTTGTGTACCACATCAGAAAGCGAAACAGGCTTCAGGAGACCCAGTCTCATCCCCTGACCTTCTGTAGATGGTACATAACAAGTCATAATAAATAACAAAGAAATAAATAGATCTGCTGATGAGGGGGTTCTGAACTAAGTCAACTCCATGATTTGAGAGAAGTCATGTAAACCACTCGAATTTTTAGAGCAAGCATACTCTGCATTTTACAGGAGAGGTTACGTTGAGTTAGTTTTTGAATTAATGGCGGAGCACCGTCAGAAATGTGGCTATGACGTTTACCATATCCCAAAGTTAATTGATGGAGATTTTTCTGAAGTCTGTGGGACGTTCAATATCTCCAATTCAACAGGTTAATTACGCACATTTGGTCGATATATGTTGTCATGCTGTCACAGGAAAAAAGCAAGCACACGTACTAATGAATGAAAAATATTAAGCTGGAATTAAATGGCCCAAAATAAAATGTAAGCTCTTGACTAATGTAGCTATAGATCAAAAGAAGAAAAGTAAAATATGGGATTATGCAAATTACAGCACTTGGCTTCTATTTCTGTTTTCTCATAAAAAAAGAACGAAGGATGCTCTTTAAAATTTCCAAATGAATGGTATATTTTAAAACAAGTTTTCTCAAAGAATAAAAACATGCTCTCAGCTGACAGACTGGCGGGGCTGTGAGTCTGGCTGGGGCCCTCAGCCCTGGGTCTTTGCAGTGGCTCTGGGTACCACATCCCCCTTCTTTCAGCACTTGCCATCGTCAACCAGATACACAATCTGCCAACTACCCACTGCCTTCCTGGCGCTCCAGAGAGAGAGATGGTCAGAAAAGCAGCTAGTGGCATGGAAACAATTAATTCTCAACTTCTTTGTTTGCCTAGAATATTCCAAGCTGTTGTGAAAAAGCCCCAGTGAGGGTTGTTTCCATTTTTGCCAAACAGAAATGAAACCGGAGGTTTGGTAATGATAAGGATAAAAATAAAGTTAAATGGAATAGTTTTCCTTACCTTGTTGAATGTATATGTATATATATTGTATGTACATATCTATAGGTACTGAGATTGACGATTAATAATTATATACAAAGCATACACGAAAGTTGTTTTAATTTTTCTGCATTTAAATTCAAAAACATAATTTATATTTTAAAAGATAGAGTGATATAAAATGCTTTCATGGTTGTTTCTGAGGAAAGGCTAAGCTCTTACTCTTAAGTGTTCCCCTTCTCATTTTCATGGTGAACATGTCACTTTTACGAAATAATGGTGGTGACTGGCTAGGCAAAATGTAGCAACCCTATGTCAGTCCTTGGTCTGCTTCTTTTCCAAATTGTACACTGCTGTGAACAGTGGGCTAGAAGCGTGGTTTTGGAAGGTGGCGGTCTAGGCTTCATTGTAGGCACTGCCCTGGATTCACATGTAGAACGGAAATGTTTGCCACTCAGAATCACGGTATAAAGTAGGAGCTGGGTAAGGTGTCGGAGTAGACTAGGAATGACACTAGCCTAGGGGTCAGGGAGCACGGGTTCTCATTCTTCCTCCATCACTGATTGGTCATGAGAAAAATGTAAAAAAATTTTCCTTATCTCCCCATTAGAAACAAAGTGAAAGCTAGAATTCCTCTTCCATAAATATTTGGGTGGACTTTCTGTTGACAACGTGTCTGCTGGCCTATAACACGTCCAAATAGATTTGATGAGAAAAGAGTTTAATGAATATGGGATAACATTGGATTCTTGGCCTTGGGTAGCCAAAATCTGGACCACTAGAACCATTCATTGGCATATTCATTCAGTCATCAAACATCTGAACAGGAAGGCACAGAGTCCTCAAGGATGGACATTCTGTGGTATTGTAGGTTTTTGTAGGAGAGATGATGGCAGGTGGTGGCCTTGGTGAGATCACAACAGCCAGCGTGACTTTTCTAATGAATAAATCAGACCATCTTGCTTCTCTGTAAAATCCTCCAATGGCTTTTTATCGTGCTTAAGATAAACCCCAGCCCCCTCCATGTTCTGTGAGGACATCCGTGGTCTGGCCCCTCCTGACCTCCCTAAACCTCTCACTACCACCCTGTCCCTGCCCACCTGGCTTCGGCCACACTGGGCTTCTCACTCTTCTCAAAGAAGCTGAGGGTGTCTCAGGGTCTTAGCACATGCTGTTCCTTCTGCCTGGAACACTGTTCCCCCCACCAGTTTCATAAATGATTTCTCTGCTCAAAAGTTACCTCCTTGGAGAGGCTTCTACCAACTCTTCTATCTGAAATAGCACCCCAGAACACTTCTTTTATTCTGCTTTATTATTTTATGGAAGAAATGTCAAATATGCTTAAATAGTCCATTTTTTTAAATTGAGAAGGGGATGCACAGAGCTTTAGTATTAACTGAAATTGATGGGGGAGCCTTAGGTTGTTTCCATAGGAATCTGAATCTCCTGGTTCTTGCCATTTCAATTTTTTTTCTTCTTATATGAGTCCAAAGGTATCAATAACTTGTGGCTATTGTCCCAAAGTTTCAAGAACTTTCCCGGTAAAGGTATTCATGGAGAAAAAAATGACATGCATAAATGCTCTTTTTGAAGTTTCTATGTTTAGGAATCCTGCTAAGTTGCATTTTGAAATGTATGTCTTCTTAATTTAGGGAATGCTATGTCTTTATTTCTCAAATAAATAAAAAGAAGTTCTGATGGGAATTTCTCCTGGACGAGGTCTAATGCCGTGGGCAGAGACTGTAAATTTCCCAATGGGTCTGGGACGTAGGATTTTACATTTTATCCGTTTGCTGGAAGGTTATCCCAGAAATGTCACACACACATAAGGTACTTCTGTAGTTTCCTTAAGCCTCTCTCACCCCAACTCACAAAAGCGCAGTTTCTACTCCACAGCTCAGAGCTGTTCAAACAATTGACCTTCTACACCTTCAAAGTGAATGCCTGCCTAAAGCCTATGGGTAATATGCAAACATCCTTTGGACTTTGCGTTTGGTAGAGGAAACTATAGCCGGCTTCTCCCTCTTGGTCTCCAAGAACTTTTATTTCACTGTGATCAAAAGAATCAAAGTACGTTCCAGCCCAGAGAGAGAACCTATTTTTGCATATCTCAAAACACAGATTTCCAACAATTTCAGACAAGTATCCTAATCTAGAAAGATGACTTTACCTTTCCTACTGCATTATTAATCATCGCGTTTTCTTTTGGAAGCTAAAACCCAGAGGTATCATTGGACAGATAAGAGAAAATCTGTTCTTTTGTTCTCTCAGAAATGTGTTTTTGTCACTTACATGCTACACAAGACAATTGAAATACTGTGGTCTAGATCAGGCTTTAAAAAAAATAGCTTTTAAGGGAGTGAGAAAGTAGGGAAAGATTGGAAGGTGGGATATTAATATATAGTTTCTGTTCTCGTTGGCATTTACTTGTTCTTTTTATTGTTCTTTTGTGTTTATGGAAGAAGTTCTTTTCGACAGGTAATCTGAGATCACAGTAAATTGTGTGAACAAACAATTATAGGTGTTGATTTTATGGTTAAAAACATGTAATATTGAATACGTAGTTATAACAGGGAAAGCAATTTGAAAACGAAGGCTGAATTAAATGTACTTATGAGAACATGGTAGCGCGTGAAATCTCTCTTCCTCACAATCTAATATGCAAGAATAGATGTAAACCGCATCAATTCCACTGAGCAAGAGATGATATTCCATAATGTTGATGAACCCAAGATTATGAATTGGCAGATATGGGTCAAAATCGAGGCTGTGCCACTGACTCAAGCAAGCTTTTCTGAGCTTTCATTCCTTCATGTACGAAAGGGAAGACGGTGGTTCCCACCTCTCTGGGTAGCTCTGAGGGTGGGATAGGATGATGCAATGTGTATAGAGCATCTGGTCCAAAGCAAGGGCTAAATAACTGTCAGCCACCACAATTATAACCATCACTGTCATCACTACATTAGCATTAATGTCAGTCACCGTCTGATGCTAGAGTAGAAACCAGATGGCTGACCGACCTGGTATAAGCAAAAGTATTTCTGAAATGGGCAAAGGCTCCTGAAAAATGTAAACAAAACGATTCGTTTCATAAACCAGTCTGTGCCGTGTGTTTACGAGAGTTAGCAGTTAACCACACCCATTTTACGCCATAGCCAAGTTATACAGTTAATACCGAATCCCTTCTCACTCGGGACTTGGCAAAAGTTTTGTAACCACTCCCGCCTCTTTGTTCAAGCCATTTATTTTATGTTCATTTTGTTTTTCTCACATGCTACCTAGAATTTAGATCCCTCTGCACATGACCTGTATCCAGGTATCACCACCTTTCCCTTGCAGACTCTAATTGCATTCTCTTCTCCTTTGCTCCCCTCGCAGTGTATACACATGTCACCTGCAGAAGAGAACTTCTTTGGTTGCTCTCTCGTCACCTGGTTTTCTGCACGACTAAATTTCCTTTTCCTTTTTTTTCCTGGTGCTGAGGAAGAGCTATTTATTTTCCCCCAGGAAGTCCTGTCCTTGAGATTGGGAAAATACGCTTCCTGGCCGAGCACCTCTGGAAAGACAGTCCCCAGCCTGGAGAAGAAGCAGACACCCCCTTTGGTGGTGGCGTCGTTCACTCTAAAGCACCCCTGGGCCCGTGCACTGCCCCCACTCAGGGCACTCACACCGGGGGCATCGTGGGTCTCCCCTTCCATTGCAGTTGCATGTGGTGTCCACCCACAGAATGTCAGCATCAAAAGCTTGCTGTTTTTACTCCTTCTACATCGGTTATTTCCTATTTCCCTTTTCCATTGTGTTTACCCCAAACAATGCAAAATCTGAGATTTCCTAATTGACACCCTATGTTTCTCTGCCCAGGCGTTCTGCAGCATGTACGAAGAGCGGCACACTAAAACAGTTCTGGCTGCATTTTTTTGTTTATACCGGTTCAACCTGGGCAACTCAGTTCGGGAGATCTTTTATATTCTCATCATGCTTAGTTCCTAGGCGTGCTGAGGAGTCAGCTGCACCTTTGGGAAATGGGGGGAGGTTTGGAAAGATCAAGTTCTGGGAAAGGGAAACTCCAGGAGGCTCTGAGGCTTCTCTTGGCCCATCCAGGAAGGGGACAGCAGTTCAGCCCACACGTATAATAGGGGCATGGCAGACACTGGCTTGACACAGGGTGGCATTAGCATCACAGCTATCTCGTCTGTTGGGTAAGTTGCAACACAAGCAGCAGCTGGACTCTCTAACCACTGGCAAAGCCAGATTTGGGCACTTCCAGCACCTCAGTTCCTGGGGACCCAGCAGAAGCTCTAGCAAGATCCAGAAACATGAAGAAGGGGAGTGACAAGAGTATTCCGGGGGTTGGATCCCCAAGGAGCCAGGGAGGTTCCCGGCAGGGCTCCCCCCAGGGTTTGTAGAACGCAGATCAGGAATGAAATCGCAGCCTTTTTCGAAGGTCTGGTCCAACGTGCACGGGCTATGGCTGTGTGGACTCATGGGTGCCAGAGGTTTCTGCCTGTTGAAGCAGTGAATGCATCCCAGACTACATTCATAAAATCCTGCCTACTCCAAGCCGGTTGCTTCTATCACCCTGTCCAGCCCAGTGGTCACCAGTTCTTCTGGGCCAAGAGAGAAGCCACTCAGCCTTCCACTTTGTATCCTACTGCTTATTTTACAGAGTTGGGTTGCTCACTTTTCCTAAAATACCTGCAACAGAGTTTCTGGGGAATAAACCTCTGTTCTCACCTTATGACACTTTGCCGGACAAATCTTGGTGCCAGCTCTTTGGGCTGTTTTCTGAGTGTCAGGCATGGTGAAGTCTGACAGAGGCTGACCCTCTGCCCACATGGCTTGCTCCTCTCAGTATTTTCTCAGGATCCTTCTAGCCGAAGCGCCTGCCGTGGCCTTGTCCCATTTCTGCTGGTGAATCAGCCAATTTAGACAGCTTGCCTAAGTTATTCAGAGGGGTCACGGCTGGATGAACAATTCCCTTGGGAGCTCCCGCCAACCTTTTAAAAAAGAAAGTTGGGAAAGTTCCAGCCCTCTCTGTGAAGGCTTTGCATTTTCTGATAGTGGCCAAGGAACCAAAGGTGAAAGCAGATTGCTTGGAACTGGTCAGTGGAGCTGGTTCCCGCGGCCTCAAGTCCGAGAATCATTCTACGTGCCATTTAAAAGACCAGGCAGCGGGCTTCCCTGGTGGCGCAGTGGTTGAGAATCCTCCTGCCGATGCAGCGGACACCGGTTCGAGCCCTGGTCTGGGAGGATCCCACATGCCGCGGAGCAACTAGGCCCTTGAGCCATGGCCGCTGAGCCTGTGCGTCCGGAGCCTGTGCTCCACGACGGGAGAGGCCGCAATGGTGAGAGGCCCGTACATCGCGATGAAGAGTGGCCCCCGCGCCCTGCAACTAGAGAAAGCCCTCGCACAGAAACGAAGACCCAGAACAGCCAAAAATAAATTAAAAAAAAAAAAAAAAAAGAGACCAGGCAGTGTCAGGAATTGTGTGAGTTGGTAGGAAAATCTTGATGGTGTCCTGGCCTTGAGCAGGATGTGTGCTGCATCCGTGTTGACAGTTTTCTGTCTCTTTTCTGACAATTTCCAGTCCTTTGCTCCAGCTTTCTTACTGACTTTCTATAAACATATTTAGTTCAGAATGAACTCGATATTCATGTGGAATTCAGAACTCTGATTTTCCCTGTCAGCAGCTCTCCATTCCCCACACTGGAATATTTACAGTGGCTCAAATGTACTCTTTTGCCTTCTTGACTTTGCTGGAGTGTATGTGTGTGTGTGTGTGCGTGCATGTGTGTGCTTCCTAAAATGATTCCTCTCCTGAGTCTCTGCTTGTCAAAGGGCTTCTCAACTTACTAGCCTGTGTCCGTGGACAAATCGTTAAGCTTCTCTGAACCTTAGTTTCTTTATCTGTAGAAGGAGGATAAACAATTTACAATGGTGAGGATGGGCTTGGTAACGCTGCACTAATAAATGATCCCCAGATCTCAGTGGCTTAAAAGGACAAAAGTTGGGGACTTCCCTGGCAGGCCAGTGGTTAGGACTCTCAGCTTTCACTGCCGGGGGCGCAGGTTCAATCCTTGGTCAGGGAACTAAGATCCCACAAGCCACGTGGAGCAGCAAAAAAATAAATAAATAAGAAGGACAAAAGTTTATTTCTCATTCATGCTATGTGTCCAGTATGTATCAGTGACAGAATCTGCTTTTCCCAGTTACTTATTGACCCAGGAAGATAGAGGAGGGGATTAAAAGGGTCCTTAATTCTCACTGAAGTTCTGCTCAGAATTCATTCACCAAAGTGATCACATGGCCACAACTAACTGCAAAGAGGGTGGGGACGTGTAGCCCTCCCCCTTCCTCAAGGAGTGCTGACGATTTTCTGAAGCACTGTGATGACAGCACACCTCCATCAAGGTACATGGTAAACCCTAGAATATCATACAGCTGTCAGGTGGAGTCACTATAATTCCTTTTTGCAAGGGCCAGTGTCAATCTGGAGATGAGAGAGAGACAGAGCACACACACACACACACACACACACACACACACACACACAGACAGAGAGAGAGAGACAAAGAAGTAGCTAGCATGAATTCTACACCAGTCCAAATACTACCTTAACCAGTCACTAACTCTGTGATCTTGGGCAAATTAACGTCTCCGAGCGTCAATTTCTTCACCTGGAAAATGGGGACAGCAATTGTAAATTCCTCTAGAGGTGATTATGCATGTTAAATGTTAGCGATTGTGAAATTATCAGATGGAGTACCTGGTGCCATATATGTATTTATTAAATGGAATACAACTGGCTTTTTTCTTTTAATATTAAGATGTGGTAGACTTTATATATATATACATATATATATATTTCTGTGTGTATGTTTGTGCATATATGTGTGTGTATTCATCTTGTTTTTAAAAATAGCTACATACTATTCTGGTTTGGGGCCATATCTTAATTGCCATTCAGTTGATTAAAACTTCCTGTAGTACAATTTAAGAAGACCATGGTTTCACGCGTCTCCATTCATTGACCTGTTTCCTGCCTTACCCGCCTCAGATGTAGAGTCTAAAGACTGTGTCGTCTAATGCCATTTGGTGGGGAAGTATGTCCAGATTTACTGATAATTTAGTCCATTCTCTCTGTTATGACATCTTTATCTTGTGGCAAACATTCTCTTATGGTTGTATTGCCAAAACTTCCCCTGAATAGAAAGTACCATGTTCTTAGGTTTGGCCCCAAATGGTCACTTTCCCATTAATGGACTCAGCTGTGGTGTAGGAGCCACTCTACCCCTTGCCCTCACCAGGTGAACGCCACGCTTGACCCCTTCGCTGTTCCCTGAAAAGCCTGGACCTGATTTGGGTGCCATAACATTTGCCGAATGATACAGCTGTGACTTCTTAATGCTCCCTGTTCCTCAGGGTCACTTCACCTGCTTCTTTTAATTTTCAATTTGAAGACCAATCTCGTTATCCTGTTTCCATTTCACTCATGCATAGCCTTTTTCTCTCCTGCCTCCCCCATCTCCCCGACTTATATTTCTTGTTTTATGTGCTTTATAGCTTCTCCTGTATACACCAATATCATAAGCAAAAGTAAATCTTTTAGCTCAGAAAAAAACGATCAGCTGTACATCCCAGGCAGGATGGTCACTTGTTGAGCTTTCAGGGGAGCAGACTCTGGAAATGGGACTCTATACCCAAGAGGTTTATTAAGAAGTACCTTTGGGCTCAACATTTGTGGGTGAGATGGGATGGGCTGGAGAGAGGAAGAAGTTTAACTGTGATGCAGGCCCTGCAGCAGCCTCAGCCAGCCCCATAGCTGCTCAGAGCTGTCCCAGATCGGGTCACCGTGGCCAGGATTTTCTCTCCTACATTGGTCAGTCATTGGATGTAGGCTCTTCCTGGGAGGCAAAGTCACTCTGCCATGGATACAGTCCCCAAAGGGGAACCTGTCCATTGGCATCCCAGTAGCTGGGACAAGCCCTCCACTGCAGGGCCGTGTGGGTGGCACATCACAGGGTCCACTGCAGAGCAGGACAGCACATTGGGAACCAGAGTCCAGTCCCTTCCTCCTACATAAGCTCAGAGAGAAGAGGACATTCCCCGCCCTCTCCTGCCATCCTACCTGTGTGGGTGATAGCAGGGTTAAAGGTCTTTCATACAGTTCTTACTTATTTCTGCTTTTGCGGTCCTTGCCATAATCTTTTCAGAATACTTTCTTTTTGTTGCTATGACAATCCGTGCATCTTCTGTATTACAATTGCTCTCAATATGGTCTCAGCATCCCTTTTCCTCTAGCTCTGAGGGGATAAGATGAGTCCAAACATGAGCTTGTTTAATAAAATTTGGGCCACCCTGTGTGACACCTTTTCCCTTTTCTTTGAAGAAGTTGCTTTTGGAGTGGGCGTTCCCCCTGCCTTTCTTCTGTCATCCCACAGATCATCTCCATCCTTCCCACTCAATATTGCCTGGCAGCAAGGGGGACGGGAATAGCACGGAGAATGGGAACCCACAGAAGAGCTGCAGCCTCCTCCCCCTTGTATACTTGCGAGCTGAGCTGCTAACAAGTGGCAGAATTGATTCACTTGAATTTCATCTTCTTTCATTTCCTCTGCCTTCCCTCTGGTGCTGGTGATAATAAAGAGTGAAAAATTACCTGGGACCCAGGAGGTAGATGAAAGAGAACCGGGGTTGAGAGAATCCAGAGTCTGACTAATCAAACATTAGCCCTTGGCTCCTATACCCTCCCACAGGCGTATCACCTTGTGGCCACGGAGCAGAGCCTCCAAACAAGGAGACATTCCCAAAGCCGTCTCGGGAAGGATGCCTGTCAGGGTGTTAACACTATAGAGACACCTCATTGAAGCCTCCATCCTGGTCATTGCAGAAAGAGGCTCAGGTACCCCAGGTCACCTGGGAAGACATAACATGGAAGTTTTGTGATAGATTAAGAGGAAAAAGGTCTTTAAAAATATGTCCACAGGGGCTTCCCTGGTGGCGCAGTGGTTGAGAGTCCGCCTGCTGGTGCAGGGGACACGGGTTCGTGCCCCGGTCTGGGAAGATCCCACATGCCGCGGAGTGGCTGGGCCCGTGAGCCATGGCCGCCACTGAGCCTGCGCGTCCGGAGCCTGTGCTCCGCAACGGGAGAGGCCACAACAGTGAGAGGCCCGCGTACCGCAAAAAAAAAAATATGTCCACAAACAGACACCCAGGCATCTGCCCTTCTCAAGTCAGCAGATAAGAGTAATTCTCCTCTGCAGAGGATAACAGATATACGTTTTATTTATTTTATTTTTTATTGAAGTATTGTTGATTTACAGTGTTGTGTTAATTATTGCTGTATAGCAAAGGGATTCAGTTATACATATATATATATGCACATATATACATTCTTTTTATATATATATTGTTTTCCGTTATGATTTATCACATGATATTGAATATAGTTCTCCGTGCTATACAGTAGGACCTTGTTGTTTATCCATCCTGTATATAATAGTTTGTATCTGCTAATCCCAACCTCCCACACCATCCCTCCCCCACCCCCCTTCCCCTTGGCAACCACCAGTCTGTTCTCTATGTCCATGATTCTATTTCTGTTTTGTAGATAAGTTTATTTGTGTCATATTTTAGACTCCCTATGTAAGTGATATCATATGGTATTTGTCTTGGTCTGACTTACTTCACTTGGTATGATAATCTCTGGGTCCATCCATGTTGCTGCAAATGGCATTATTTCATTCTTTTTTATGGCTGAGTAATATTCCATTGTACATATGCACCACATCTTCTTTATCCATTCATCTGTTGATGGACATTTAGGTTGTTTCCACAGATATACATTTTAAATAAAGGATCACAGAAGGAAGGGTGCTTGCTGCTTTATTGTGCTGGGGGAAAAGTCAAGTCTCATCAGGGAATATCTGCCAGCATCAGCAGAGAATAATGACCTTTTCCAAAGCACCCCAATCATCACTGCTTAGAGTAGACTTTTCAATCACTCTCTCCTACCTCTGCCTACAGAAAGGCAAGCACAGCCCCTGCCCTGTATAATTGCTGATCTGCTGGAACACATCTACCTGGATCCCCAAAGAGATAAGAATCTACTACGTGGATATTAGAAGAGTCTGCTCTTACTGTGGTCAAGGCCTTGGTCTCCCCATCACGGGATGAGTGCCATCTGTTTCTGCAGCTGGAGGGCACTCGGTGTCTCAGTCCTGCCAAGGTTGCCTTGATTCCAGGGAATTCCCTGCCGCTGAGCACAGGAGGCCTCGTAGACTCATAGACCCTTCATCTCCCTCAGGGTCACTGATTAGACGAGACACGGCACAGGCAAAGAGGAAAATGCTGCGAATTTAAAGTGAAAAACACAGTTGGTACAGATTCAGTCTCTGTCTGCCACTGCTTCCCCATAAATATTTTACCTTTGTGTTTTGACTATGTGTTTCTGAAACTCGTAGGCCAGGCCAACGTCACAGGCTTGATGACAGTGTGTCTGGAAGACTGGGCCCCACCTCGATGTGTCAAACACAATGAGCCCTCCCAGGGCCCGACCTCCTGCGACTGTGGCCGTGCCTGGTTGTCTGCGTCTTTATTCCTGTCCTGCCCCTAGGTTCTTCAGAACCATTTTTTTTTTTTTTTTTAGATTCCATATATATGTGTTAGAGGCTGGTTTTCTTGCATTGGTCGCTGTCTTCTCCCTTTCCTCAGTGTGAAAAGCTACCTGTTTTCATTTTGAGCCCGACTGCAAGAGAAGCAGCTCACACTTAACTGTGCTCTCTCTCTTCCTGCGTTTCCACATGGGCTGCCATCTAGATGAAAGCGGGGGAAGTCTGCACCCCATCAGGCTCTTCGGTTCTTGAGAAACTTCCGCTTTGTTTTCAGCCATTCAGCCCTTCACTGAGCAAAGAGGTCCTGAGCACCTGCTGTGTCATTGGCCCCAAGACAGTCCTGGGGATGCTCACACCTACCCACGCCTGGGCATTTGCTCTACCCTGTCCACCCTCCCACCTGTTACTTTAGGAATTGCTGAGGTGGAAAGGGTAAAAAGGAAAGAAGTGCATGGTATGTGGAGGAGGTGGGGAGCGGTGTCCCCCTCATGCTTAGATCAACTGTTTCTACGTCAGGGAGTTGGGAGACCAGCCCAGACTCACGTCCCTCCCGTTCTCACATCCCGAGACCCTATGCAAAGCAAAAAGCCGCAGGTGGGGTAAAAAGAACACACTGTCACCTGACCAATCATTATTTCAGCTGAATATGTATAAAACTTGGTTTAATGCACTAGCAGTTTGGTCACAACTCCTGAAACCGTCCTATAGGCAATGAAGTTTGTGACAGCAGCTTAATATCATGACGGTTTACATTGTTTAAATTGTGCAAGCATTTAGAGGAGACAAAATGGGAATTTGTTATCTTTTTTCTGGGAGTGGCTTTCTCTTCTCTGCTTGACTTTCTTATCTTCGCCTGGACGGATTCTTACCTTTTTTATTTATGTTACCTGGCTGGTTGGCTCCCCAAGATAGAGTGAATGCTAGGATGGAGAACACAAATTCCGTTTCATTTACATTAGCATCCTATGTCTGAGCGAGGAGATGGGGAAGTCTTACTGCATCTTGCAGACAATTAAATGAGTTTGGAAAGTTTTCATTTGGTTTGTTGTTGACAAAAACTAAGTCCCTGGATGGCTGTTAATTTTTCTGGGTGATTCCCAGAGGAAAACCAAGCCAACACAGGGCCCTGCATTTCTGTATGGAACTTCGGTGAACTACGTAGTATGGAGATCTCAGTTCCGATTTCCGTGTTTTGTTTGGTTGAGTTTGCTTACGTAAAAGGAAGTTTTGGGGAAGAAACCTATGTTTAACTGAGAAGATAAAGGACTCAGGTGGAGAACAGGAAGAGGTAAGAACAATTCTAGACTAGATCCAACCCACTGATCTAAAAAGCACTGCTTCATTAACCCATTAGTGTAATTTCATAAGCAGGAGGCGGCCAGTCTGATGATCTTTCTGTTAGAATTCAATTGTCATCAGTAATATCCAAGCAGGTTCTTTGTATGACTTTACTGACATTGGTTGTTTTTTCCATTCTATCTTCTTCTTTAAGGAGGACTTAAGTTTTTTTAACACATATTAGCATATTTATTTAAAAATTTTTAAAATTTTATATTGGAGTATAGTTGATTCAAAATGTTGTGTTAGTTTCAGGTGTACAGCAAAGTAATTTAATTATACATATTCGTATATCTATTCTTTTTCAGATTCTTTTCCCACGTAGGTTATTACGGAGTACTGAGTAGAGTTCCCTGTGCTACACAGTAGAGGACTTAAGTTTTTTGAAAAACACGTATTACAGGATAAAATTAATGAGGAAAAGTTACATATGGCATGATTCCCCATGTGATCACTGAGAAGATGAAATTTGAAAGTAGGGTACTTAACGGTATGAAGACTCTAAGTCTGAAATCAAAGGCAAATCACATGAAGATTGAGGATGATTTATACACCACTTGGTTTTTGCTAACAGATTGCAGGGGTAGCAATTCTACCTGGTTTGACAGACAGTCATTCTGGAAAGGAAAAATTATGAGGTTCTAGAAGGAAGGATAATCTGAATGCAAACGAGTTCTCTGTTCACCTTAAACTGAAATCAGGGTTCAGGTGTCAGCCCCAGGTTATCAGCCTGGATTATTCGGTGACAATTTATGTGAAGTCACCAGGTTGGGTGAATGGCCAACGTGAAATCGAAGAAAACAGCCCCTCGGGGTTCTACCTTCAGGTGTCTGTAATGGAGAGCAGGTTTCATTTGATGGGAACCTTTCACAGACAAACAATAGGTGAGAATCTCAGAGTAACTCTATGCAGGCAGTAAACATTATTTATTTCAGTTCTGTTTCATCACGACTGTTAAAACATGACATTTACATTCTTCACTGAATCTCTAGGAACTTTGGTTTCCCTGTAGCTGTCTCTCTGATATCTGTCTCTGTGTCTGCATGCTAGTTTCTGAAGCCTGGCAGAACAGGCAAGCGCTAGGATGGCTATAACACAAATGCCCAGAACTACCACACAGGCTCCTTCTCCAAGAGTAGGTTTCAAGCAGAAATCACTCAACAAAGAGAAATAACTACCATCTATTGTGCACTGACTTTGGGCCAGGTACTATTTTGACTGCTTTGCCTAAATAATCTCGATCCACTATAAATAGAAGTAACTATTGCTTTTATCCTCATTTACAAATGAGGAGACTGAGTCAGGCGAAGTCCTGGACAGAACTGGGGTTCCGTCTCAGACAGTCTGACTCCTGAGCCCCTGCTCGTCGCCGTTGGGCTACACACAGAGCACTGACTTCATGCTGGCCACTGAGCCATAGGCACCAGGGATATGGGAGCAAACAGTATTGAGATGTATTGTTCAGATTTGACCCTGGCATTGGATGGATATCCCTCATCTATGTATCGGTTTTCCTGGGCTACTGGGGGGATCCCATAACAATTTGGAACATTACTGATGATCACGGTCAGCAGATAGAATTAAATAACTTGGTTTCTACTGGTAATGTAACTGCTAATGTCCTTCAGCATTGAGCCATCACAACCTTCTTGAATGAGGTTTCTATGAGACTTTAAGAAGTTTACTCTTCTAACAGTTGTTGGTATAAATCTGTTAAACATCCATCAGGCCTTGTGATGATTAACATAAATATGTTAGCTTTTTCAACGGTTAAAATGGTCATGTGTATCAGCTAGCTTTTGCCACATAACGGTGTCCCCGGACTCGGTGGCATTTATCGCTTACAAGTTCACGAGCACCTGGGTGGCCCTCTGGTCTTAGCTGGGTTCGCCCATGAGTCTGTGGTTAGCTGCAGGTCAGGGCGGTGCCTCTGAGGATCTGGCTGGGCTTTCTCACATGCTGGGAGTGTGTCTGGCTCTAGGCTGGGACAGCGGGCCTCTCCTTCACAGGATCACTCATTAGCCAGTAGGCTAGCCAGGGACTGTCCCTACAGTGGCTGGGGAGAGCCCACGAGCAAAGGCCAGAGTGTGTACTGACTCCTGAAAAGGCCTAGGCTTAGAACTGGCATAACGTAACTTCTCCCTCATCTATGGTCAAAGCAAAGCCCAAGGCCAGTCTAGATCCGAGGGGTGGGGAAACAGACCCCACCTCTTGGTGCGAGGAGCCTGCAGGTTACCTGGTGAAAAAGCAGGAACAACACAAGGCAGGGGATCGTGGGAGCCATTTTTGAAAACAACCCACAGCAAAGTAATCGGTTAACTCAGAATTTCCCAAACATACCTGGTCCCCCTGCCAAAGGTCTCCCTTGCCCCATAGTTTTTATAGCATAACCACCCACAGAATATGATATTTGCTAAATTCAGATTAATTAAAGAACATTTTCCATGAAAAATGAGTAGTACTATACCCATTTTATAGACGGAGAAGCTGAGGTTCAGAGCTAAGTAACATACCCAAAAAATCGTAAAACTAATAAGTAGTAAGTTACTAGCATTAATTGGTATCTAATAAGTTGCTGAATGTCAAAGTTTGACAAGCTTAGGTAAGTCTAACTCCAAAGCCCTTTCTTTGAATTACCACTCTACAAGGGTTTCAAGGCCTTTAAAGGTCACGTTATTAATGATCTTTTCAAAAATGAAAGTGGTGCCTGCGGATGAGGAAATAGGAGAGGAGAAAATTCAAACACAATAATAGCCCATTTGTTGCAGTCTATTTACAGGCATGGATGTTTTGATCAAGGGGCATTTCTTTCATTAAACAAAATGATCCTTTGTGATAGCTATGGATTATTAATTTTTTCATCTCTTCCTGCAATAAATATTTGGTGGTGGTGGATGTTTCTGTATGGTAATATTATTTGGCTTGAGAAGGATCAAGTGCAAATAGAATTCTCATTTGCAAAACTTGTCACGTATATTCCTTCAGAATATTTGGGGAAAGTAAGAGTAATAGCAGCAGTAGAGGTAGTATTAAGTGTTCTTTAATTAGATCTGAATTTACCAATTATCATATTCTGTGGGTGGTTATACTATAAAAACTACGGGACATGGGAGACCTTTGGCAGGGTGACCCGGTATGTTTGGGAAATTCTGAGTTAACAGGTTACTTTGCTGTAATTTCTCAGAATCTTACGTAGGCTGATGACCATTGTAATACGCAATGAGTCCATTTCTCAGACTTCCATAACTGCAGAATATTCATTTATTTGGTGCCACTCACAGATGCCTAGTATTCCATAGAACTCTTGGGAAATCTGACCTTGATTCTGATCCCTTTGAAGGTATGTTTGGAGTCAATAGTATTTTGTCAAGCATCTGCTGCGAGAGAGGCACTATTAGAACCACATCAGAAACCCGTGAAATAGGTATTATTCTTATTGATAGTTGAGGAAACTGGGACTCCAAGCAGTTACTCTGTTTGCTCAAGATCCCCCATCTGGTACCAAAACTGAAAGTTGACCCTGGTTTTATCTAACTTCAGGCCTAGGGTATGTCCTATAGCCTTTGCTGAGATTCAGAAAGTTTAAGTGACTTTTTAGGATGACTCAGCTGGTCAGAAGAGACACCATGTCTTACATACTTTTGTAGTCCCTGTAGCTCCTAAGAGAAAATAGCTTATCAGTCAGTACCTACAGGCCAATCCCTTTTTTCATTACCTAGTTATTATTATCCTCATGCTCATGGCAAAAATTGCAATAGTAGAGAAGAGAATAAGATAAAAAGTAAAAATTCTCCATACCATCAGCTCCAGAACCATACTCTAAAGATAAGACTATTATCCATTTTGTATATGTTCTTCCATAACATTTTAATTATACGTGTGTGTGTGTGTGCATTCTTCTGTTTTGTTTTACACAGATGAGATCATAATATGTACAACTTTCACTTAATATATCTTTGAAACCTTTTATTAAAATATAATTGATGGGGGCTTCCCTGGTGGCACAGTGGTTAAGAATCCACCTGCCAATGGAGGGGACACGGGTTCGATCCCTGGTCCGGGAAGATCCCACATGCCGTGGAGCAACTAAAAGCCCCTGCACCACGACTACTGAGCCTGTGCTCTAGAGCCTGTGAGCCACAACTACTGAGCCCAAGTGCTACAACTGCTGAAGCCCGCATGCCTAGAGCCCGAGCTCCTCAACAAGAGAAGGCACTGCAATGAGAAGCCCACACACCACAAAGAAGAGTAGCCCTGGCTCGCTGCAACTAGAGAAAGCCTGCACACAGCAACGACGACCCAGCACAGCCAAAAATAAATAAATTAATTTAAAAAATATATACGTGGGCTTCCCTGGTGGCACAGTGGTTGAGAATCTGCCTGCCAATGCAGGGGACACGGGTTCGAGCCCTGGTCTGGGAGGATCCCACATGCCGCGGAGCAACTAGCCCCGTGAGCCACAATTACTGAGCCTGCGCGTCTAGAGCCTGTGCTCCACAACAAGAGAGGCCGCGATGAAGAGTGGCCCCCGCTTGCCGCAACTAGAGAAAGCCCTCGCACAGAAACGAAGAGCCAACACAGCCATAAATAAATAAATAAAATTAAAAAAAAAAAATATATATGTAAGTGATGTGTAACATTATTTCAGGTATACAACATTGATTTGATAGTTGTATATATTGCAAAAAATTGTTACAAGTCTAGTTAACATCCATCATCATGTATAGTTACAACTAGTTGATTTACAGTATTACATTAGTTTCAGATATATAATGTAGTGATTCTATATTATAATAGGTTATACTCCATGCAAAGTTATTATAAAATATTGGCTATATTCCCTGTGCTGTCCATTACATCGTTGTATCTTATTCTTTTTAATACCTAATAGTTTGTTACCTCTTAATCCCCTTTCCCTATTTTGCTTCTCCCCCCACCCCTCTCCCCACTGTTAACAGTTTGTTTTCTGTATCTGTGGCACTGTTTCTGTTTTATTATACTCATTTGTTTGTTTCAATTTTTAAGATTTCACATACAAGTGAAAACTCATAGTATTTGTCCTTCTCTGACTTACTTCACTATGCATAATACCCTCCAGGTCCATCTATGTTGTTGGAAAAGGCAAGATTTCACTCTTTTTTATGGCTGAATAATATTCCACTGTCTATACATATACCACATTTTATTTATCCATCCTTTATGCAAGTGTTGATGGACACGTAGGTTGTTTCCATTTCTTGGCTATTGTAAATAATGCTGCTGTGAACACTGGGGTGCATGTAGCCTTTCAAATTAGTGTTTTCATTTTCTTTGGATATATACCCAGGAGTGGAATTGCTGGTAGATTCCACTACCATACGGTAGTTCTATTTTTAGTTATATGAGGAACCTCAATACTGTTTTCCATAGTGACTGCACTAATTTACATTCCCACCAACAATGTACTAAGGTTCCTCTTCTCTAAATCCTTGCCAACATTTGTTATTTATTTTTTGACAACAACTATTCTGACAGGTGTGTGGTGATATCTCACTGTGGTTTTGATTCGCATTTCCCTGGTGTTGAGCATCTTTTCATGTGCCTGTTGGCCATCTATGTATCTTCTTTGGCAAAATGTCTATTCAAGTCTTCCCTATTTTAATTGAGTTGTTTGTTTTTTTGATATTGAGTTGTATGAGCTGTTTTTATGTGTTGAATATTTACCCCTTAATGGTCATATCATTAGCAAATATCTTCTCCAATTCAGTATGTTGTCTTCTCATTTTGTTAATGGTTTCCTTCACTGTGCAAATGCTTTTAAGTTTGATTAGGTCCCATTTGTTTACTTTTGTTTTTATTCCTTTTGCCTTAGGAGACAGATCCAAAAAATATATATATATGGCTACAGTTTATGTCAAAGAGTGTTCTTTCTATGTTCTTTTCTAGGATTTTTATGGTTTCTGGTCTTACATTTAGGTCTTTAATCCATTCGGGGTTTTTTTGTTTGTTTGTTTATCCTGTGAGAAAATGTTCTAATCTCATTTTTTACACGTAGCTGTCCAGTTTCCCAGCACCACTTATTGAAGAGACTGTCTTTTCTTCATTGTATCTTCTTGCCTCCTTTGATGTAGATTAGTTGACCATAGGCACATGGGTTTATTTCTGGGCTCTCTACTCTGTTCTACTGAGCTATGTGTCCGTTTTTGTGCCAGTACTATAGTGTTTTGATTGTTGTAGCTTTATAGTATAGTCTGAAGTCAGGGAGCATGATACCTCCAGCTTTGTTCTTTTTTCTCAAGATTGCTTTGGTTATGCAGGGTCTTTTGTTGCTCTATAGGAATTTTAAGACTATTTGTTCTAGTTCAGTGAAAAGTGTCATGGGTATTTTGATAGCGATTGCATTAAATATGTAGATTGATTTGGTTAACATGGATATTTTAACAACATTAATTCTTCCAATCCATTAACACAGGATACCTTTCCATTTCTTGGTATCATCTTCAATTTCCTTCATCAGAGTATAGTTTTCAGAGTATAGGTCTATAACCTCCTTGGTTAAGTTTATTCCTGGGTGTTTTATTCTTTTTGATGCGATTTTAAACTGGTTTGTTTTCTTGCTTTCTCTTTCTGCTAGTTCATTTTTAGTGTATAGAAATATAACAGATTTCTCTATGTTAATCTTGTATCCTGCAACAGTTCTTTGGTGGAGACTTTAGGGTTTTCTATATATAGTATCATGTCATCTGCAAATAGTGACACAGTATTTTTTCTTGGGAAGAGAACTTTTAAGATCTATTCTCTTAGCAACTTTTAAATGTATAATGCAGTGTTATTAACTATAATCACCATGCTATACACCCCAGGATTTATTTTTTATAACTGGAAGTTTGTACCTTATTTGGCATCATTTTTATCAGGATTTGTAGATTGTTTCTTTGTTTTGTATTGATGTACCATATTTATTTAATCAGCCTTTGTGTGATGGATTTTTAGGTTTCTTGTAGGTTTTTTATTTATTCATTTATTTATGTATATATTTTTGCTATAACAAACAGTGCCTCAATGAAGAAAAAATATTATACATATATCTTTGTACAGTTATGTTTTTAATGGAAAACAAAACCAAAAAAATGCAGGGTACCATATCATAGAAATATAGTGTACTATTGCCAAGAAAATATTATAGGAGCTGTAAATAAGCAGCTTTTTTTTTAATACACATTTTTTGACCAAGAAATAGTATCCTGTTTATCTGGTGGGCCGGGCTCTTACCAGGGAGGAAAATGACTGAGCCACTGGTCCCAGTAGGTACCTTTATGACCAAGATCAATGATTGCTAAACGAGGAGAAGGCAACTTAGCCTCCTGGAGCTGCTACCTTCCCCACTGGATGGCTCTGCATGGTTTGTTTTTGATGCTGTAGACACAGATGCAACACACATTGGACAGATGTAACCAACTTTTTTTGTCATTTTAAAGACATTGCTCATTATGTTACGCAATGGCCTTTTCAATGATGCAGACCATGAACTGAATTCAGATGACAAGTTGAGAATCCTTTAACCCCATTGATTTCACCTCTAGGAATCTATCCAAAAGAGATAAATGCATTGATGCAAAACATTCTTTTCAATTCCACATTGTTTATGAGAACAAAAATGGGGACAAAACCCCAATATATCTAACAAAATTATAATTAGCTGTTAGATTTAACATATAACCCCATTCACTGCGGCCTCTTTAGCTTCAAGCATAAGGTGAAATTTAAAAGATATTATCCCTTATGCTGTATGGTAACCCTTTCACAGGACCCTCTAAAAATCCTGAAATTTGAAAAAGTTTATCTCTGCCAATAACCAGTCATCCTTCACTGTATTAGATAATTACCATTTTGTAATGATATTATTTATCTTCCTCTGGCTACCTGGAAACTCAGAGCTAAGCCAGGTACTTAGCTGCAGCAAAAGTCCTTAACCCAGTGTAATGCGGAGTCAGATAGAATGGACTTCGAGTTCTGTTTCCCACTTACTGTACTGTATTGGTTTCCTATGGTTGCTGAACAAATTACCAACAACTTTGTGGTTTAAAAAAAGCACATGTCTCTTATAATTCTGGAGGCCATAATTTTGAGTCAGTCTTTCTGGACCTAAATCTGTCTGTTGGCAGGGCCATATCTCCTCCAAAGGCTCTAGGGAAGAATCCATTCCCTGATGCTTCCAGCTTCTGGTGGTGGCCAGCATTCCTTGACTTGTAGCCACATCACTTCAAGCTCTAACTCAGTAGACATCATGCCTTCTCCTCTTCTGTGTCAGCTGTCCCTCTGCCTCCTACTTAGAGGGTCACAAAGATTATTCAGGATAATCTCTCCATCTCAAGATCCCTAATTCATTCCCATCTGCAAAGTCTCTTTTCCCTAAAAGTAACATTCATGTGTTCTAGGAATTAGGACCTAGATATTTGGGGGGCATCTTTTAGCCAACTACAACCTACCTTATGGCCCCTAAAGATTTATATTCATCCCCATGCAAAATATATTTATTCTACTCCAACATTCCCCAAAGGCTCAACCCTTTATAGCATCGATTCAGAATCCAAAATCTCATCTAAATAGCATCAGCTTTAAAGTCCCAAATCTCATCATCTAAATTATTCAAAGTACATACGGGGAGACTCCAGGTATGATCCACCCGGGGGCAAAATTCCTCTTTATTTTTTTGCAGTACGCAGGCCTGTCACTGTTGTGGCCTCTCCCGTTGCGGAGCACAGGCTCCGGACACGCAGCCTCAGCGGCCATGGCTCACGGACCCAGCCCCTCCCTGGCATATGGGATCTTCCCGGACCGGGCCACGAACCCTCGTCCCCTGCATCGGCAGGCGGACTCTCAACCACTGCGCCACCACTGCGCCACCAGGGACGCCATACTCTTTATTTTTAAAGTAAAGCACTTGGTTCAGTGCCTTGCATGTAGTAGAAATGTTAGCCACCATCAGAATTATTCCCTTCATTGCATTAAGGGGATGGTAACACTTGTAGCCTCCACTTTGTCCTAGCAGAGAGAAGACAAGATATAAAATGATGATAATGATAACAATAACAGTAGTAGTAGCAGAAGTGGTGGTAACAGTAACTCTTGCTGAGAGTTTTTCATGCAACCGAAGCTTTAAGTTTTTTTTTTTTTAATTTTTATTGGAGTATAGCTGCTTTACAATGTTGTTCTAGTTCCTGCTGTACAGCAAAGTGAATCAGTTATACATGTACATACATCCCCTCCTTTTTGGATTTCCTTCCCATTTAGGTCACCACAGAGAACTGAATAGAGTTCCCTGTGCTATACAGTAGGTTCTCATTAGTTATCTCTTTTATACATGGTATCAATAGTGTATATATGTCAATCCCAATCTCCCAATTCATCCCACCCACCCTTCCCCCCTTAGTATCTGTAAGTTTGTTCTCTACAACTGTGTCTGTATTTCTGCTTTGCAAATAAGTTAATCTGTACCATTTTTCTAGGTTCCACATAGAAGCAATACCATATGGTATTTGTTTTTCTCTTTCTGACTTACTTCACTCTGTATGACAGACTCTAGGTCCATCCACGCCTCTGCAAATGGCACTATTTTGTTCCTTTTTATGGCTGAGTAATACATGTTATCTAAATTAATCCTCATGAAATCCCTTTGTGCTACGAACTATTATTACCCCCATGTTCATTTGAGAAAACTGTGGGATAGAAAGGTTACATAATTAGTAAGGAGCCAAGCCCTGATCTTCATGCTGCCCAATTAAAACTAGGTCCACCTGACACATGAGTCTTATGTCAGTGTACTCTCCTTTTTCTAGTCTTGATATTCATGAAATGCAGTTTTAAAGAATCGCTGCTCCTTTCACCTTGGGTTTGCATTTTGTGTATCTCTGAAGACATAAGTCAAACTCTGATTAGCATTCCTAAGATTCTCCTGATTTACCAGGAAGGGGTTTCTTCTCTTCTTGAACTTCTTTTTTGTTGTTTATTTATTTATTTATTTATTTTTGCAGTCCGCGGGCCTCTCAGTGTTGTGGCCTCTCCCGTTGCGGAGCACAGGCTCCGGACGCGCAGGCTCAGCGGCCATGGCTCACGGGCCCAGCCACTCCGCGGCATGTGGGATCTTCCCGGACCGGGGCACGAACCCATGTCCCCTGCATCGGCAGGCGGACTCTCAACCACTGCGCCACCAGGGAAGCCCCTGTTGTTTATTTTTAAAACATAGAATCTCCCCTCCAAATTTTCATTGGAAAAAATTCAAAACTTTCAGATAAGTTGAAAAATTGGTACAATGAACACGTTCATCCCATCACTTTCCATTTACCAATTGTTAATCTTTTGCCACTTTTGTCTTTTTCTTTCTACATATATAGTTTTGTTTTTGTTGGACAATGTGAAAGTTGCAGTCGTCGTGACTCTTGACCCCCAAATCTTGTACCTTCAAAGAACAAGGACTCTCTCCTTTCTACTTATATCATGATAAAACCAAAATAAATTTAAATTTGATACAATAATAGCTAACATTGTTTTTATGCAAAATTTCTCCCAGTCGTTCCAATAATGCCCTTTTCTAGCATTTTTTTTTTAAATCCAGAAGTCAATCTCTCACAACACCTTTGTTACCAAGGCTGTTGCCCCAGAATCATACCCCTTGCCCCTCCCTCAAATGGAAACCTATTACTCTTACTTAAGTTTAAGGAGGAAGCTGCAAAGAGGAAAAAACAAGAACTGGTTGGAACCTACTGGACCCAAGATGGCAGAGAATTTGACTTCCAGGGGGTCTTGAGCCTCATTATGTGCTCATTAAAATACATTAGCTAAATGACACACCCACCAGCGTCATGACAGTTGACAGTTGCCGTGACAACAGCCAGAAAAACCCATATAAGGACTGAAAAGGAGTGTTGCCTCAGGTCCTAACCACACCCCTGTTCTCAGATAACTCACAAATATTCTTCCCACTCTTTCCAAACCCCTCCCTTTACTGTGAATCTCCTATATATTTGCTGTCTCCGAATAAATATGCAGGAGAAGTGGACTTGTGAACTAATTTCCTGCTTCTCCATTCTTGGCCATTGAATAAAGCTTGTGCTGTTCCAGTCTCAGCATTGGTTTTGTTATTGGCTGTGCAAATCTGATCAGAAAAAGAACCTCCCTGGCCGAGACAAAGGGTCTCAGCCCAGGCTGGGACCCCAGTGTGGGTCCAGGCAACTAACTGGGTAACATTTTTAGTTGTCACGTCTCTTTTTTCTTTAATCTAGAACAGTTCTTCAGCTGTTCTTACTTGATTCTGGTTTTGTTTGTTGTTTGTTTTGTTTTTTCCCTTCAGTGACTCTTTGAAGAATCCTGATCAGTCACCCTGTAAAATGTCTCAAGTTCTGGATTGGTCAGGTCGTTTCCTCTTGATTAGATTCAGGTTAAATATATTTTGGCATGCTGTATCTACTGAAAAAAAAAAAAGCACAACCTAAAAGTTGAGATTTATGTTTTATTTGTGGACAACACCAAGGTCTTAAGCTTGGGAAACAGCCTTTCAGATCGTTCTGAGTGACTGCTGTGAAGAGATCAGGGGGCAGCCAGGATATGTAGGAGTTTTTGCAACAAACACCAGGTAGTTGGAACACCAAAAGATTACTGTTCATTAAAGAAGACCAGACATCTCAAGTTAGGAATTTAGTGCTTTTCTGTGTATGGGAAGATGCAAGACTCTGGGCTTGTTGAAATCATTCCTTTGATATGCACCTCAGCTTTCTGGGACCAGTATCCTGTGTGTTCACATCCTTGTCAGGGTGCACGGTGCGTGTGTGTGGCGGGGGGAGAGGGTGGCTGCAGTAGCTGGTGGCCTGATGGGAGGCGTCCAGTTTCTATCCTGAGTTCCCTCAGGGCTCACCTGGCGGCTGTAATGTTGATGGCTGCGGCATCCTTTGTTTACTGATATGGCAGCAACATTTCTTCATTGAAAACTGTATAAGTGATGTGAGAACTATTTCATAGTTGATTATGCTTAAGAAAAATAAATGTGAGGCTCTGGAAAAAATGATGATTGATATTTGAGAAGAACAACTAAATACTGAAACTCAGAGCATAATCTTTGAACAGTCATTGACAGTTTCTGAAGCACATTTCACATATATTTATTTTATTTTATCCTTATAATTATGAGACCAGTGAGGTGGATATTATTGGTCATAGTCCTAAGGCAACTAAGGCATGGGTGTGTAAGTGAGTCCGTAAATTCCTAGAATTCAAGGAAGCTGGACTTTGAATCTAGTTTCTGGACTTTGGGTTTGGACCTGAATCCTATACTTTTGCCACCATGTCATTGCTAGGGTTAAGTAGGGTAAGTTTTTAAAAAATGGTAACAATGATTCACCCCTGCTCAGAAGTACAACTGAATACAGCATAAGTTAGTGCTATCTAAAAGCAGCTTTCAAATTGCCTCTGGACCCTGGAGCATCTTTGGGACCCTACATTTATGGAGATTGTGTGTTAAGAGTTTGCAAAGCTCTCATGGTTGTAAATGCCTTAGGCACTTACTGAGAAATAATAACAGAGAAGCAGAAGGAAACAGAGACAGATGGGTTCCCACTCAGCCTTCCTATAAACTTGCAGCATGTTGAATAATAAATACAGATGTTAGCCAAGATATAATCTTATCTTTAATCTTTGTTAGTACCCAGAGAGGGATAGATGCTGGGTTCAAACAAAAGGTGCTGTTTATTTGTTAAGTGTCAACTGGAAAAAAAAAACCCACAACCTAAAAGTTTCCAGTTAAGTTTTATTCGGGGACCTTACTGAGGACTATAACCCAGGAGAGACAGCCTTTCAGGTAGCTCTGAGGGACTGCTCAGAAGAGGTAAGGGAGGAGCCCAGATACATAGGAGTTGTTGCTCAAAGAACAAAAAACAAGCAAAAAAAACCCAGGTAGTCAATCAAAAGATTACTGTAGTCACAAACAAACAAACAAAAACCAGACATCTCAAGTTAAGGATTTTAGTGCTTTTCTATATATGGGATATGGTTTGTGGTAGAAGAGAGGCCGTTGGGTGGGGTGGAAGGGTGAAAATGATTTTGCTTTTAGGGATGCCCAGTTTGAAGCCCCGGTGGAATCTTTTGCTCATAGATGTTACGGAGTCCGATCTCCCTCTGCTCGCTGCGCAACAGGCCAATAAATCAGGAGACTAGGTGTTGAGGCAAGGAATAACGACTGTATTCGGAAAGCCGGGCATCTGAGAAGATGGCGGAGTAGCGTCCAGAGTACCATCTTATCGGGGTCTGGATGCCACTTTCTTTTATAGAACAGAGTGCGGGAGGAGGTGAGGAAGTAAAGTAAAAAGGCCCTGAATCTTCCAAAATATCTCCTGGTTTTGGTCAGCCTCAGGGAGGGGATGTGTTGATTTCTTCTTTTCTGCAGCCATCCACAGGTGGGTGGGGTCCGGGGGTTTCCCTGTGAGCTGAACAAAGGCACTTCGGAGTAACATTCAGGCAGAGGGGCAGGGTTCCCTGAGGCAGGCCATTATGTATGCCTATAGCTATGGACAGAACAAAAGCAATGGAAAGCAAAGGTCAAAGTAAAAGAAACAGATCCACCATGCGACCAGATTTTGTTCTTCCCTGTTACAGTAGGTGTCTGTGGATGGAAATGTAGAACTAAAGTTCAAGGCAGGGCTCTGTGCTAAAGATGTGGAATAAGGCGTTGTACATACAAACGCGGCCTCCAAGAGCAGTGGCGAAAACTACCTCTGCAGTTCATTCACCTGAATGATTCAGGTCCCAACTCACTTCCCCTAATTTTTGGTCAGGGGTTATGCAGATTGATGGCATATGCAACCCATGCTTAGTTGATAGAGAATAAAGAAATTGGTATATAATTTCTCTAATAGGTTGGAAAGCTAATTTTGGAAATGTGGCATTGCAAATATCATGTACTCAAACGTTAGTCTTTTGGAAACTAATGAAAACTGACCAACTGAGAACAAGCAAAGGCTATTCAGCACTTTCTATAGCAAGGGTGTCAGCCACCATCTTCTGCATTTGGCAGAGATTCAAATGAAGGCAGGGGTGTGTAAAAGCTTTATAGTGGAAAAAAAGAAAACCTTCAGATATGCCCCGATTGGAGGCTCTTGGCGTGGGCAAGCTAGAGGTGGGCAAAATAGAACCAGAGCGTCCTATGTGATTGGTTATGGGAGTGGATTTGGTTTTCCCTGGTTTGGTCCTATGTTGGAAGCAGGGACAGAGATCAGGGAAGCTGGAATTATTGATCAAATCCTGGCGATTTTGGTACAAACTACAGGTCATAGTTTAACTTTCCAGGCTGGTTGCTGCAGGTTGTGGGTTAGGGTTCTCTTTTTATATAGGATCTCACCACTGTCCCTTTGTATATTCAGTCTTTCTTGTTGAAAAATGTTCAGCTTTTCAAAATTTATCATCTTCTCATTTGCCTGTCCCTCTGGGCCACCATTGTTTAACTCTCTTTCGGAGGCATTACATTTGGGTTGCGTTTTTCAGCTAACCCCTTGTCCTTTCGTATTAAATCAGTTAAATCTGTATTGCGAAACAAAAGCAAAAGCAAACAAAACACCTTTATACCATAAGAAGTTAAAAGCATGCAGAAGAAGGGTATAAAACAAAGAGACAATTCCTCTTCTCCCCCTACCAGCCCCTGAGTTCCACTATTCAGAGTTAACCACTATTAATAATTTCTTATACATCCTTTCAGAAATGACCTGTGCATATGTAAATGTATAAATTATATACCTGTGGTTTTATATTTACCTCCTCTTTATAAAAATTTTACACAAATGTAATTATACTATAATCCCTTTTCTATTAACCCTTTTTCAAGCTGTTTTTGGAGGTCATCTTTGGAGATCTTTACATCAGTACAAGTCAATCTAGCTTGTTCTTAAATTTGAAATAGATATTCCTAAATTGCTCCTACAGAAACAGTGCCCCATTTATTCCTTCATCAAGTGTCTGAGAGTGCTTTGTTCTTCACACTTTCATTGACACTAGTCTTCCTAATTTTAACCAAAATGAGAGGTACTTTAACTTGAATTCATTTTACTGTCAGTGAGATCAAGAATCTTTTCATATAATTTATTGTCCATTTGTATATATTGTTTTTCTGTCCATTTTTATATTGGATCCATTTCTTATTCCTATGGGAAGACCTTTTTTTTTTGCGGTACATGGGCCTCTCACTGTTGTGGCCTCTCCCGTTGTGGAGCACAGGCTCCGGACGCACAGGCTCAGGGGCCATGGCTCACGGGCCCAGCCGCTCCGCGGCATGTGGGATCTTTCTGGACCGGGGCACGAACCCGCATCCCCTGCATCGTCAGGCGGACTCTCAACCACTGCGCCACCAGGGAAGCCCAAGACCTTCTTGTGTATTAGAGAAATCAGCCTTTTATTTTATCATTGGTCATTTCACTTTGTATATTTGCCATACTGAAGTTTTAATTTTAAGTACTTACTTTTATGGTTTTTTATTGGTTTGAATTTTATGTCCTAAATTGAAATACCTTCCTGTTTTTCTATTTTTGGCCTTTTAATCAAATCCTTCTGTTTGGTAGCAGAGTTGCATGGAAGAAATTGGTGTGTCTGGTATCTCTCTCTGAATCAAGGCATATAGCTACCTCCGAAGAGTTCATGAAGCCCTGAGTGTCCCTGGGTATCCCCTAATGTTGAGAAGAAAGAAACAGGAAACAAGACAGAGCTTTTAATCAGCCACTGAAAGAATAGTCTTCTCAGGCAGGCTGCCAAGTGAATTTTTATTTCTTCTGGAAACAGCATTTGATGGTTGACACCCAATCCCAGCATTAATTGCTGTAGCTCTGAAACTCATGTGACAGGGAAATGGGAGCAAGACATGGATAGAGGGGTAAAATGGCCCTCTTTGGGGGCTCAGCTCAGACCTGAACAGCACATCCAGAAATCCTGTAGCTTCTTCGTTGCCCCAGACATATTTGAAAGGAATGAGGGTATGAGGATAGGGTAATATAATGAGTTGAGAAATTTGAAGGGGGAGCCAGGAGGTAGAAAAGATGCTGTTTAATTTGGGCTGTCCTCTTGGTGGGTCTTCTTCCTTTTCAGGAGGGCAGGCGGGAATTGCTGCCACCACTGTTGCATCACCAGTGTGACCCCAAGCCTTCACTGTGTTCCACCCGCTCATTCTGAAGTTAGCAAGGAGGCAGTTTTTCCACCAGCAGTATGGCTTGTTTGCTACTTTGGGTTTGCGGGTAGACCTGATGACGAACAGAGCAGGAGGGAGCTTTAGGTTTCCAGGCTTCTCTTTAGCTCTGTCCTCTGCTGGATGATCACTGATTTCTGCGGAATGCCCGGTGTTTAACTCTGAGGCACATCTCCCCACGGCTTCCTTTCCTAGGAATCACTGTTTACCTTTCCAGTACTTTAAGGCAATGCCAAGCTGATAATCCCTTTGGAAAACAGTAATTCAGCACAATAGAGCAGAGAGGCAGCCCTTCTGTCCTTCCTGCTGAAGATAACCTTGATTCGATGTATTTGGACATCTAAGGGCTCAGCTCTGTACATCCTGCAACTTTTGTCACTTTATACTGGATGAGAGTGGAGGCTCTAGAGGCTGTCATGGCAACCCAGTGATCCGGCCAGTCCCAGAAGATTTTATTCCCTTCTTATGAATCATAGAGAGAAAATGAAATAGTTTGAGTCCAACCTCTTTGAATGCAAGGAATATTCAGTATTTGTACACCCAATAGGCATTCCATCCGGTGTTCAGGTGGCCCATTTGGGACATGAAGGATTTCATCTCAAGACACTTTGCACCATTTCTTGTCTGTGACCATGACCATTGGACTGATCATTCTGGAGAAACAATAGATTGAGTCTAGAGAGTGCTAAATGCTTTACATGGATTATCTCATATAATGCTCAAATCAACATTGTTATTAGATGCTTTTATAATCTCTGTATGAAGAGAAGGGGAGTGAGGTTTAGATAGCATAATGGTCATCAGGATTAGAGCTGAAATACAAACCCAGTGTACTTTTTCCTTCTTAATTGTTTACTACTGTCTCTACACAAGGTAGAAACAAGTCCCTGCCCTCCCAGAACTTAGAGTCTAAATTAGAGAACACTTCCCTCCAGATAGACTTGGAATCAGTCTCTGGAGAGATGTGGAGGGTCCTCCAGAGAAGGCGTTCCTTCTTTCAGCATATACTCAGGTCGCACCTACTCAGGTGATGGAAGTCGCTTGATGACAGGGACTCCCTTTGTTTTCTCTAATCACACTCATTTCTCCCATCCCCTGTGTCCTTCTCATGTCCTCCTCACAGCCACATTTGCCTTGTCCTACTGCCACACTCTTTCTTCTCTGAGTGTCCCCCCCTCCACACCTGTTCATGCTTTTTTTCTCCCATCTAGACAATTACTACAGTCCCCAGATGATATGCGATGAAGTTTTGAAGGAAGGAAAACATGGAAGGGAGGTAAAGTTTCACTGCAGATGAAATGAGCTGTTGACACACGGCTTAGTACGCCTAGGGGTTCATCTCTAGCATCTCTGGCATTGGAGGGATTCAGGATTCCAAAAGTACATTCATTGCATTCTGCTGTTGCTAATCTTGCTTTTTTCCATGATGAACAACCCAGTTCATTATGTTTTCAGCTCACATTAATCTTCCTTTCTGTGAGTTTGGTAACATTTGGAGTCATTTCCCTCTGTATTTATCCATCTGGGATCTTTAGAAAAGACAAGTTTGCAGAGAGTCATTTGTTGCTCACTGCTGTAAGAGGAATGAATGCTCTCCTTGTTTCTCAGATCCCGAGAGACAGTCCTTGGAAGTCAGGCATGGATCCCCTCCACAAGGCAGAGGGCCCCCTTCCTGGGATCCGATGGGGTCCTCAGTGTGGGATAGAGCAGCAACGTAACAGCATCGGAAGTTACAGCAATCCCTGGATTCTGTTTGCCCTCATGGAGCAGATGGAATTGGGAAAGAGGGGTAAAGAAAGAATTGTGGAAAGAATTGTGAGATTAATGAGTCAGAGCAAAGTCTTTGGCTTGATTCCTTTCTCTACCACCTGCAAGCTATTTGACCTTGGACAAGTCACATAATCTGTCCAAGATCCACTTGCCTAACCTGTGAGGATGCCTGTCCTCTTTACATGAGAGAGTAGTTTTGAATGTTCACTTATGTTCTCATCTCCATTTTGGGGTAAGTTCGTAACTTTGCTCATATCACTAAAGTTTTGCAATTACTTTTGGCCTTTTTCCAACACTAATACATGTGTATATATACGATTAGAAAGAAAAATAAACTATTGAGGAAGTCTTAGAGCCTAGTATTTCTTTTTTGGGGGGGGGATTTAAATTTTTGTTTAATTTTAGAACATTTCCCTAGAACAGATTACTTGAAAGAAAATTACAATGTCAAAAGATATATATATAGAGAGAGATGTATATGTATATAAAATTTAATGTTCTCGATAGATATTGCCAAATTTCTTTCCAAAACATATTCTCCAAAGATGTGTTAATGAGGATGCTATATTATACTATTCTTATAAGCATATGGATGGTATTTTCAAAAATTATATGGATAGAAGAAAAACACTCATATCTCATTTTATAGTTGCATTTCTTCGGCCGCTAATTACGTCATTTTTTTCCAGTTTCATTGACATATAATTTGCATACAGCACTGTAGAAGTTTATGGTGCACAGCATAATGATTTGACTTACATATAAGAGGCTAGTATTTCTTTTTTTTTTTTTTTTTTTTTTTGCGGTACGCGGGCTCACGGGTCCAGCCGCTCCGTGGCATGTGGGATCTTCCCAGACCGGGGCACGAACCCGTGTCCCCTGCATCGGCAGGCAGACTCCCAACCACTGCGCCACCAGGGAAGCCCCGAGGCTAGTATTTCTTAATTCTCTTTTTATACTAAAAAAAAAAAAGGCTTGGAGGTGTGTGTCATATTTAAAGATCTATTGGAGAGGGGATACATTGTTTGGAAAACAAAGAGAAAATCCTTTGGAAGTTCAGTTAAGGACATCCTTCCAGGTGTAATGTCATCTTAAGAGGTCACAAAGGAGGCACCCCTTTTGGAGATTCCATGCTGTAGGTCCTTAGCAACATTTTGTTGTGAAGGGTGGAATGCACTCATACGTTCCGTAGTTCAAGTAAGAGATTTCTTTACAGAAAATATTCCAAATTGGGCATCCATTCAAAAGCCATGAAAGATATTGTTATCTATGGTCATTAATTTTAAAATATCGGTATGATTTCTCACTGCTGCCCAAGGGAAGGGCTCAGTTGCCTTGATGCCTCTTGATTGTAGGAAGGAGCAAAGGGGTAATTAAATCTTATTGCTGTAAAATTCACAAAGGGTTCAGGATGTGGTGAAGGCCAGTAGAAATGAGAGAAATCTGGACTGTCTGCTCTAATTCTGCACAACGAACAACAAGTCAACATCCTTTGGAAATGTCATTTATTGACAGTCCTCTCCCCCGGGACCTGGGATTTGAGCAGGAGACTCCCATTACACAGATAAGTCCCAGTGGTGTTGATGGAAATTACCTGCATAACCAACTCTCCTGCCCACATAAAATGCCAGATGCCTGAGAGCACTTTTAATTGCAATGTACCTCCCTTCGCAAAAGAGCTAATTGCATCTGCTTTCCTTTCCTTTAGGTACCCAAGCATGGACCGGAATAATGAAGGGATTCGTGTATTAGCTGCAGCCCTTTGAATCACGCAAGAAGGAAACCAACAGTGTGGACAGGGCTGGAAGCGTTACCACACTTGCTTGTTGGAATAAATGAAGAATGGGCTTGTGATTATGCTGACATCCCAGCATGAATCTGGTGGACCTGTGGTTAACCCGTTCCCTCTCCATGTGTCTCCTCCTACAAAGTTTTGTTCTTATGATACTGTGTTTTCATTCCGCCAGTATGTGTCCCAAGGGCTGTCTTTGTTCTTCCTCTGGGGGTTTAAATGTCACCTGTAGCAATGCAAATCTCAAGGAAATACCTAGAGATCTTCCTCCTGAAACAGTCTTACTGTATCTGGACTCCAATCAGATCACATCCATCCCCAATGAGATTTTTAAGGACCTCCATCAACTGAGAGTTCTCAACCTGTCCAAAAATGGCATTGAGTTTATCGATGAGCATGCCTTCAAAGGAGTCGCCGAAACTCTGCAGACTCTGGACTTGTCTGACAACCGGATTCAGAGCGTGCACAAAAATGCTTTCAATAACCTGAAGGCCAGGGCCAGGATTGCCAACAACCCCTGGCACTGCGACTGTACGCTCCAGCAAGTTCTGAGGGGCATGGCGTCCAATCACGAGACAGCCCACAATGTGATCTGCAAGACCTCCGTGCTGGATGAACACGCCGGGAGACCGTTCCTCAACGCTGCCAATGATGCTGACCTTTGTAACCTCCCTAAAAAAACGACTGATTATGCCATGCTGGTCACCATGTTTGGCTGGTTCACCATGGTGATCTCGTATGTGGTGTATTATGTGAGGCAAAATCAGGAAGATGCGCGAAGACACCTTGAATACTTGAAATCCCTGCCGAGCAGGCAAAAGAAAGCCGACGAGCCCGACGATATTAGTACAGTGGTGTAGTGTCCGAACTGACTGGCATGGAAAAAGAAATCCGTTTGGGATTGCAGTAGAATAAGTGGTTTACTTCTCTCATCCATTGTAAACATTTGAAACTTTGTATCTCAGTTTCTTTTGAATCATGCCACTGTTGAACTTTTAACCAACATGACAGCATAAATCATTTTCGTTTCGGTAATCCACCCCTCAGTTGTACTCCTGGTGGTATATTCCTGAGTCAGCTACTTCTCTGAACCTTAGTTCTATCCATCTCAGTATTTAATAATGAAATTTATTTTTTTAATTTGAAACCAAATAAAAGCCTAACTTTGAGCCATGAAAAACAGAGTGACTTATTGGTCCAGAAAACAGTACAGTCATTCAATTGCTTTAAAGAGAGACAGACAACTCTTGTGAACCTAAAGAATGATCACAATGAGAGATGTTATTAAGTTCTATGGTACACTGGGGCGCCGTAGCTGAGTTATCAGCCGAGTAGAATACCTGTCAGACTTCAAAATACTAAGCCTTAGCAAACTTAAGTGATAATACATAGCGTGGCAACCTGCAGAGGTGTAAATTGGGATGTCTCTAGGTGTTTGCTACCTAAGAGTTGGTGTGTTTAGCAAAACACACTACTTCTACTCTATGCTAGACACATGGAAAAAAAAAAAGGAGCACATAGTCTGTCCTCAAGATTACCTTCTGGTGGACAGAGGTGTGTGCCCAACATAGAAATAGCCGTGCCAAAAAGGAAGGTCTTAATAATCATGTAGCATCAACTGTGTGCAAGCATGGTACAAGGCATTTGTATACTATGACTCCAAACCCTGACTCCCAGAGGAGAAAGTGACAGCCACCCCATCTGCGAGGAGGAAGCCCCTTGCGCGAAAGAAGTCCAGTGACCTGCCAAGTAGAAAGTATCAGAACTCGAACTTGAACCAAGTCTCCCTGACTCCGAAGACTGAGGTCTTCTCATTATGTTCTGACTGGGTTGGCTGATAGAGGTATAATTTGCATATTAAAAAATGCACCCATGTTGGGCTTCCCTGGTGGCGCAGTGGCTGGGAGTCTGCCATGTTAAGTGTACAGTTCCATATATTTGACAAATGCAAACACCTGTGTATCACGATAGCCTGCCCCTGATATTGTCCAGAGACAGGAGAAAGCTCATTTGGTGCTTGGAGGAGGGAATTGTGTTTCTTCGGGTTTAAGCTGCAGTTAAGGTCATCCTTGAGACTTGGGTGGGATCTCATCAGATGCTGTAGGTGAGGAAGGTAAAGGAAGCAGAACACAGGGATAAAAGCAGGGAGGTGTGGGGGACGAAGGGTTCTATGTAACAGGAAGTGAGAGACAGGGCTGGAGCCACATCATGGGGACTCGACCCCAGACTAAGGAATAAAAGTAACTGTTACTGTTTATGGAACACTTACTATACAGCAAGCACTTTCTTTGGGTTGTCTTGGTTAATCCTACCATTTACCCTATGAGATAGTCTTCTGTGAATGACGAGTCAGAGACGCAGGAGTTTAAGTAGGTAATTCAGGATGAGGATTATGATAGAGAAGTATTATAAGCTTGTAAGAAGTATTGCAGACATTGAAACCCTGTCAGTCAACTGCAGAACCAACGGACCTCTTAGCTGCTATACGGCATGCTTTGCAGTCGTAGACTTTTACCACTTCAAGTTGCCGGTTCGCCAGACCTAGAGGTTTGCAGACTCCCAAGTGATGGTTTCATTAAGAAAGAACAGCAAAAATAGCCCTCTGAGGGGATTAAGTAGGAAAGAAGGATCCTTTGCCGTTTTGGCGGACATAGCCTTCTCCAGCTCATATGAGGTTACCTTTGGGCCTTCAGGAATCACACTTCTGCCCTTGGAAAGCACCATGGTTTCTATCCATAACAACAGGGTCTTGAAAAGTTTAGCAGTGTGAACCCTGAGGATCAGCCAGCCCAAGGTTTGCCATCTGACACTCAGAGCATACGGCTGGGCTCGTGGCACGCACCTCACGGCCACCGGCTTTTCACGCCTGCGTCAGCCTTACTAAAAAGTATGAGGTCTCGTGTAGACGCCTGAGATGTGAAATTCAGGATGTGGGCCCTAGAACTCCTGCATCCCCGTGAGGAGGAAGCCACGTTGTCTGCCTGTGCTAACTGGATTTGAACGCCTTTCAGCAACGCTGGAGCTTTGCTGAAGATTTAACACCCCCTGGAGGACAACCTTATAATATATCTCTGTGAGTATTACCATGGAAAGATGACTAACAGAATACGCATTCTTTTTCTCCCTAAAGAGTAGAAAAATCGAGGCTTTGCTAAGATAACCTTTTAAAATAGTCAATAGATTAATTGTGCTTATCTGAGTGTGTGAAACATTCATTTTAGAAAATCTTTCATAAATCCCAAAATCCATTTCAGGTTGCTTCTTCCAAAAGAATCTGTATATTCTTAGGAATAAGAGCTTATTTTCCTACTGTCCAATTGCATTAGTCGAGTGACAGTTCCTGTCAAGGGAAGAAAACCGCTGAAATGTGTTGACGTATAGTCCTGGTCTTGTCCAGATGTGGCCAAGTTCAATTCCCACATTTTAGTTTGTAATTCTCCACATACGTAGAGTTAAAAGCGCATCCCAGGTTAAACCCTTTCCCTGCCTGTATATTTCCAGTTAACAGTGCCATAAGTGTAAGTGCTTAAAAAAACCTAATGTTTTAAATTGCCACGAATTGGAATAAGTTATACATATATAAGCATCTATTCTTTATACTCAACAAAATGCATTGATGAAAAAAAGGAGAGATTTGAGTTACACATTTTTACAATGTACAGGGTTGGGAACAACTCAGATCAAGTCAGAAAATTTACTTTCTATCATGAAATATCTGGAGTTTGCTGAATGAATGGACACTCTCTCCAAACCGAATTTCTTCCCAGAATTTAACTTAAACTAAGGGACTTACAACGTGAAGCTTTTCCTGAGGAGCTTGGTTGGAGTATTGGAAGTTTGTTTGATATGCAGGAAATACTTTTATTTCTCTCTTGCATCTGCCGGAGGAATGGGTTGACTACTCACAGGCCTTCATAGATCTGTCAAAGCTCATCTTGCCCGGGCTTAGAGACTCCCTTCTGTATGATCTTGGTCAGTCAGAGGTGGCCACCTAAAGGCTATCACAGCATCGATGCAGCCAGCAGAGGCGACAGATCTCTTGCCTCTATCCCCCAAACCCACTAGGCTTCTGCCTTTCCCGTCTTGAAGTTCCTGGAAACTCCCACTGCGTGTCGTGGGATCCTTTGGAGAGTTCAAGCCCAGATGAGAGGGTAGTCAATTTTTGCATTTCTGAAAGATACCTGGCAGAAGTGGTCAGAATGAATTGTCAGGAGCGGTAGGATGATTGCGGATGAAGAGCCCAGGTATTTATTGCACCAGATCCAGGTAGAACACGCTGATGGATTGGGCAGAGATGTGTCAGTGGAGACGGAGTTTCAGTGACTTGGAGAGACGTTAGGGAGATGATCGTGGTCACCGTCATCGTGGTGACTATCATCATCATAGTTGTTACTGCTGGGGTCGTGCTCCAACCCTAAAGTCGAATGATTATACGTGAAAATAATGCAATCAATGAAGAGGCCTCAGAAAACCAGCCTAAGTATCCTAGCAGGGTCACATGATTTCACTGTCACGTTCAACCTGATGTAGCCAAAAATAGGTTTGCTTTCAACTGCATCGCAGATTTAATGGTCTTACATTTTTCCTCTCTTTGTCATAAAAGGATGAAGTTCATTTCGTTTGAAGACCTCTTTTAATGAAGGCTTTAAATCAAGAGCTGTAACTGCTTGTCACCTTGCAGGGAGATGACTGAGCTCCGGCTAACGCAGTTTATTAAATTCCCTGTCTAACAAACACTTGACCTGAGAGCTGCAACCAGCTGGAATCTCTGTCTTTTTAGCTCCTACCACACACGTGGGGACCTGCTTCTTAGGAGACCTGGGCAACCTCTGTATTTCATTCAGGAGAGTAGAGTATGAGATGCCTATACCTTCACCTCACCCACGCCAGTCAAATGGCATCTCATGGAGTCTAAAAGGCCAATAAAAAAATGTTCTATTATAAAGGTAATCCTAGTTGCCAAAAAATAAGATTAACTGCAACGTTTTTGAGACTCAATATAAGAAAACTGTCCCTGGGACCCTTTTGTGTTGCAGAAATTTAACATCTACCATAAAGTAATGAAAATTTATCACTGTCAGCTAATAACATTTATTAAACAATTACTATGTGCTAGGTATCATGCTGAACACTTCCTGGCCTTCCTTGGTTACTCTTCAGACCGACCTTCTGAAGTAAATACTATTTTTTTAAATTAATTAATTAATTTATTTATGGCTGCACTGGGTCTTCGTTGCTGCGCACAGGCTTTCTCTAGTTGCAGTGAGCAGGGGCACCGTTGTGGTGCGTGGGTTTCTCATTGCGGTGCCTTCTCTTGTCGCAGAGCAGGGGCTCTAGATGCGGGCTCAGTAGTTGTGTCACATGGGCTCAGTAGTTGTGACACATGGGCTTAGTTGTTCCAAGGCATGTGGGATCTTCCGGGACCAGGGCTCAAACTCGTGTCCCCTGCATTGGCAGGCGGATTCTTATCCACTGCGCCACCAGGGAAGTCCCTGAAGTAGAAACTATTATGGTTCACATGATAGTTCACAACAGAAGCATGGAGAGAGCAATTAACACACTGAGGCCACGACTTCTCCAAGGTACAGCAGGGGTTTCAGTACCATGATCGGACTCCAGCGGCAGCCTCACATTACTGCTCCATGCCAGGCGAACACGTGTCTCCATGTTTGTCGTCCTCGTGATAATTAACACGTGGGTTAATTCATTTAAGCCTGGGGACCTTATATATAATTATTATCCTCATTCTCTACCTAAGGATTCATACCCAACAGCCCTTAGTGACTCACCAGGTCCCACGATTGAGTTAGGCAGGATAGGAACCATAACCGCAGTCTTCTCATACACAGAGGGCTGGGCTGCCTCTTCTTGTATCAGTATACGTCATTCCAAGCCTGTGTTGTCACTCTTGAAATTAGCTACCGCCTGTCATGGGGAGGCCTAGCTGGACATTTTGTGAATGAAGCAACATTGGACTTTATCCAAGTTAACAATTTATATGTCTTAACCAAGCTGCCAGGATTTAATAACTCTTGTCCCTCATAAGGAACAGACTATACAGTCTAATGACTACAGGAATATTTGATTTTCACCTATATTACAGTACGTGTCAGTACTGAGAAAGTGCCAGCCATTCTGAGAGTTGACAGCTGGAGTTAAGGCAAAAAGTCTTAAGATAATAAATTACCGTGTATTACATTGTGGGTACGTGCTGAATCCCAATTTATTAATGTTCCAATTGCTCTTCTCCATGACAGATTGGGTGCTGTTAGCCAAAACACACATTCTTTTCCTTGGGAAAGTATGCAGTAAATTTAGTTTCTCATTTTTCCTAAACAGGAGAGATATCGTCAAAACACAACTTAGGGATCCATCTAAAAAAAAAATCGAGAGTAAGAAAAATAAGCATTTGGGGGGATGAAGCAGTCCCTGTATGATTTTCGTCTTCCTTTTCCTGGAGTTTTAGCCCTGCCTAAACTAAATGACACTTTGAAGTGGCCTTTCATATACATAATCTATTATTCAGAAGGCCCAATTTAAAAAACCAATAGGAAGAAAACAAATACTCCTGTGGTACATCGGACCATGCTACCGTCACATCTTATCTGCGGCCGTATGACCAGCACTACCTCTTACTGGAAAGAATGAACAGTGTGCTGATTTAGTCTAGGCCTTAAAAGACATCAAATACTTGCACTCACCCTCCCGTGCTCCGGCTACTCATCATGAGAAAAACATGTGTCAGGTGGCCACTGGCCCAAAGAAGATGAAAGAGCCGTGAAGCAGACTCCCTAAACTTCCTGAAGCAGATCATCCAGTAGCTTAAACCAGAGTCACCCCTGCTGACTGTCAGAGCTAAAAGCAAGAGAAATAAATGTTTCCTCCTTGCCTTAATCTGTTCAGGCTGCTGTAACAGAACACCATGGACGGGTTGCCTTAAAAAACAAACACAGTTTGTTATTCCTCACAGTTCTGGACTCCAGGAAGTCCAAGATCAAGGTGCTGACAGAGTCAGTGTTTGGTGGGAACCCACTTCATGGTTCACAGATGGCCATCCTCTCGTGGTATCCTCACATAGCAGAGAGCAGAGAGAAGCGGGACCTTTCAGGATTCTTATAACAGCACTAATCCCATTCGTGAGGGCTTGGCCCTCATGATCTCATCTGATCCTATGTCCCAAAGGTCCCACCTCTTGATACCATCACATTGGGGGTTAGGGTTTCTACATATGGATTTTAAGGGGACACAATTCAGTCCATAACTCTCCTTTAAGGCACAGATTTTTTGGTTGTTTGCTATGAGGTATTATGTCACTATAGCTGACTACTAGAAACCCTGAGAAATAATCCTAAAAGTACACTAATAGGGATAAGCAAAAAGGTGCCCTCAAGGAATCTGCCTACTGCTATAAGTGAATGGTCCCCAAGATCAGTGGGAAGAAACAGGTCAGTTCTACTGTATTCTAAGACTGGAGGACACACTTCATTTCAAGGGGAAATAAACTATGCGTGTGTCGTGCATAGAAAAAAGCCATGCCCTTACTTCGTAAAATTCTTTGGGCAAACCTTTCATCAATATCAAAATGTCACTCTACTGTGTTCAATCTGATTCTCATATAAAAAGCAAATAACTGTAGGTATGAATATCAGTAAATATTTAGCTCATTTCCAAAATTCACCATAGATAAAGTTGATTAGAATCATTCCAAGTCACGTGTCTACATTTTAAAGTGTCTCCCTGAGATTGGCCTGAAAACTTCATAAAACTCAGAGGACACTGAACCCATGGGGAATGGAGTGGAGGTTTTATAAGATAATTAGCACTTTGCTTAAGGCCCAAGGTATTCACTGTATCCAAAGGCTTCCCATCATTGGGGCTGCAGCTCCCTGAGAAGACATTATGTACATGGCAGAAGCATCAAGAATCTCCCCTTCACTTTCTCGTTCACATCATGGTGTCAAAATGTGTTCTTGGTTGGAAGTATGGCCTGGTATTCTTTATTAGCAAAGAATCCCTCAAAGCTCTATCACTGCGTGTATCACAGACATAGTGTAATACCCAGCTTTGAATCTTGGATTTTCCATTTCCTGAGAAGTCACCTGAGGTGACTTAAATTCTATGAACTTCAGTTCTTTACTGTAAAGTAAGAAGAAATAAGAGTAACTACAGGAGTTATTATGTGGGTTAAGTGAGATATTGTGTGTCAAGCTATAACACTGAGATAGATATAAGACCTAAGAATAAGTCAGTTTCAATATTATGTGCTGCTTTGACAGCTGGTGAAATTGGGAGGGGCATGAATGGCTTAATTACTAATTCCCCTCCCCACCACTCTGCTCCCATGGATGAGTTCCCCAGGCCAAACAAATCTCCTTATCATGGGAGCCTGTCACGGTCCTTGCTTACCCCTGAATAGCAGGCTTCAGTTTCCTGCCAGCCCACAGAATTATTCCTACAAGCCAATCACTTCTTCCTGTGGGAAGCAGGGGTTCCCCACCTTCTTGGTGATAACAACCAGGGTTCTTGGCCTCCTTAATCGATAGAAATTGATGAGGCCAGCCGAGAAATTCAGGCAGGCTTTATTGGGGCCCCTGCTTCAGCAGGAGGGAGTGAGAACAAGTTACAGGTTCCCTTGCTCACTCCCCAAGGGGAGTGAGCTGATTCCTTATATGGGGTGAGAGTAGGGGGGGTCCAGGTGTCAGGTGGGAGGGGTGCCTTAGGTGGTCTGCCCGCCCCTTTGGTGGTGTTGTGTGCAGGGGGCACGCGCAGTGCCCTGCTTTTGCTTCCGGCTCTTCAGAAGTCGCAGTTAGTCTTTTTGTATCTTGTTGTGCGTAATTTGCCCCAGCTGTGCATGCACGCGGTTATTTTTAGTCCCTCATAGTTTCTTTGTGTTTTGTTGCTGGAGGAGACGTTTGTCCAGGTGCCAGCCCTGCAGCCAAGGGGCCCAGGTCCCAGGTCCCAGCACGTCTCACTGGTACTACAAAGCCCGCCTCCACAGCCCTTGTCCGTTTACTCTGTTCTTCAGTGCAACCCCTATTTAACTCTGCACACATGCAGTGTTCTTCTCCCTGGGCTGTGAGTACATGTGACTAATAAACATATGTCACCCTGATCTGCCCATTGTTGGATGTCTTCTGTTTGGCCATCCCTACAAGGTAGGAATTTCTCTCCACAATGTGATAAAGAGGAGACAATGAAAACAAATACCTAGCACACTGCAAGTAATAAATGGTAAATAATGTCATAGTTTTTGAGAAAAAGAAAGCCTAGAATTGCTCTCAGCCTCTTAGAAACCACTTTAATAAAGTTGCCCTTCTCTAAGACATAGAGGTGCTCATCCTCTATCTGTCATTACCCAGAGCTGACATTTGAATACTGGGGCCAAAGGAGAGGAGTCAGCGCCACAGTTGGGGAGAAATCAAGGTGCCTGCGTGATTGATTCCTCCTCGACGTGACCCATAATGTAAAGGACACAGGAATGAAAAGTCAGATTCCATCCATGATAATTATCTCGACATTTCTAGGGTGTCTTGCCCCACTGTGATCGGATAGGACCACACCCACATGCCAGGCTGTGTCTCAGCATCCTGACACCTTCCTGCTCCGTGAGCCTGAACTTATACCCCCAGCGAAGCTTGAGTGTAAAGAGTTCTTAGAGGACAGAAGTGGAGATGGTACATCTGTTGCTGGTTGCTACAGCTCCCTAAGGGATACTTCTTCCTGAAGTTTCAACCATTCTACTAAATAAGGTGTAGGGACTGTCCTGTTGCCTTCACTGTACTTAGAGGAATGCCTCACATTCAGAGGACTCTCCACAAACATGTGTTGAATGAGTTATCGATTCAATGCAAAAGTCAACTGAATTTGCCATGTACCTAACACACTGTAAGAGTACGAGACTTATGAAACAAGGTCCCTAAACTTCAGGAGACTACAGTCAATCTGAAGAGACAGTAACTGGGAAGGGCCTAGGATAAACTCATGGAAAGTGTCAATTCTCCCTTGATGTTTTTTTTTTTTTTCATTATGTACAGAAAAAAAAGGGAGCCATGGTGTAATGAAGGCTTGACAAATATCTGTGACATAAAATATGATCACTGGAAGAAAATAATGGTACCTTTCAAACTTTCCCCCCCAAATCCCATTATAGAAATAGGAAACCAGGAGTCACGCTTTTAGGAAAAGAATTGAAGCCAAATTCTTTCTCTCCTACTCTGGGAGTGTGGTTCTATGTCAAAATATTAGGATTAGAAGTTGAGATAGAGTCTCAAAAGCCTGGATTCATGGACAAGATCATATTACCAACCTAAGAAGAACTGCTAAATTTCAAAATGAAATAGTTATATTTTGAGATTTTATCCCAACTCTATTGTAGATAGGATAAAGATATAGGCCATCTACTGATATTTTTTAAATGCTTTATGGCTGGTATAAATAGCGTCTGAGTATCAATGTTTAACATGCACAGACATACATACACGGAGTTCCTCAGTTATTATTTTGGAATAGAGGTTTCATTTTTAAGCCAAACTGACAATGTTATCTGTTTATGTCTGACGTGTTTGTGTCTCAGTGTCTCACAATTTCCAAATAATCTGAAGCATGTAATTCCGTCCTTTAGTTAGAAACTCTAGATGACTAACATTCTGTGGTGTTGACTGAGCATCTTCCAGGGCTTAGGGATTTGTGATTTGGGTTTAGAAAGTCTCATTGTCATGGTAATTTGGGATGCTTTTCAATAGAACTCAGGGAAAGTGGTAAATGGTTTCTTAGGAATTATAAGGTCAAGCTATTAGTTCATAAGAAAGAAAGTCAAAGTTAATATGAGGAACAGCTGTGGGTTTTTTGTTTGGTTGGCTTTTTGGGTTTTGTTTTGTTTTGTTTCATGTTGTCTGGACTTGAGAATCCAGGAAGGAAATTAAACTTTGCAGTCATGTGGTGTGTTTGAATTTAGATACTCCTGGAGAGAACCATCCATTTCTTGGAGAAGAACAACCTTCTCATTCTTTCCCTCCCCACTTCTGTACTTCCCCACCCTGAATGCATGGGAGCTGAGATCAACCTCTTTGCTGTGTGAGTCTTGGACACCAAGACCAGAGCAATAGCAACTAGGCAGAGGAGAAAAAGGACTGACAACCAATGTCCAAATTATAAAGATTATAAAACTTACAGGACATGAGGAGAGAGAGATGTGGGGAGAAGGGATAAATTAGGAGCTAGGATTAACATACACACGCTACTATACATAAAATAGATAACCAACAAGGACCTACTGTATAGCACAGGGAACTCTACTCAGTATTCCATAATAACCTACATGGGAACAGAATCTGAAAAAGAATGAATATGTCTACGTGTAGAACTGAATCACTTTGCTGTACACCTGAAACTAACACAACATTGTTAATCAACTATACCTCAATAAAATAAAATTTTTAAAAAAGGAGAGAGAGATGGAGACTAAGATTTCCTTATGTTCTTGGTAAATCTGGTGGCTCCCAAAAGAAAAAGTAGACAACGGGGACATGAATGAAAAAGTATAGGAAAAGTTTAGGGGAAAAAGTTTAGGAAGTGGGAAGAAAAAAGCAAACAAGTAACAAGGAGGTCCATGGCTGACGCCTCCTTTCTGAGGCTTACAGGGTATTAGCTATTTCATGTGCGTTTCCCAGAAGTGGGTGTAGGATGGGTTGCCATACCCTCCATCCTCTTACCTCGGCTCTCTACTCCTTTGGGGGTAGTCCCACAAACCCCTTCAGTTAAGGACTTTTTTAAGGCCTCTCTGGGATCTACTGAGTGGAGAAGCTATTCCCTTCCTTCCTGATCCCTGGTGAGTAGATGTAGCTCCCTAGACACAACATGGGAAAGGAAGGAGCTTCTATCTGAGACCAACTACCTGGTGTGAAACACACAAAGGCTGAGTCCCTACAGGCTGCCAGCTTCTCCTCGCACAGATCGTAGCTAGAGAGCCTAAGTGAGAGCAGAAAAACAGGAGTGAGACAGGGCTGCTTCTTCGGTTAATATTCCAGTTATGTTCTGCAGTTACAGAACTGACTGTATAGATATGAGACAGTCAATAAAAGAAAGAAATCTGGGCGTGATGCATAGGATGACCAACAAGTCAAATAGCTGGTGGGAACCACGCCTGGCAGCCAACGCCTTCCGTCAGGCCTCATGAACTGAGCGCCCAACTTACTCCAGATGGAGACAAAGTCTCTGTAGCAGTTTCTACATTCGAGTCTGTCATGTCATCAGTCCCTGTGAAAATTTAGCAGGGGATGGAGATCGGTAAGATGGAGGCAGTGAGGAGTGACTAGGGCAAGTGATGTGAGCTCTATGGTCTTTAGAATCTGGTCCAGGGAGGCCCTGTCTTGGTTGCACCTTACAGTCACCTGGGAGGACATTAAAAGCCCTGGTGTTCACGCCTGGACCAAGTAGCTCAGCATCTTCACGGGTGGGACCCAGGCATCAGTATTTTTGAAGGTCCCCAGGTGATTCCAACATTCAGCCAAGACCGTGAATCACAGCACTGGTACATTTTCATGTCAGGAAGCTACCAGGAAGCACAGATTCAATCCCTCAGCAGCTTAGGAGTTTTGGGAACCCCCTGTGGTAACGTATGGGTCTACAGAAACTATGATGTGGGTGACAATGGTTCTCAAACTTTGCTGCACGTGGGGGAGACTTCTTTTTTAAAAAGTCCACTGGCCAGGTCACAGACCAAACAAATTAAGTCAGAATTGTATAGGGGCAGAACACAGGTATCAGTATTTTTTAAGTTTCTTGGGTTATTCCAGGTCCCATTTCTATGGCTTAATTTCTTCTCAGTTTTATAGGCAGGGAAATCACTGGTGGATGTTGATAGCATCAAGACTCGGGTTCAGCAGGTCTGGGCTGGAGCTCATGCTTCTGCATTTCTCCCAAGGTCCCAGGTGATGCTGACGCTTCTGGTCCATGGAGAACACTTGGCTTTGGTCTATTTTCCTGTCAGTAAGACACGAGGGGCACATATACAAGTCAGCAGCTGCCTTGGGAGTTTCAGAGAAGCCCCTGTGCTCTTGCCAGTGATGAGAGGGAGAGAGGGAGAAGAAAAAACCCCAAAGTCATCATTTCACAACATATACATTACCATATACAATATTATGTTTTACACGTTAAACAGTTATAAAGTTATATGTCAGTTATATCTCGATAAAAATGGAAAAAAAGTCATGGCCTCTCTCCATACCACATTCTTTCATAACCAAGTCTAAATCCCCTGCTCACAGAAGAGAAAATGTGCTCACAATTTTGTGGTCTGTGGGTCCTCATGACTTTTTTGCATTAGGTCTCACTTTTGCTAGTTATGCTGTGGCTAATAGAGCAACTTTCTACCTTTACATGACCATGCAACTCCAAGAAGTGAGTTTGGAACTCACCTTTAAGAAGGTGTTGTTTGTAGGTGCACATGGAAAACATAAGGAAAAGGCAGGATTCCCAAGAGTGGGGATGTGGCTAATAAAACGAAAGACAACGCAGGGTTCTCCAGCTGTCAAATCTCCCCAGGAACACACTGCAATATAACCTGTGTCAGGTCCTCCTTCCTTCAATGGAATGGTGGGAAAAGGGACACCATGAAGTAGCTAGCACACAACTGTCCAGCCATTGAAAAGTGTTCAAGAATTCGGAAGCAAAAGACACGGTCCATTAGATCAAATCTAAAATGATAAACTGTAATGTAATAAATGGAATATTCCACACCTTAGGTCCAAGAAATCAATAACCCAAGTTTTGGTTGAGGAGATCTGAAATAATAGGACTAATGAATATGAAATATGTGCACATTTTAGCTGAAATGCAAGTGCAAATTAAGTCAATAGAGTAATGTTGCTGTCAGTTATTCATTCAATTATTCAGAAAAAATCTAGGTCAAGTCCAGTGTTAAACCCTGTGCATACAGAAAATCAAACAGGATCTCTGTCCTTCATCTATTCGTAATCTAGCCATGAGAAATGAAGTACAGAGTCTTGAGGTAAAGCCATATGTGCTCACCTTTTCTCTTCACAAGGAGCATGTTTGTTTCTGGAACAAATGCCTTAAGAGGAACCTTGACAAAACCCGTATCTTTAGGAGACTGTCATTTGAACCACAAATCTACACATACAATGATGTTTGAAAAACAGGGGAAATTTTGCTATGATTTTCAAATATGGGAAGAGTGATTATTCAGAAGTGGGTTGGGACTTATTTCCTCAAGCTCTCCGGAAAGTCAGCTCAGCGCCAGGGGTGATACTTACTGGGATGCAGATCTGGCTCAGAAAAGAGCGGGACCGGAGGGGACTCACAGCTCAGAGATCCCCACACACACACTGAGGGTCGCTATGCAGAGCAAGTCCCTCATCCTCTCGGGGGTCTTCACGTGGGCAGTAGGTGACACTTTGTCAGGGGAGAGCTAGGAAGATCATGGCTGTGGGTGGGAGCAGAGGATGACAGACTCAGGAGAACTTCCAAATCTGAACACTCATGGGTACATTACAGGCTACATGGTCATTGTCTTGTCTATGATGAAAAGAATAATTTTAAGGTGACTCCAGATTTCTCAGACCCTCTTTTCTTTGTAAAACCACACATCTAAATGGAGGCAGGGGCTGAATGTGCTCATCTAGAGACTGGGGTACAATTGACAGGAGTCACCCAGAGCCTTGGAGGTAAAACGTCCCAGGGGACATTCAGAGAAACTGACGGGAAAGGATCTCACAATCACAACCTAGGAATAAAAGGGAAGATTGAAGAAAGAAGTGGGCACTGAAAAATAAACTACTAGAGGCAAAAATAAAGTCTTGGAAACATGATCAGTACCTCTCCCCCTCACCCGCCGGTCAGTAGACTGGAAGAGGAGATGTGTAGAGGATGGATTTGGGTAAACTACTTTGGATCGGACTGGACATCTTTACATGTGACCAGCCATGTGACTAAGATGCCCGCTGGTACTGGAGAACAAGACACGTTGCCTTAGCCCAGACCCTGGGACCAGCAGCTGGGCTTCGTGTCCATTAAAAGGTGACCAAGGTGAACTGGTTTTCTTGTGGTCCTTCCAGGGCATGGCAGCAGTTCCCTCCTTTAGTTACTCACAGGCTTGGTGAATCTCCACCAGATAACTAGGGCAGATAACTAGAGCACACACCCTCCCAGTGTGCTCCAGAGTGGCCAGTACTTAGTGCTGGCCTGGGTGGGAAAGGAGAATCAAGTTTTCTCATATTTCTAAAAATAGCATCTTTGAAAGGATTTTAAACTTTAACATCCTTTGTGTCATTTTCACGCTTCACTCATTCTGTCCAAGTAAAGCTCAGCCTGAATTTCCTAACGATATCCTATTCCATGTTAGTTCTCATAACTATTACATGTTAGTTCTCATAACTATTACATGTGGGTCTCTAGTGATGCTATGACCCATTTGTAAAAAGTTAGTTTCTTGAAATTACTGTAAAAGTATTCTGGAAACAGTATTATTTTCATTAGAATTAATAATGAATCTCTCACCCAAACCACCAGACTTTTTATTTTTATTTAATTCTCACTGTAGCTCAGTTCTCACTGTAGAGAACTACAGTGGCTGAGTCACTCAACCCAATGGCTGAGTCCCAGCCACTGAATTCTGCTCCTTAAGTCATCAATGGACAAACTTTATTTGATCATTCTAGGAAAGGGGTTTAAACATTAGGTTTAGTTTTTAAAAATCAGGATGAAACGACAAACCATTTCTTGACTCAGCGAGTTGACTGTGGATAATTCGATTGCAAACCCTTCTGTTAGGGGCAGATTTGCAGACCTCAATCAACACAAAGGGAACCTTTCATAAAAGCTTTTCTCTGCCACAATGTTTTGCTACCTTATTCTCAAAAAGCAAGACTTCTGTGACGCTGCCTAACACACTACATGATTTAAAGTGTTTTTTATCTCACTTAAAATATCGCCACACTAAAAAGTAAGATCAAGGAATAGTAGGTATCACAGGGATAAGACAATTTTTAAAAATTGCCTTATCCCTGTAATCACCGATTTACCCTATTACTTCCCTTCTTTGTGTCTGTCATTATCTTTTCATGTTTTCAGATCTTATTCTTTGCTCTCTGTTTCATCAGCCTTTCTTCCCTTTATCCCTTTTGCTTCCCAGGGCAGACCACCCTAACATATATGCCATAGGACATTTCTAGAGAAATAGATTTTTCATGAATTTTCAAAGAGACAGATTCTTTTTATGCAATCATACCTCCTTTGCAGTGGAAGGTGCATGTGGGTTATAAGATGCTTCTAGACTTCTCAGCCTCTTTGGATCTGGAGATGAAGGGGGAGAAAAGTTTTCTATTTTTATCTGTGAAACTTTCACTTGACATCTACAGCTCTGCTTGCAGATGATTTTTATCACTTTAAAAGTTTAAAGAGGACAAAGACTGATCCACTTCTTTTCTAAAGAAAAAAACGACAGCAATTGTGATAATGTTGTAGAAATAATGCCCTCTCAAGGAAAAGTTGTTTTCAACTGAGAGGTTTCTGGGATTCTACAGCATTCTTCTGGAAGAATGAACAGGTGTCCAAAGGGTGGAGATTTTTATAACTCAACTGGAGTTCATACACCAGGAAAAATAAGTGGTCAGCTCCAGAAAGACCCATCACGTTGGAATTTGGCAGATGGCATCAGTTTAGCCAAGGGCTGTAGTTCAATTCAGGGTCAATATATAGCCAATCCACGTGAATTCCTAGTAATCCTATAAAACCCTACTTTTATTCTTATTTCTCCAGCGCTGAACTTAGAGCCTGGCTCAAACTAGGCTCTGAATACATGTTCGTTTTTAAAAAAAAAAAGTAATAAATATTTGTTGAGTGAAGGCTTACCGGGACTCTTTTTATTGTGAAGGAATAAAGGGGAACCATTCACGTAAATCCAAACTCTAGTGGTTCCCCGTGGCAGTGACATTAGCTATGGTGGTCTTAGGTCCATCTCGCGAGCAACTCTTTGAAGACACCCAAAGCCTTGTAAAGCAGGAGTCCCAGGACCTTGTAAAATCCGTCACTGACATAGATTACATAGGTGGGTCATGGTCTCCAATATATGAAGTTAGAGCTGTCACGTTCGGATGGCTTTTTAAAGTAAAAAGTTATTTAAAATTTGAATTTATAAAGCACCTCAAGGTTAAAAAATACTAAGGAAAACTTTTTTTTTTTTTGTATCCAGAAGTGTGGATCAAATGTCAGTACTGAAAGGGTTTAAGCTCTCAAATAATATTGACAGAAAAATATACAACAGCCACAGATAAACGGAAAACAAAAACATCAGTTACGATTCTTGTTGAGACTGACTTCTCTATATTGAGCATATTAATCATACATGTCATGGTGCTTTTGGAAGTGGGGAGGAAAAAAGACAGGAGAAATAAAAATCAAGACGGCAGAGTAGAACAAGGCTAAGCTCACTTCCCCTCATGAACACATCAAAAATACATCTACATGTGGAACAATTCTCACTGAAAACAAATTGGAGACTGGAAGAAAGACTCCTATACAGCCAAGGCTGTAAAGAAAGATTCACATGGAATCAGGGAGGGAGGGAAGAAAGCGACCAGGTCAGAACCCACACAGAAGAGCCGGGGGATACCCCAGGTTTGGGGATCCTCCCTGGGGAGCGAGGGGTTTAAACGGAGTGTAATTTATAAAAATATTGAACCTTCAATATGTTCTACACCTGAAACTAACATGATATTCTAGATCAACTCTACTTCAGTATGAATCCATAAACGTATACATACATAAACAGACAAAATTCCTGAAACAGAACAAAACTGACCTCACTTTTAAAACCTTTCTTAAATAATACCTTGGGTATTTAATTACAAATCCACGTGGTAGGTAAGGGTGGGTGGATGAAGTACTAACTCTCTGGCTTTATGTCATTCATTTATTCTTTTATTCACTTACACCATCGGCCATTTCAAAAATGACAGCTTTTCAAGCTTTCAAGGAAGCTTGAAAACATTTAGACAATACAGAAAAGTAATGTTTTATCTGTTTAACAATTTACTTTTGGGGTAAATCACTGCATAGAAATAACTGAGTGAGGTCGCTAACCATCACCCAGGAGGGATCTTTCCTGAAAATAGGTAGGGAAAAATAGCGTAAATGCTGTACATTGAAGAAAATGAAGGTAAATTTTGCCTCCTTTATTGAAAAGGAAATTCCTTTGGCTTTCTATCTAGCGTACCATCCTATCTCTTACAGCCAGGCAGCATCCTGTTACCAGAGTTGTGGGTTCCCTTGTCTCCTGGGAAGGGCAGCTCATTGGAGACAATGATGGTAGGTGGAATGGATGGATGTTGCATGGGCCAAGCACTCAGAGGAGCAGGTCATGGGTTGGGGAGCATGAGATGGGCCCTCGTTCTCCTGTGATCCTACAAAACTCTAACAAACACAAGCTGGCTGTCTTGAGAAGCTTATCAGGATTGGCAGAGTGAAGAGTTCAGCAGCAAAACTAGAAGTAAGAGGTGTCTAAATTGAACATCTGAAATGCAGGGTCAAAGTGGAGGGTGCCAGGAGGATTTGACTGGAAATCTTCAGAGATCTCAGGACAGCCACATTTTTCAAAATCTCTGATGAAGTAAGGGCCTGGGTGACAGGTTCCGTATGGCTGCAGAGTCAACAGCAAGCCACCATCTGCCTTCTTCCCGTCTACTCCATTATTGCCCCATTCACATCATCATTCTTGCGTCTTTGAGCCGCTGATCGATGTTCTGGAAGGTGACTATGCGATCCTTACCTATTGACTTCATTCAGGGTCTTCCTCCATTCGATTCACTGAAGCCGACACTTACTTAGCTTCAGTGAACTTATGCATCAGAATTCACCTACTGCTTAAAAAAGTAATTGACTCTTCTCTTCCAGGGAGGAAATTTTGAATTGCGTTAAATTGTGTTAACTAGATACTTGTGTCTCGTTGCTACTTCCAATTTTGCCTGAAGGTCTCAGGTTGGTATTTCACTAAGTTCTATTTTTAAATCTTTCTCCTTGAAGGAGATACAACCCTAGGTGGGGCGACCCATGGGGCCAGAGCCCTGGGAGAAACGGAAGAACGTAACATTCTACAGGCACAGAAGTCTCCCTTCAAACCAGCCCCAAGAACTGTCCTGGGAATTCCCTGGCAGTCCAGTGGTTAGGCCTCTACGCTTTTACTGCAGGGGCTGCAGGTTCAATCACTGGTCGGGGAGCTAAGGTCCCCCAAGCTGCACGGCCAAAAGAAACAAAACCTTCACCTTCACCAAAAACACAGAATCTCTGCGCTAAGGAGAATGCCCTCATCTAGTAGGGAGTAGCATCTTGATGTTCATGACAACGGCATCATCTTTCTGTATCCAGCCGGGTCCCTTCAAGCTCAGGCCCAGCACCCTGCTCACTGAACTGTTCTCTGAGGCAAAGGGAAGTGGCACCTTGGGGTGATGAGAGTCCCTTCGTGGCTCACTCACGTGTTAGTCCATATGCTGGCTGTAGCTCTTGTTTGCTGTGACGGAACGTAGAAAGCAAATAAAATAAACAGACAATGATGGTGACGAGCCAGCTTTGTCTAGGTCACATTGCCCCTCATTGTAATTCTAGCTCCAACCCATCAGGCATTTGGGAATTAATGTGAACCATGTAGTACAGCAAGCCCAGGAATCAGAGGCCCGGGGTCCTACTCACTAGCAGGGTGGCCTCAGACAAACCATCGCCTTGTCTGTCAAGTAGTCCCTCAGTGAAATAGACTGGGGCAAGATTATTCTGGGGGCTCCTTCCTTAGCAGAGGTCCTGGAGACTCCATTCACAAGTCCTATCTTCATTCTGTGGTTTATGAAATAAAGTTCAAATGTATCAGCTTGGCTTTCCATGCCCTCAGCCCTCTGACCCCAACTTAGGCTCATGTCCTTTCCTCCATGCACACCCAACGCACAATCCATTCTGAAGAAGGTGGGAGGGGAGTGTGCTCACCCTGAGCCTCACAAAACCCGTGACATCCGTCAGCCTCCCCAAAGCGCCTCCCAGGAACTAAGCCATTTTTCCCCTTCATTGAGTGCCCAAGCTAGCCCAGAACGTGGCATTTTCTAATTGCTCAATAAATACTTGTAAAATGAAGGAATTCCATGCGTTGCTTTTCCCAAGGTCATTGGTTTTTCGAGTGGTGATGTGCAAAGGTTAAAATGGCTGATTTTCAAGTACCAGTAGCTACTGAGCACATTTCTGAAGGATAGGGGAGTCTACTGTTACCCTTGAAGGTTTATCTTGTAGGTGCCTATATACCCTATGTATCCCCCCAATTCTGTCCTTATTCTCAGTCTTTTTTTTTTCATGCATTTGCTGGGTCCTGGCATGGCTTTCTCGCTGCCTCTCATTTTTCCAGGCCCTGTACCACCCGTGAAGGGTTCTCAATCTCCAGGCCCATATTTCTTTCCTCTTCTAAAGTCCTATATGGCTACCATTCACCTTTTACTTATTAATATGTAACATTTCACAGGGAAAAGCACAGAGATCAGGAGACTCAGATTCTTGTCCTAAATCAGTACTGAAATTATGAATAATTAGTGTCTTCACTGAGCCTAATAATGAGGAGGTCTGATGAATCTGGCCTCCAAATAAGTTTCAACTTTTGTGGTTAGTGAATGAGAGGGTCCATGTGGAGCAGGGTTCCGTGAAGATTTCTAAGGCAGTCCTTGCGATAAGTGGGAAAGAGCTTAGTTAGCAACTTTTGCTGTGGCCAGAGCAGGAATGGCGTCTGAGCACGAGACCCAGGACTAAAACTTCAGGAGTCTCGGGGCACGTGCCATCTTCCTCGTGAGGTCCTAACATTATCTTTGCCTTGTCTTCCTCTGAAAGGGCTCTCCTTTGATAACAGCTCTCACGCAGACTTTCGCTCGGTATCCTGCACATAGTAGCTACTCCATTAAGATATTCTGAATGAAGAAAGATTTAAACCTTGAAAAATTCTGCAGGTAGCCATTTCAATTAAATCAAAACACATTGAAAGAAATACACAGATTTGTTTTTCCAAAGCGTATTTTTTCAAGAGTTTATTTTGACTTCACTCTCCGAAGACTTAAATGTAGGTTTCTCTAGGAAGAACGCTATATATCCAATGTGATGCTGAAAAGCTCTTAAATGCTACAAGAAGCTTATAGCCACGTGCTTGATGAATTCTGTATGATAAAGTGACTGAGTGTTTTTGTAGGCAGCATTTATTTTTTTTAAATAACAGCTTTATTGAGATATAATCACAGACCATAAAGTTTATCATTTTAAAGGGTAGAATGTGACGGTTTTTAATATTCTCACAGTGTTGTATATTTATCACCACTCTCTAATTCTAGAGCATTCTAATAAGCCCCCCAATAAGCCCCATATCCATTTGCCATCATTCTCCATTGCTGTTCCCCCTAACCTCTGGCAACTACTCAACTACATTCTGTCTCTATGGGTTTGCCTGCTTTGGATATTTCATATAGATGACATCATACAATAGGTGTTTTTTGTGTGTCCGGCTTCTTTCACAGAGCATCAGGTTTTCAATTTTCATCCATTTGTAGCATATAACAGCACTTCATTTCTTTTTTTCTTTTTTTGCAGTACGCGGGCCTCTTCACTGTTGTGGCCTCTCCCGTGGCGGAGCACAGGCTCCGGACGCGCAGGCTCAGCGGCCATGGCTCACGGGCCCAGCCGCTCCGCGGCATGTGGGATCTTCCCGGACCGGGGTGCGAACCCGTGTCCCCTGCATCGGCAGGCGGACTCCCAACCACTGCGCCACCAGGGAAGCCCTCAAATGGTAAATTTTAAACTTAGTGAGCAACTCCCCAAACTGAGATATTGGGGGATACACATGTATCAACCGTATTTTAATTATACTCTTCCCAAACAATAAGTTCTAGCTTATCCCTCCACTCTTACAATCAAGCAACTTAGTGACACACTTGATCAGTAGCAGGGACGCTGAGGAGAACATCGGGACTGAGTTGTAAGTAGAATGATGTAGCACTCAGGGGAAAAGCCTCATGATAACTCTCTTCCTTGCGTACCTTGAGATACAGACGCCAGTTTCCAGAAATCAGTGGGGCAGGAAATTTCAGCAAAGAAAGGAGTTATCTGTGAGACCTCTTCAAGGGACTGGGTGCTGAGTCTGATAGACACAGCACAGCCAGCCCCCTTTCCACAGACTCTAGAATTTATTGCCTGTGGGATGCAGTTCTGAGCCTGTGCCCTTACCTGTAATAACACCTACCCCAGGGGATTGTTTGGAAGAAATGTGGGATAACAAATGAAAGTGTCTGAGATGGTGCCCAGCACATAGAACATTACATATGAGTATTTCAGGTGCTAACCCTTCTCTTCCTTAAAATGCAAATGTGAGTGAGCCTTGCAGAGGTCAAGGGTAGCCAGGGTCCATGTAATTTCTGTTACTGACCTTCCATCTTGGCAAAAGTACACAGTGCCCCATACATGCCCCTACGTCACATGTAGGGAGAAAAAAAAAATCTCCAAAGAAGAAAGTCTAATGCTTACGGTACAAACTATAGATTGCTTGACTCAACAGATTCTAGCTCGCCTTCCTGAGCTATAGAAACTGTCACACTAAAAATTATATTTTAAAACTGTCAGGGAATTCCCCGGCGGTCCAGTGGTTAGGACTCCACACTTCCACTACAGGGGGCAGGGGCTCGATCCCCGGTCGGGGAAACTAAGATCCCACATGCCTCACAGTATGGCCCAAAACAAAACAAAACAAAACTATTATGAAGGTAGAAATCCACAAGTAAACGAAATTGCACCACACAGACACAATCCCACATGTCTTAGCAGGGAAGGGAGAAAATCGAAGCAGTGCCCCACACTGAGAAGATCCAAGTTTTGGCAAGCAGGGCTATAGTTATTCTGGACCGTACGGTGTGTTCTGAGGTCTAGGCATATGGCATATATGCTAGGGTGGCTCTGCCCTGGCATCTGGTAGGGGATGTCAGTACTGATGTTCCTAGTGAAGAGCTTCATTGCATCTGGCTTCATTGTTCTTCACCTAGTAACATCTAAGACCGAACCCCTGTGAACTGCTTGAACCGAATCACATCTCCGTCTGATTAATAGCTATAGTTAACAGCTATAGTCAATTCTGTTGTCAGTGACTAACAAACTCAACCAAGAGTACTACATCACAGCACCCTAACGAGAATGAAAAAGAACCATGGAATTCAGATTTGACAACATATTTGGAAAAGGTGAAAAGAGGTGTTATTTTTAAAAATCAATTTTTAAATATGTAATATCTCTATTATGAAGTTGAGAGAAAAATAGAGTTCTTTTTTCTGTGATTGTAGTCAATTTAGTGCTATAGGTATGCAAGTTTTATATAGTCATAAAGTCTGTAGTTGCTGTTGTTGTTGTTTTTGGTAAAGTCCATTTTTGTTTAATATTTCCAAACCTTTATTCTAAATCTGTTGTCCTCAAGTTAAGAATAGCAGTTTCCTGCCAAAAGTTAATAATAATATATATATATATATATATTTTTTTTTGCAGTACGCAGGCCTCTCACTGCTGTGGCCTCTCCCGTTGCAGAGCACAGGCTCCGGACGCGCAGGCTCAGCGGCCATGGCTCACGGGCCCAGCCGATCCGCGGCATGTGGGATCTTCCCGGACTGGGGCACGAACCCGCGTCCCCTGCATCGGCAGGCGGACTCTCAACCACTGCGCCACCAGGGAAGCCCAATAAAAATATTTTAATTAACGTTGGGAAAGTTTCCTATTTTGCAAACACAATTATTTTAGAATTATGATTTATAAAATTAACACAGTGTTAACCATATTTTGCCCTTCTGGGGACATTCTGCTGGAGGACTTTTAGTTTTTCAGGCCTAGGATCTTGAGGTACTACATATAAATCATTGTTTGAGTCTTAGAAGAAATTTGAGAGGCAGAGACACCTTATTGTAGACAAAAGAGACAGCCAAATGTTATTCTAACAACAGTCTACCGCCTTATTCTTGCAAAAAAAAAAAAAAAAAGGCCTTAAATGATAGTTAACCAGGCTATTAGTCTACTGAACTCTGAGGTCTCTATGATGCATGACAGGCCAATAAACTGGAGACGAGGTGTGGAGGCAAGAAATAGTGACTTTATTCGGAGCCTGCAGACTGAGAAGACGGTAGACTCGTGTCCTAGAGTACCATCTTGTCAGGGTGTGGATGCCAGTTCCTTTTATAGCACAAAGGGGGAGGAGATGAGGAAGTAAATAAAAAGACCATAAGTTTTACAAAATATCCCCTGGAATGGCCAGCCTCTGGGAGGGGATGTGTTAATTTCTTCTTCCTTGCAGCCATCCCCAGGTGGACAGGGTCAGGATGTTTCCCTGAGCAAAGGCACTTTGCTTTAACAATCAGGGAGAGGGGCGGGCTTCCCGCAGGCAGGCCATTAGTATAGACAATATCCTTTTAGCCAACAAAAGCAACAGGAAGAAAAGGTTAAAGTAAAAGAAACAGATGCAAGGTGTAGTCAGAATTGGCTCTTCCCTGTTACAATTCAGAGAATTTTCATGTTCAGCGCTGGATTTAGACTCCAAATCCGGAGAATTTTAGATTATCAACAGGGCCTAATCAAAAAAAAAACAGCACATTGAGCGGCCTGTCAACAGAATCCTCACCTGATGAGCCATTTTTTTTCAGTTGACATATATCATAATCCAGCAGGATGACAGTTTGAAGAATTTGGTCTGGAACACAGAAAAGAGCCCTTGGCACTTGATTCGTGGAGAAAGGAGTGAATTATCCCCACTCACTCTATCTTCCCTACTAAGACTTGATTTAGTTCATTTGATTGTAAGTCTTCATCTTTCAGCTGTTTCCATGTACCCATATGCTTTTGTCAGATTTGACTCCCTGCCTCCTAAACTAATGTTAATTTAAAATCTCACATCACCTAGCCATTTCACTGAAATGTACGAGTATTTAATGCCAGCACTTAATCGCCCAAGACATTAAAATAACTATCAAAATGCCAAGCTTGGCAGAAAGAGCCTATTGTCCGTAAATGACATTTTCAGTGGTTACTTTAAAGGGCTCAGCAGCTGTCATCCCCTGGGCAAGAGCTGGCAAATTGTTTTGCAAAATATCAACTTCTCTCAAAATAGAAACACATTCTGCTGATTATCAGTGCTTCTCTTTGAAAAAGATAATTACAATACTTTACTCTTGGACGGTTCTTCGTACCTTATAAACCACTCTATTATGTCATCTCTTGAAATTAATTCTTATTCCCAGTTCATGTAAAAGGAAATCACGATCGTTTCAATTATCAGTCAAATATTTAAGGCTTCCTTGTATATTTCTCGTCTTTCTTGATGTTGGGTTTGGTCATGTGACTTGCTTTGACCAATAGAATTGCTTAGTGTCTATGAGGTAAACAAAGGCAGGGATCTAGCTTGCCATGTTGGGCACACCTTCCGGGCTTCTTCTGTTGTGTGAAGAGCTTCCCCCACGTATCTCCTGTGCCTTCCACCCAGGCCACAGAATTAGCCCATGTAGAGGACTGAGTTTAATCCACAGCAAGGAGACAAGCCCAGCTCACCCCTTGAAGCAGTGCCACTCCAAATCGGCCGATCTGCAGTGGATCTACCGACTACAAACACGGGAATACATACCCATTGTTGTAACTGAGTTTGGTTACAAAGCATTATTGTCGATACAGAACCTGAAGTTTAGAGAGGTTGGAAAATTTTCCCAGCGTGACACGGCTGTTAAGTGTTGACGATGAGATTCACACCCAGGTCTGTTACACTCTGAATAGATTGCTTTCCCTACTGTACAGCTCAGTGGGGTGCGAATAAGAGAAAATATCCTTCATGCACTTATTCTTTCACTGTCCTTTAGAGGCACCCTTCCACAGCCCCATGTTCAGTGGAATGGTTTTGTGAAGGCAGAGCAAAGAAATATACTTTTCTCTTTTGGTTCTGTATGTCAGAGCAGATTCTAGATGAGACAGGAAGCCCAGTCCCTCATGTCTTGTTAATGTCTTTCAAGTTAACGGCAGACTTGAAATCGAAACTTCAGAGGACTAGAGATTAAAGAAGGGATATATCGTTGTGATCAAGAGCACAAACTTTGGAATCAAGCAGACTTAGGCTTCAATACTGGTTAACACTCTATGTGTGAGATATATATATAGATATATAATTTGGATACATTGTTTAATTTTCCTAAGCTTTAGTTTCCTAACATATAAAATGAGTGCGGTACTATGAACCTTATGGGATTATCCTGAAGATAAATGGCCTGATATAAAAATAGGGTCTGATGCCTATTAGTATTAAAATTATGGATTCTAGAATTAGGCTGTCTAATGAGGCTGTGTGATCTTTCATTTAATGTGTGGACTTAGGTGAATTCATAAACTGTTCATTAGACTACTTTCATATAAAATGGGGACAAGATTGTATTTATAGGATTACTTCATGGATTAAATATGATAATTAATGATCTGACATACATTACGTATTTCATATATTTTAGCTATTATTTTTCTTTCTTAATAAGTACGGAGTAAAGAGTAGCTTTATTAAAAATATTCATTGTAGGGCTTCCCTGGTGGCGCAGTGGTTGAGAGTCTGCCTGCCGATGCAGGGGACACGGGTTCGTGTCCCGGTCTGGGAAGATCCCATATGCCGCGGAGCGGCTGGGCCCATGAGCCATGGCCGCTGAGCCTGTGCGTCTGGAGCCTGTGCTCCTCAACCGGAGAGGCCACAGCAGTGAGAGGCCCACGTACCACCAAAAAAAAAAAAAAAAAAAATTCATTGTGATTATTCTACACTCTGATGCTATAGGGGATTGGAAAATTCTGGTAACTTCTCAATCTCTTTGCAGGGAGACTTTTTTGAGTATAAACTCAGTGCTGAACATGAAAAGAAAATTTCCAAAGGACAAGTTGCTAAAAGCTTAAACTTTTAGAATGAGAACCTTGATCACATGTTACGTGAACATTCTTATTTTATAGAATGTTGCAGTGCAAACCAAAGCCCAAGTCCCTTACTCCCAAATGCCAGGGAGAAAAGGATGGTATGTGTGTGTGTGGGAGACACTAAGGCTTTCGAAGGCCAGACAGGTAACATAAATGCATATGGAATAAGAAAATAGTGAGTTGTGAGTACAGGTAAAAATGTAAAAATTAAGCCCTGCTTTAAGAAATTCAGTTTCCAAATTCTGAACACATTATGTTGGCAAAACAAGGCATGTCTACAAGGTACATTCCACTGATGTCTCTCTTTGGGTGGCAGGGGAGAGCATTTGTTTCACAGCCCTTGCTGGCAGTGGAAGGTAGTGAGATATTTCTGTGTTCACTGATGCAGTGAGGGTGTCATGTGTCCTTGAGCATCTATTTGCATGGGCTGATTTCTACTCAGAAGAGACTGTTCTGAAGGTTTGTGTACAGGTACAGGGAACAGATCCTGGAAAGGAGTGGTGAGCTTGCTGTCCACCCACCCTTGTGCCAGAGCGTGGTGCAGAGTTGGGCAGGGTGATGTGTGAATGGAACCTCTAGGACTGTGCATTAAATCACATGTATGTGTAGTGGCCCTGCAGCACCAGGGACCATGGAGTTACATTAGAGGCCTGTGTAGGGATGACTGTTTTCTGAGCAGCACAATGTGAGACCCCAACAGTACGTAACACAAAAGAACAAACACATCTTCCCCTACTGCTATAGAACAGACAGGGGGTGATTCTTTTTTTGTCATTGTTTTGTTTTTGTTTTCAATTTAATTTTTATTTTATATTGGAGTATAGTTGATCAACAATGTTTTATTAGTTGCTGGTGTACAACAAAGTGATTCAGTTATACATATACATATATTCATTCTTTTTCAGATTCTTTTCCCATATAGGTCATTACAGAATATTGAGTAGAGTTCCCTGTGCTATACATCGGGTCCTTGTTGGTCATCTATTTTAAATAGAGTAGTATGTATTATATATGTCGATCCCAAACTCCTAATTTAACCCTCCCCCAACCTTTCCCCTTTGGTAACCATAAGTTTGTTTTTGAAGTCTGAGAGTCTGTTTCTACAGACAAATACAAATAAGTTCATTTGTATCATCTTTTTAGGTTCTGCATCTAAGTGATGTCATATGATGTTAGACAGGGAGTCATTCTAACAGGAGACAGTGTCACCCCTCGGGGAAGCCCAACAGATGAGGAAAGAAGTGCGTCATTTGTAAAACTAAATTCCAAAATGATTTGACTGGTTATTTTTCATTCAAGCGACTTTGATGGGAAGTGAAATACTATTTTTATCCATATATCAGAGAAAGCTTGAGCCCTGCCATGTCACGTCAGTCATGTCATTCTGAGCCCTCCTGAGTTTGGTGCAGATTCCAGAAAATGCCTGGGTGTGCAGGCTTCTTCCGGAGAGCATGGCTTTCCCCACAGGGCTCTAGAAACCTTTACTTCTCAGGGCCTGAACAAAAGGGCAAAAGCTAGGGGAATCTGAATTTGAATGTCACGGTTACTTTCCTCTTATTCAACCACGGGCTGGAAAGTTCTTGGGAAACAAGTAGACGAGGCCCTGATTTTGAATAAATGCCAGTGAACATTACACAGTTTCAAAATAGGCTAGTTACTAGTTTTAGGAAAAATTATATTCAGAGATATTGCTACCTTGCAACTGTGGCCCATGTTTTGATGATGACATGTCAAGTTCTATCCTGTTATATCTATACCTCTATATTTGTATCCATATTTTATAAGAACCTTTCAAATTGAATCCTGTTGTCTGCATTTGAAAGATGGAAAATAGAGGCTTTGAAAAGTCAGCAACTTGCCCAGGATTACCCAGGAGGTGTTCAAACCCAAGCCTGATTGATTCCAAATCTGCAGTACCTACTCGGCTTCAGAAATCTCTGGACCTAATGTGTACCTCGCATTGACCATAATGTTTTGTAACCCACAGCTAGTTGCTCCAGTATTATTTTCATTGCTTATCCATGTGGACATTATCCAGAACCTCCTCAGCCTTCTGGTTCACTGTCTGTGTGCACAGCATCCCATTAAGTTCAGCACTGAATCTATTTCATCAAGTCTCTTGGTCCACGGAGAAATGAGTCATCACTGGCCCACTGATCCCATAGGTTGGAGCTATGGGATCATCCACTCACCCCTTCATCGACAGCTTCTTTATTTATGTCTGCACTTGAGATTATTGTAAGTAGGAAGAAAACTCCTGGCCTGACTTTTCAAGAAACATAGATTCACGTATATAAATATTTATCTTTGAGAGGAGCATTTTACGCTTCACAACTAAGGGGGAGAGAAACTTGCTGCACCTTTTTAACTGAAGAGAGACTCTGTTTCCTTCCAACTGTGGGTCACTGCTTTGTCTCATTCTTTTCAGATTATTTTTTAAAAATACTTTTTTTATGGTAAATTGATGTATGAAAAGCTGAGCATATTTAATGCATACAGTTTGATGGTAATGTGTATTGGATTTAATGTACACAGTTTGGACATATACATACACCCAGCTGTGAAAGCATGACCACAATCAAGGTAATAGACATAACCATTCCCTCCAAGGTTTACTTGTGTCCCTTTGTGTGTAGGGGAGATAAGAAAACTTAACATGAGATCCACCCTCTTACGTTTTTGAGTGCATGATATAGTATTAACTACAGGTACTATTTGCACAGCACATCTCCAGAACTTATTCATCTTCCTAACTAAAATTTTATGCCCATTGGACAAGGGTTCCCCGTATATTGACCTTTGCGGAACATCCCATTTGGCACAAGATGATGACTTAATGAGTCTGTTCTGATGCTAAGGAACTGTTTGTTGAGAGAGAAACTCAGAGCATATTTACTATTCCCTGTGCATCCCTGATTCCCAGAAAGAGATGGAAAACCTATGTAGAATAATCATATAAGTTTAGTATTAAAAATGCATTACCAAGAACTTACTGTATGCAGAGGAAAAGAAATGTTTGCCTCTAAGATTTTCCCAGGAAGAAGAGATTATGCAAGGAAAAGGGAAAGTGTGGAGATACGTTTGATTTGGGGGTAGGGACTCTGTACTATGTCATCAAATGAACAATGAGCAAGGGGGAAAAGGTGTCAACTGAGATTACTCCGGTGACTTGCAGTTCTGATCAACTTGTCAGGACGATGCAGAGGCTCATGTTTCACAAGCAAGAGCTCTGAATGATGGTTTTAGCGTCCCAGAGAGCTCAGTAACTGAGAAGTTTTCCACCTTATGGTGGATGTGTGTCTAATCACAGGAAGGAATCTTTTTAAAAATTATTTATTTGTTTGTTTTGCATTTCTCCACTCAGCAGCAGAAAATCTTGGACTGGAGCCCTTAGCTACACTCTGCTCGAGTGGCAATTTCCAGTGTTTTAAGATGAATCTTTCAATGAATACTAACGTTCTCAAAAGAAAGTACGCAGAGGCCAGCAAAACAGTGTTCGTGGCTTCAGGATGATAAAATGGGGAAAGCATTAAACTGGAAGTGCATGAACCCAATTTCTAATCCCAGCTCTGCTTTGTCCCAACTGTGTGACCTTAGGCAACTCACTTTACCTCTCTGGGCCTTAGCTTTCTCCTCTGTAAAATAAGTAAAGACTTCTGAGTCGTCCAATACAATAGTCCCTAAGTATGTGAATTAAATTAAGATTCAGTTTCTCAGTAACACTAGTGAACTTTAAAGTGCCACATGTGGTTAGTGGCTACGGTATTGCTAGCACAGATTGTAAACCATGTTCATCCTTAAAGAAAGTTCTTCTGAATAGTCTAGTAGAGATGATGTGTCTGTTCTATTCTAACTCAAAACTTTTGAATCTGTGCCCACATGCCATCTGTGTAAATCAGGATGATAAAGCATGGACTCCTGGCCCTAGAACAGTAGTGCTTGTCTGCTAAACTTGCTAATGAGGGTGGCATTTGTGACAGAGTGGTGAGGTATTGGCTGGGATCACTGTTCACCCACCAAGCAGATGCAACATGAAACACGGTGGAAAACCCCACCAAAGAAGAATGAAAGAGAGAGGGGCTGGCAGATGGCACTCCTGCATTCCCATCCCCAAACCTCCCACGTGGTCAAACCTCAGAAAGGAGCAGAAATATTAGACCCAGCCCTCAGAGAACAAGGGTGTTTATTGTATACTTACCCATAACCAGCTGATTCTGGATAATTCACAATTTAGAACCTGGTTAATGCTATAAGAACTCAATTCCAAAGAAACCTGTGTCTAGAGTAGCTAGCATCATAGGCTCAACTTCCCAGCAAACCATCAAGAAAATGCTACCCAGTACCATCTCTCTGGGCCTCAGAACGTGGTATTCAGAAGACCAAATCGTGATCATTTCTGGTCATTCAGCTCCTGTCCTTTGGCCACTTAACTCCTATTCTTTCCTTGGACACAGCTGACTTTGGTTGCTCCCGTGGTCGTTGGTGTTTACTTTTCGAGTCGGGAGCTCAGAGCACAGAAAAGGGGTACGGTTAGAAGGATGTGGGGATTCAGGCCAAATGCAAATAATTCCTGCACATTTTTCATTCTAATGGAGTGCAATTGAATCCACAGCTGAACCTCATTTAATCATGGCCTCGGGGTCTAGAGAGCTGGGCCAATGGAAAATCCACGGCAACAGTCTTTCAGCCTGAAGTTTACATTCTGTGCTCAACCCATGTCAGCTCTTGCTCTAATAAAGTAGGACTGATCACAAACATTTATCTAGCACTAGTTATGCACTTGGAATGCTTCCAAATGCTTTAGATAGAGAATTGCTCGTTTAATCCTCAGGGAAACTTACGAGGTAGTTATTGTGAGGCGTTCCCATCTGACAGTGTGAAACTAAGGCACAAAGAGTTGAAAAGATTTGCATGAGGTCACAGAACTAGGAAATGATGACCATGGATTCTGCACTCAGGCACTCTAGTTTCCAGTCTAATCATGATGCTATATAGCTTTTCTAAGTAAAATAGATTTTTAGCTGAAAGCCAGCTTGTAAATAGCAGAACTTCCGTAAATGAGGTAGTTTCAAGGTTGACATATTAGAAAATGAGGCAGAGTGATTGTGACAGGAACGCGGGTGAGCCTGGTTGACCCCGTTTCAACAAATCAGTGACCACACCGGTCATGCAAATTACAACCCCAAACACGTTCTTATGACAGAAGCTCTTAGCTAATACAGCATTATTAATTCATTAAGACTTTTACCTTCTCCTTACTGGGAAAGTGCAACAGTGATGTAGTCAGAAGGAAGCACATGATAATGTCGATGGGGGCATAAAAAGGTGATGTAGAAAAGCAAGGAGTTGGGAGAATAAATTTGAAATGTAGGGGAGGAGCCCACTTGAGATTGGGTTTGAGCTGATGGTGTTTGTCATCTTTTAAGAGTGTTTACAAAGAAGTGCAGCAAGGGGCAAGGTACTTCTTCCTGCAATCCAGGCAGCTGCTACCCCATGGTTAGAGAATTTCCTATGATAGTAGTCAGGGTGAGACTCTTCCAGACACAATATGAGAAAAGGCTGAGAGGTTAATGTACAGTCATACATCTAATATGATTTGTCAGTGAAACAACCCTCTCCTTTGAGGCAGTAGTATGAAATAGTTCAATGCTTTCCCTAAGACATTGAGGGTCACATGTAGTAACTTAAAAAAAATCAGTTTATCTGAGTGCTATATGTCTATCTCTTTCATACTCACTTTGTATTGCTCTTTGGTGGTAAACATTCTGAAATTCATTTTAGAGACAGAGGCCTGCTTTAAGAAGATTTTGTCACTGTGTCCACTCCCATCACCAACATCCTCATTTCAGCACACACACCCACACACACACACACACACACACACACACACTTCTCAATCTGAATTCCAGCATGAAGTATCAAGTTCTATAAGCATTTAGCATTCCATTTTCCTGGATCTGTTATTTCTATTCACTTCCTTTTGCACCTCCACTCCCTTTCCTAAATGATCAGGTCCTCTCTGGAGGCAAGGTCTGTAGGATTCAGCCATTACTAGGTTTGTAATTGGTTTTGGCCATTTACTAGCTGTGTCAATATGGAAAATGGAAACTTTTCTTATCCCCTCAGAGCCTCATTTTCCTCAGCTGTAAAATACGACTGCTGTTTCCGACTTCTCTGAGCTGTTGGGTGCAGATCAAACGTCTAGGGCGTAATAGATGTTTAAAGGATCAGTTTCTTTTGCCGGTTTCTTCCATTCTTGGCTCTAGAGTGTGGACAATGGTAGACATTAGTAAGCTCATTGAATGTTTGTATGAATGAAAGAGGATGGATTCTCAGTGCATGGCAATGGTTCTGAGCTCAACCCAGTAGAAACATCTCCAGAGCACACTATTAACTCGATTTCGATCCCTTACTTTCCTAAGTTCTTTTCTCTGTCTTTTTACAGACTGTGCATCCCAGTCCTTTTTGGTCATACCATTATAATGGCATATCTGACTCTGCAGATATGTGGGTTCACTATGAGCTGTGTAGCCCTAATAGCTAGGAAGATGATGAAAATAATTCAGAATAAAACCAAGCAGTTGAATCCAATCAAGGTTAAGATAGCATGCATTACAAATTTTCTCGAATAGACAAGAGAATAAGATACTGATAGGACTCCCACTCAAGGTAGTAGGCCATTTGCCTTGTTAAACTCTTAAGGTCTCCACCACAGTGATCATAAAAAGCATGGAAATAAATTTTAATCAAGGTCCTAGACAGTATCTCTAGTTGTTTTTTTTTT
>NW_020172474.1:814605-847261 GCF_003031525.2 Neophocaena asiaeorientalis asiaeorientalis
AGCACAGGCTCCGGACGCGCAGGCTCAGCGGCCATGGCTCACGGGCCCAGCCGCTCCGCGGCATGTGGGATCTTCCCGGACCGGGGCACGAACCCGTTGGCCCTGCATCAGCGGGTGGACTCTCAACCACTGCAACACCAGGGAAGCCCTCTCTAGTTCTTATGTAACCTTTACTAGTTGAGACAGTGACTTCAAAATTGTTTAGATAATATAACTCTTGTTAGCAAATAAGAATCTTTTAGCGTTGAGAAAATTTGGAAATAAATGTAGGCATGCTTAAGAGAATTATGGTATTAATATTGTGTATTAAATATGTGCTTGACATCTTAAGAGTTTGTAATATTTAAAATAATTTTGTCTTTGAGAGTAATGTATCAGCTTTATGATTCCAATGTGTAATAGCAATTGATTTAAATGAGTGATTTGAGATTGAAGTTTCACCATGCAGTGTGAGACTGTTTAATACAAATTTAAAATTTCTATTTTTATAAGTTTAATTTCTAGATTTGAAAAAGGAGTGATTTAGGTGCTTGAGAAGATTTTTCACATGTCAAGTATTTGAAGTTCTTAAAAAAGAAATTTAATGTATTAAATTTATAAATTGAGTTTAAAATATTCAAAAGAGTTAAAAATTTGAAGTTTTAAATAGGACAGAATATTAGTTGAAGTCCCTTTAAAACTGTGTTAGATTTTGCTAAATTTATAAGTAAAATAAAAAGATTTGTAAGTAGAACTTAAAACAAGAAAAAAACTAGAATATTTAATTAATTGTAATAAATTAAATATTAATATTAAATGACTTCTGGATAATCTTTTCTATTAATGTCTTCCTAGGGAACCCGAAATCTTACCTCAACAGCTCATTAAACCTAGTTTTTTTCATTCTTCTTTTGGTGACTATCCCAGCAATGAATTGGGGAGTTGGATGTCAGCCACCTGAAGGGTCCGTGTTATGGGGTCTGAACCAGCACTGAAATTAATCAGGAAAATGACTTCGGGCAGCTCAGATCTCCACACACAATGCTGTCTATAATGGGCAAAGTGTAAATATAGTCTTCTCTCTCAGAGATGCCCACCTTCTTAGGTGAATAAAGAAAGATAAGGAGGGAAGAAAATAAAGAAATAACACAAAGTAACAGCAACAGGAAAATGAAACAAAATAAAAACAAAGCAGAAATCACCAGCCCTGAACTGAAGTTAGCTCTGCTGGAAAAGTTGGTACAGTCAAGCAGAAACCAAAGCATGATGGGAGATGTCATTCCAGCGTGATGAAGAGTGATGTATCCTAATAGCTAAATGTCAAGCCATTTCATATGCATTACAAAAAAGACAACTGGAGTGAGAACCGGAACTGCAGAAAAGTGGCAAGCATTTAACCTTCCTGATAGTATTTCAGAAGATATTTTGTTGCTTTATGCCTGTAAGGTATGTCTGTCCATAGTGAGTGAAAATGACCGTCTGTAATCAGTTACAAGTACCAAAATATGGTGACATAAAAGGTAATTTCAAATGAATCACAGCCTTGTATTATATTAGTACATATAATAAATGTCTTATTTTGAATATATACAATTTTATTAATGGACACTTAGCTCCTCACTAATAAATGTTAAACAAAAATAAAGAATATCAGTTTGAACCATATGCTGAGTTATGGCCTGTTGGGGGCCCACATGACCAAGGTTAGCCCTCTTATTTATCCAGGGGTGGAAGTTATGCTACAGGAAAATATGCTACAGAAAAATACGATACCCAGGTACATATAGTAGAGACTATATTCCCCCAAATAAAATCAATGTTTCGTTTAGTTTGGCATCACTGTGATGCCAGAAACACCCTGCTTTATCTCCCCCCTTTTCTAGCTAATCCCTCTTTGGTGTTTGAGCTAGCATTTAGTAATCTAATGTGCTGCTAAATATGGCACTGTTTTAAGTTTTCTTCTAACAGATTTTTGTTTTAAATAAAGAGAAGGCTCAGGATATTTCAAGGTGTTTTAACATTTCCATTTTCTGAACTCTTAAAAAATATTTGGATCTGGATAGAATATAATCATTTGAAAACACAATTTAACAGTCTTCTTGTCCAACGCAGTTAAGACAGTGCATCTGAGGAGAAAATAATTCACATTTACTGAATTCCTTCCAGGTGCCAAACAAGCTTGAATCATAGTCCTTGAGAGATGCACTTTTGTCATCTCTCTACCTTTGGTACTTGGCACTAAGTCATGTCCAGCAAGAGTTTGTTGAAATGTACCAGCTTACTAATGTAAAGGAGTCACTTGTTTATAAGGTCCAACTCCTGACAGAGAAGTGAGGGCTGGAACAGAAGCCTTCAGAAAGTTCTTGGAAACAAAGCAGAGAAAATGATGACTTCTAGAGATGGGAGATATGGGTTAGCTATAATTTTAGGGACTTCAACTACACTTGGATCAAATTTCCATAAATTTCTAGAGCATTAGGGATTTTCTTTTCTTTTCTTTCCTTTTTTTTTTTTTGATAGGCAAGAAGTGGATTTATTTAGAGAGATTCACATTCCATAGACAGAATGCAGACTGTCTCAAAAGGCGAGAGTGGCCCTGGGAGAAACACACTCCACAGACAGAGTATGGGCCATCGCAGAAGGTGAGCGGCACTAGGAATTTTCAATGGATATTCTTACTTAAGTGGCATGGTTTCATTTATAAAGCCAGTGGAAAGAAGCTGAAATGTATGTAGAAAGGAAAATGTGAAAATAGGAAGGCAAGAATCAGAGAATAGACATTCTGATAGTAATGGGTCATGTCAGTGTATATCCATTGAAATGAGATTGCTCTAGACAGAAACAATTTTAAAAATCAGGTGAGACTGAGTTAGACCACACATTTCTGCCAAAATATTGTGTGTGTGTGTGTGTGTGTGTGTGTGTGTGTAGTGTGTCTGTCTGTCTGAGAAGTCAGTTGTTTATTCTGACATTCTGATTGTCTGAAATAGTGTCAGGAAATCCATGCAGTGGATTCTTTCATTTGGGTTAAGATATAGTCCCTGCAAAGATCTTATGAGACACTATCACATTTTTTTTTTAAATAATCATTTATCTACATTTCTCCTTAGCTAATGGTTTTCTGGTCACACATACTGAACGATAGCTTCAGTTGTCTTTTGCTTGACTAATTATTATAAATCCTCACACCTAGACCATGTCTCAACACAAAAGAAGCTTTCAGGAAATGTTAGTGTTGATGAGTTTTTGCTGAGAAAATTAAACCCAACAGAGACTTCTCCTCTTGGTAACTAGGAGAAAAGCCCTATTGTTTCTTTGGGCCTGAGATACTAATGATTTAAGCTGATAGATTATTAAATTTTGCTGTTTTAATACATTCATAAAAATACATGTATCAAATAAATGAATGCTGCAAATTCCACACTATATTTCAAAGTGCTGTTCACTAGTCTATTGTAAAGTGTTGTAAGACACATATAAAAATATTTAAGGCCCTTCTGAGAGCTATAAAAATGACAATGACCGTCTGCTGTTTAAACTCAAATACTAGGCCTAGTCCAGTTTCCTGAACTTGTGGATAATTTAATGAAAATTTCCTGAATAATCAACTGTTGCTACAATCAATTCAATGAGAAGAAAAAATAAATAAATCAACAAATTTGTATCAACTAGGTAAAATGACAAATTAATAACATTTTATTTTACATCTGGTCGGTCAAGAGGAAGACTCTCTTCAGATGCCCACAAGCCTCAGAACCCACACCCATTTCTGAATGGCTGGCTGGTGAATCAGGAGTCCTCTTGAGGCAATTATAGAGAAAAAGAGGAAGAAGAACATGTTTCTCAGCCACTAAGTTTCCTATTAGTCTGTGTAGAAACAGAAAAGCATTCAAAGTTTATTATTTTTTTAAGAGCAGTTAAACTTTGTAAGAAAGCAGACCACAATTTAAAAAAAAAGTTTAATACGGGCTTCCCTGGTGGCGCAGTGGTTGGGAGTCCACCTGCCGATGCAGGGGACGCGGGTTCGTGCCCCAGTCCGGGAAGATCCCGCATGCCGCGGAGCAGCTGGGCCCATGAGCCGCGGCCGCTGGGCCTGCGCGTCCGGAGCGTGCGCTCCGCGGCGGGAGAGGCCGCAGCGGTGAGAGGCCCGCGTACCGCAAAAAAAAAAAAAAAAAAAAAGTTTAATACTCTGCTAGGTGTATAAAATGATGACCTTGCAAGGAAGAGAAGAAAAAAGATCCCGATGCCTCTGTAAGAGCATTTTGCTTCTGTGTCTTGTACTCCAAACTCCTTCTTACAGAAAAAGGTGAAAGAAGTCTCGTGACCACTGCCTTCTCATCCATCCCTACTCATTTTCGCTTGGCCATCCTGTGCTGCTTAAATATCAGCTAGATACAGACCACCCCAAAATATAATCTCCAGCCCAAATCCCTTGACTGAACTCCATTTATGGGTCCCCCAGTTGCTTATGGGCAAGATCCACCCGAGGGCTGCATAGACGTCTCAGATTTAGGGTGCTCAAAACAGATACTGTCTTTTTTTTTTTTTTTTAACCAGCCTACCCTCTTCTGTAGTGAATAGGTCTATGATCCACAGTCACCAAAACCAGAAACTGAGACATCACAGTGAACTCCTCGCTCCCTCCCCCCTCACACGTGAGAGATATTCATCATCACTGATGATCTGTACATCTATACGTGATCTATACACTGATGACGAATACATCACTGAGATCTATTCATTCCACATGTGCAGTACATCCTAAGTCCATATATTCCTCTCTGTTCCCTGTGCCGCTGCTAACTGCAGAATTGCTTTACAATTTAAAAAATTAATTTCATTTTAATTAATTTAACTTTCATTAAAAACTTTCTTATTTTTAAATTAGAACTCGGGGAGATCTAAATAAAATTCTAATACAGTCTCATTACAAAGAAAAACAAAAATATATATAGAAGTATACATAATAAAGCCTCTTACATTTCCCCACCTCACTCTCATCTCCAGAAGTAGCAATTATTAACATATTATCTGGTGTCCTGCCAGATCTTTTTCTAAGCATTCAAGGAAATATGCACTTATACACATGATCATAGCTATTCAAACATGAATGGAATTACAGTGTCTTGATTAATAATACTGTGTTAGCCGTGTCTTGGAGATTATTCCATATTAGTATATATAATAATATCTAACACTTATTTAGTAATAACTATGTGCTAAAAACTGTTCTAAGTGTTTGATATGTATTATCTCACCTAATTATCACACTGTATCTGTGTAGTTAGTACTATAAATAATATCCCCGTTTCACACATCAGAAAATAGAGGCATATAGAAGTTAACTAACTACAGATAAAATAGACTTAAAAATGATTTCGCTAAGTTGCAGAATATAAAGCCAATTTAGATTTCTATATACCAGCAACAAACAAACTGAAAGTATTAAAATATGCAATAGCATAAGAAATCAAGTAAGAATAAATAGAACGTGTTGTAAACTAAAAGTTATAAAACATAATTGTGTGAACTTAAAAAAACACCTAAATAAATGGAGAGAGATTATGTCCCTGGAAGATTCTATTTTGTAAAAAATTAAGATTCTCCACAAATTGGTCTATAAAATCAATATAATTAAAATCCCACAGAGGTATGTGTATACAAATGAAAAGGGCCAAGAATAGCCAAAACAATACTGAAGAAGGTCAATGTGGAAGAAAAATTAGAGTCAAGCACCACATTTATTTTAAAGGAATAGGAAGATGGTATGGACAGCAAAACACATGTCACAGAATATAAGCTCAGTAACAGATTCATCCTTATACAGTCACTTGATTTATGAAAAGGGCACAACTGCAGAGAAAGTGGGAATGGATGGTCTTTTCAGTAAATGGTGCTAGAACAGTTGAATACCCACAAGAAAATGAAATCTTGACAATATCTTTTAACACACACACACAATTCCAAATGAATTGTATACATTAAAATAAGAAAAGTAAAACAATAATTTTCTAGAAGAAAACATAGAGGGATGTCTTTGAAACCCTCTGTAAGGTAAAGATATTTTAAGCAAGTCACAAGAATAGTAAAAACCATAAAGAAAAAAAAAAGGATAAATTGGTCTAAATTAAAATGAAGAAGAAATTCTATTCTTCTAAAGACACCATTTAGGACAGTGAAAGGGCAAACCCTAGCTGGACAAAGATGTTGCCCTGTACTTATGGGATGAAAGATTTGCATCTAGAATATATTTTTTAGAATTTAATAAGAAGAAAGGCAGATGGACTAAAAGAAACGAATCACAAAAGACATCCAAATGACCCACAAATACATAAATATAAAGGGCTCAATATCATTACTCATAAATAAATGAAAACACAAGGAAGTACTACTACACACCACCAGAACGGCTATAATGAGAAAGACTGAAATGTCTAATATTGGAGGGAACATATTACAACTGTGCTGAAGAGAGTTCAAATGGGTCCACCAGTTTAGAAAAACGGTTGCACACGCTCATACCGTGTGATGCAGAAATTCCATTCCAGAAGGCCTGAATAAGAATGGTCTGGATCAGTTTATAGAAAAATAGAAATTATGAGTTCATAAAAGTCTGGTGGACGGGTTCATGCCCCGGTCCGGAAAGGTCCCACATGCCGCACAGTGGCTGGGCCTGTGAGCCATGGCTGCTGAGCCTGCGCGTCTGGAGCCTGTGCTCCGCAACGGGAGAGGTCATAACAGTGGGAGGCCTGCACACAGCAAAAAAAAAAAAAAAAAAAAAAAAAGGCTGGTGGAAATCACCCCCAAATTGTCTGAACCTAATGCCTATTTAGGGGTATTCAACTCCATTTAAATTTTCTTCTATTTAAGAAATAAACAAAACTGGAAACCACTCAGATGTCTATCAAAAATAGCATGAATAATAAAAAAAAAATAGCATGAATAAATACATTTGTGGAGTATTCACACAATGGACTGTTACACACGAATAAAAACTAACAATAACTACATGCTATTACATGGATGAATTCCTACTTTAAGAGAAAAAGCCAGACACAAAAGCACAAATGTGTGATTCAGTTTATGTAGACTTCAAAAACAGATAATACTAGTCTATGATTGTTTAAGAAAGAATAGTGGTTACATTAATGTAGTTTTCTTTAGGGACAATGAAGGGTACTTCTGAATATTATTTTAATGTTTTCTGAGTACTGCCTTTATTTCTATTTATATTTGTGAAAATTAGTCTACCTTACAAGTGCTTTGTGCACATTTTATATGTGATATACTGATAAAATTAAATGTAAAAAATAATAAAAGAATGGAATTAATGGTAATATAGTGAATAATTTTGTAAATTTATAAGAAATGGACAAATTCCAAAAAGATATAGCTTTTCAGAATTGACTCAAGAAAAAAAAAGAAAAAAATACCTCTAGGGCTTCCCTGGTGGCGCAGTGGTTGAGAGTCCGCCTGCCGATGCAGGGGACACGGGTTCGTGCCCCTGTCCGGGAGGACCTCACATGCCGCGGAGCGGCTGGGCCCGTGAGCTGGGGCCACTGAGCCTGCGCGTCCAGAGCCTGTGCTCCGCAATGGGAGAGGCCACAACAGTGAGAGGCCCGCGTACCGCAAAAAACAAAAACAAAACAAAAAACCTGTAAACTGTTCAAGAAACTAAGCTTTTTATGCATTCCTTTTTCATTTGTGATGTCAGAGTTATGTTATCCTTGTAGAATACTTCCATATTTACCGTAATTTCTGTACTCTGGAGCAATTTCTATTTTATAGAAATTATGTGTTCATGAAAATCTGGAGAAGCATAAGATACTATTTTGACCTTATGTGGATTTAGGAAGAAATATTTGACTACCTTTACTTTTCTTCTATTCAAATATCCTATCTCTAATCTATTAAGGTCTCTTTTTTAAACTTCCTTTTGAATTAATTTTGGAGATTTGAAGTTCCCTAGAGACATGTCTACTTTCACGTTCACATTTATTTAGCTGCATCATCGATTGTTGGGTAACTAGTTTATCTACCCTGGAAGGCAGAGGTATAGTTCCTTCTATGAAAGTAACGTTGGTTGCTTGAGCTGCACCATACAGCAGAAGCACCTAAAAAGGTGGATTTTTACACTTTCCAAGGGTGTGTGGTGGGGAAGATCGAGTGGTAGAATTATAGTCCCTTGACAGGATGAAAAATAGAGATAGAGCCAAAAAGACAGAAGAAGATGAGAAGGTGTATAATATGATCCTTCCACATCATCCTTCAATTTTTTTTTTTTTTGCTGTACGCGGGCCTCTCACTGTTGTGGCCTCTCCCGTTGCGGAGCACAGGCTCAGCGGCCATGGCTCACGGGCCCAGCCGCTCCGCGGCATGTGGGATCTTCCCGGACCGGGGCACGAACCCGTGTCCCCTGCATCAGCAGGTGGACTCTCAACCACTGCGCCACCAGGGAAGCCCCCATCCTTCAATTTTTTATTAAAGTTTTTAAAGTTAGAAAATTCTGAGTATGATTCAATTTCTCATGGGTAATGGCCAAAAGACTTACACCTCTCTACCGGTTGTCATGGGTTTTTAACAATAAGTACACACTAATGCATGAATGCAAAGTGAGAAAACGATGAGAAGTATTAGAAATTATTGGAAGAATTCTGAACTGAAATTGCAATTCACATTAATCAGGTTTTCCATGCATAGGTCATAGCAGGTACGTAGACTACATCTGTATGCCCAGCTCTTACCACATTCGTTGACACAATGTAGGCACTCAATGTATACATGTCAAATTGAAACACCGGCTTGAACACTGAGGATAAGAGAGCATTCCAGCCCCTCTTACAGTGATCAGTGGATTCTTGAAAATGTCCAAGATGGTGGAATATACAAATGAACTATTAGTTTACAACTCCCCAAATTTGTTAGATTCCTGCTATAAGCATGACACAGGCTTCCAATAGGCTGGTGGGGTAACCCAAGGTCCAGACAATATACCGCCATCATCACATCAAGCTCCAAGAAAGAGAAAAGAATCTGGGAGAGGGGATGATAAAGTAGAAAAGATTATAATTAAAGATCAAGGATTCTTTCACAGAGAATCCTTGTAGATTCCTTGGGTTTAGAAAGAAAATTCAGCTTTCTCTCTCTCTCTCTCTCTCTCCCAGAAATATTCTCAGGGTGCCTTCTGCTCTCCGATTTAGTCAGTTTGGATATTCATGGGTCCATTCATTTTTCTAGCTAATTTCAAGCACTGTTGAATGTAATTACCATTAAATCAGGCATATAACATGGTAAAATGTGTATTTGTAGTTCGTTCTTGGCTTACTCCAGAGACAAGGTCATGGAAAATAATTCTCTAAACTCTTGGGCTTTTGGGCTTTCAGGAACACAGCCTTTTTGTCATGTGACTTTCAGGGTGCATGTGAGCCCTCCTTTGTTTCAGCCTCCACTTTGGATGTTAAAAGTCAATAATACTCATCAACGTGTCTATCACACTAAGTGAAGTAAGTCAGGAAGAGAAAGACAAATATCATATGATATCACTTATATGTAGAATCTAAAAAAATGATACAAAACAGAGATATAGTCACAGATGTAGAAAACAAACTTATAGTTACCAGGGAGGAAGGGGGGGAGGGATAAATTGGGAGATTGGGATTGACATATACATGATACTATATATAAAATAACTAATAAGGGCCTACTGTATAGCACAGGGAACTCTACTCAATTCTCTGTAATGACCTATATGGAAAAGAATCTAAAAAATAGTGGATACATGTATATATATAATTGATTCATTTTGCTGTACAGCAGGAATTTACACAGCATTATAAATCAACTATACTCCAATAAAATTTAAAAAATAAAATTAATAAAAATAAATGATTCTCTGCTTTTCTCCAAGAGAATTATGGGCTAACCTTTGTGATCTTGAAGTTGAAACAAACAATTTGATGTGTATTCTCCCCTTAAATATTTCAAGTTATCTACAGAAGGATTCATTTGACATCCAAAACATTTATGTGTAGTCTGTTTATTTCTGCAAGAAAAATCTTCTCCACCTTGCCCTTCCAGCTACCTAGAGATGGAATAAAAAGGGAGAAGCCTATAAGTGTGGACAAGGAAGGACCCTGGGGCAGGGCTGTCACTTACCTTGGTGGTGCCAGCTGCTCTGTTGGAAGTCATGAGTCTTGGTGGAAGTTTCCTGCCCAACTCTTTCAAGAACTTCTCCTGAAGTCACATATTTAGAATCAGTGTTGGAAGGGACGTGATATTACATTTAGTACAAGAAATCTATAGATAACATTTCCCTGAGGGTATCTGAGTATTGGTGTACAGCAGTTAATGCTATTTCCTAAATTTTTCCTAATTACGTTAAAAACAAGGCAATCACGTCTCAATCTTTGGTCCATTTGAAGCAACCACTGTAGTAATAATGCCTCTGTCTATCACACTAGAATCTAAATACAGATCATGAATAGACAGAATGAATACTGAAATGTGAGTTATGATACTGATATTAATATATATGAAAAATCACACAAAGTGATTGATTTAAGAAAGAGATAAACATAAAGGAATGTGGGACAATATAAATAGTCTAGGTCAGTGACTGTTTCTTACTAACTGTTTTTTATCAGGCATTGAACACAGGCAGAGTACATGGCGGGGCTCAATTATCATGTGTTAAAAGATAAATAAATAAATGAATGAGTCAATGAATAAAATAAATATGAAATCAGGCAGCATATCCACAGTTATGAAATGTACATAATGAGATTTGCAAGACTCATATTACTGAGGAGGAGGGTCGTTGGACAGGAATACACGGATCAGCTCCAAAATGAAATTAAGTGTAATTTATCTTTAATAAATACCAATAAATGCAGATTATTCTTTTCTTAAATGAAATATAAAAGGAAATAGATGTCAAATGGGAAAAAGCATAGTATAAACATGACACATATGTTACAGAACTCAGGTCTGGCTTATGGTCACTAAAGGGGAAAGGTGGGGTGGGAGGGATAAATTGGGAGATTGGGATTGACATGTACACACTACTGTATTTAAAATAGATAATCAACACGGACCTACTGTATAGCACAGGGAACTCTACTCAATATTCTATAATAACCTAAATGGGAAAAGAATTTGAAAAAGAATGGATATATATATATATGTGTGTATAATCTGGATCACTTTGCCATACACCTGAAACAAACACAGCATTGTAAATCAACTATAGTCCAATACAAATTAAAAAAATTTTAATGAAATAAAAATAAAACCAAAAAAATATCACTACTCAAGAGGCAAATGTTGATAGAAAAGAAAGTTGCTTTTAATCCCAAAGATGGCAATCTGGGAAGAAGACAGGTTCATGTCCCCCTAAAACCAACTCTGAAGATTCTGCTCTGCCATGAAAGTTTTTAAAGGGAAAAGGGAATTAATCTCAGCTAATGCTTGAGACAGGGGGTCAGAGTCATCACCATCCCCCACTGCCTGCAGGCTTGTTGTCTCCCTGTGATCTTTCTTTAGATGCTGTCATGTTCACACGGTGTGTTTTGAAGATTACCGAAGGGAAGCTAAAGAAGAGATCTGGTCATCTGTTAATTGCTTATTCTTCTTTCCTACTTCTTTGATCTAAGAAAAAACCCAGCAGGTTTAGGCAAGGTATTGTGTGATCCAAAGATTTAAAAGGTGTGCTTGCGACAGAGACGACCAGAGCATGGGGCACCTGGTTTAAGGTTAGTTACAATACAGCTTTGCTAAAGTGGCAAGAAAAGGGGTTTCCTGCAAAGATCTGCTTACGAACAGCACCCCCATCAGATATCATTCCATTTCTATGGGGTTAGGGATTAAAGTTCATCTCCTAGAACTGCTTCATGCTGAGAAAAGGCATTGAGGTCTCAGAATGAAAGACATCAATATGGGTTTGAAGCATCTCTTTGCTGACAGTTTTAGTTGCCCCCTGCTTACATATACAGGCAGAACAAGCTACAATTATTTTGATGCCCCAAAATATATAGATTATTATGAGAAATAAGGTTAATCTCCTTCTCTTGAGGCCAGTTCTTGGAATTGTGCTAGCCGTAGATTCATTACTGCTCAAGATGGAGAAACTTATGTCATGGCTGTTGTGCTGTCATCATGCAGTCAGCCTTTCCTTCTGGTGGCAGCTATAGTATCTATAAAATGATTCAGGAATGTGCATCAGACACTGAATCTGTGACTCTATCGTCCTGATCATTGACTGCTTGAGTCCATCCTTCTGTGACTCAGGGAGGCCTGAGAAACTTCAGCTTTTCTACAAACAAGGGCATGGAGGGGTCTTTGTACTTGGGTGGGGGAGGGGGGGTGCCCACAGGATTCTGCTTGGTTCCAAATAGAAATAAACATACATAAATGAAATTATTAAAAACATGGTTAAAGAATTGGATGATGACATTTCATCCAAGGCTATGGAAGAGCTTCAGTGAAAAATCATAGCAGGTCAAGGACCAATAAATAGCTTATGACATGCAGTGGCAATAATTTTCAGTAAGTGCCAGGCTGTCCTAACCCAATGTCTATGTTCCAGTAAATTAATCATTATTGAAAGTAGAATAATTTTCACCCAATTTGTCAATCATTGGAATACATTAGCCAGTTGATAAATGTTAGCTAAGCATGAAACAAAGTATACTGTGCAACTAGCAAATCATTGTTAGCGAATCCCACTGTGAATGTCTAAAATGATACCAAAATAAAGTAAAAAAAAATTTTTTTAAATGCCTTCAAACTGCATTTTAAACGTGTTGGGGACTTCCATTTCCAAAAAGAATAAGGAAAACCACACGCTACCATTGCTCTCTCCTAACAAAAACAAGCTAGATAAGCTATAAAATCATAGTTTTAAAAAGTAAGTCTGAGATCTAATAAGGCAAAGAAACCTAAATCAGGAATTTCCAGAACATGATAATTCTTCTTAGAAGTGGATCACTTTCATGACTTGCAAAGCAGTGAAAGAAGGCAGAATCTACCCTAAACAAGGATAAAGAGACATGAAAAAAAATTAATGAACTTTTAAAAACGTATGTTGGATGATATGATACATTGGAATCCCGAGCAGGCCCAACTACAGATTGTCTGCACTCACCTACCAAATATTCCCTTTGAGCCTTTGCTAAGTAGTGGGCTGAAGGCTAGGTACAGGCAGAGGAGCTAGATAAATACCCCCCAGGGAACTTAAGACCTTCACCAAATGCATTGTGACTACATACCTTCCAAGGTTGGAGATGGGGTAGCAGGATACATCTTTCTAAGAACAGAAAGGCAGTGGTGAGACTGAAGAACAAAGAAAATGCTTTAGCAACCCACAGAGCAGGTGACAAAGAAATAAACTGTAATCCAGAGTGTCATTATGGCAGCAAGGCTATAAAGCATAAAGAGTTTTCTAAAATCTCAAAGATGTTCAGATCTTAAGCCCTGCTAAAGAGAAATTATATATCCTATTAACAAGACATATTAAGCCAATGGTGAGATGAATCTAACAAAAGTTACAGAAATCTCAGCCCTTACCTCAATGACAGAATAGATTATCCAAGTTCCCCAAACCAGCAGACCTACAGAAGAAGGTGCAGGCCCTTTTTGGAGGAACATAATTATTTATTTTTCTACACACAGAGATTCAACATAAAATCAGAGATTATGAGACACATACAGAATCAAGAAAATTTGACCTAAAAGCAAAGATACTCACAATAGAAATAGCTTCAGAGGTGGGCCAGATGTTGGAATTATCAGAACATTTTTTTTAATGAATGTGAAGAACATATTAAAATATATATTCTAAAAAGTAAACACCATGGGATGGGAACAACCAATGGGGAATTTGAGCAAATATGTGGAAACATTAACCAAATGGAAATGTTAGTAATGAAAATACCATATCAAAAATGAAGAATCCATTTAATGAAATGAACAGCAGATTGAACATAGCACACACAAAAAATCAGATAGCTGAATATAGGTCAATAGTTTATTCAAACTGAAACACAAGAGAAAAAAACAGAAAAGAAAACATAACAGATCAATATCTGTGGGAAAATATCAGATAATTTACATAGGAATAATTGGAGAAGCGAGAGAGAAGAGAGAAAATGAAGCAAAAGAAATATTTTAAGAGAAAACAACTGAGGATTTATCAAATGTTATCAAAGAAATTAACTCAGAGAGCCAAGAAATAATTTCAAATAAACCTCAATCAAGATATAGTAAAAGAAAACACACTAAATTATATCATAGTCAAACTGCAGAACACCAAAGATGAAAAGAATATTATAAAAATAACCAGAGAAAAATGGCAATTGCATACAGGAGCACAAGAATAAGAGGGATGTCTTACTTCCAATAAGAAACAGAGTGCTCCAGGGGCTTCCCTGGTGGCGCAGTGGTTGAGAGTCCGCCTGCCGATGCAGGGGACACAGGTTCGTGCCCTGGTCCGGGAAGATCCCACGTGCCGCGGAGCAGCTGGGCCCGTGAACCATGGCCGCTGAGGCTGTGCATCTGGAGGCTGTGCTCCAAAAGGGGAGAGGCCACAACAGTGAGAGGCCCACGTGCCGCTAAAAAAAAAAAAAAAAAGAAAAAACAGAGTGCTCCAGAGAGAATATCATCCGAAATGCCGACAGAAAAAAATGTTAACACCCAAATTCTATGTTCAGTAAAAAAAAATAAAATAAATAGCACTAAAGAAGGAAGATGAAATAAAGACATGTCAAAATGAACAACAAGGTCCTACTATAGAGCACAGAGAACTATATTCACTATCTTATGATAAACCATAATGGAAAAGAATATTTTAAAAAAAGAATATATATATACATACATACATATATATACATATATATATATATATATATATAACTGAATCACTTTGCTGTACAGCAGAAATTAAAACAACACTGTAAGTCAACTATATTTCAATAATTAAATAAATAATGAAAGAAAGAAAGAAAGAAAGGAAGAGAAAGAAAAAGTGAGGGAACTTGTCAACAACAAACTGACACTACAAGAAATATTCAAATAATTTCTTCAGACTGAAGAGAAATAAAAGCAGGTGGGTAGGCTTGCATTTTCAAGAAGTGATCAAGAGCGCTGTAAAGGGGACTTTTCATCATAGTTGTGTATGCATACATATTCACACATCACGCATTTCTCTAAAGCATCATTGACTGTTTAAAGAAAAATAATAATGATATATTGCTCGGTATATAGCATATGTAGAAGTAAATATGAGACAACAAGATCACAGAGAGGGGAGGTAAGTGGGACTGTAATGTTGTAAAATTCTTAAATTGCTTTGTAAGTAATATAATTATTACTCAAAAGTAGACAATAATACATTAAAAATGCACACTGTAATCTCTAGAGCAATTGCTAAATAGTTAACATCAAGAAGTATAATTAAAATATCAATAGAAAATGAAACAAAGAATACTAACAAACCTTATTTTCTCATCCAAAATATAGCAGTGAAAGAGGAACATAGGAACAAATAGATGGGGCAAAAAGCAAACTCAGATGGTAGGCTTAACTCCAACAAGGTAATTAATTATATTAAATATAAATGAACCGACACTCCAGTTAAATCTATGACATACTAAATAAAAAACAAGACTCAAGTAAGTGTTGTTTGCAGGAAGCACACTTTAATAAGAAGACCCCAGAAAGATTAAAAGTAAAATGATAGGAAAAGATACACTGTGTAAACTGTAACCATAAATAGGTATGGCCATATTTTGTATTAGACAAAGGAGACTTCAGGACAAAGATTATTAATAGAGATAAAGAGGGACATTTTATGATAAAAGGTCAATTCATAAAAAAAATTATATGCCTATGTATTTTTTTAAATTATTGACTCATTTTATTTATTTTTAAAATATTTATTTATTTTTGGCTGAGTTGGGCCTTTGTTGCTGCACGCGGGCTTTCTCTAGTTGCAGTGAGCAGGGGTTATTCTTCATTGTGGTGCAGGGGCTTCTCATTGCGGTGGCTTCTCTTGTTGTGGAGCACAGGCTCTAGGCACACAGGCTTAGTAGTTGTGGCTCGTGAGCTCTAGAGCGTAGGCTCAGTAGCTGTGGCACACAGGCTTAGTTGCTCCACAGCATGTGGGATCTTCCTGGACCAGGACTCGAACCTGTGTCCCCTGCATTGGCAGGTGGATTCTTAACCACTGTGCCACCAGGGAAGTCCCAATGCCTATGCATTTAATACCAGTCCAAGATCAAGGTGCCAGCTATTTTGATTTCTGGTGAGAGCACTCATCCTGGCTTGGTGGTGGCCACCTTCTCACTGTGTCCTCACAGGTGGACAGTGTGTGTTCTTTGCTATTTATTCCTAAAGGGCACTAATCCTATTGGATCAGGGTCCTGCCCTCATGACCTCATTTAATCTGAATTACTTCCATAAAAGTCCTGTCTCCAAGTACAGTCATTTGAGGGTTAAGACTTCAACATATGAATGGGGGGGAGGGTTTGAGACTGAAACTGTCAGTTCAAAACAAGTAATAAAAAATATTTAAGAAAGAAAACATGAGTTTATTGGAGAGGAGTTGCTTTTGCTTTGTTGTATTTTTAAATTTATTTTAGAGATACCCTTCATGGAATATGAAATTAGATTTAAAAAATGAAAAAAAAAGTATAGTTCTGCAGCTTGAAAAGTATCTGGAATGTGCTGAAAGAAGTTATTCATTTTTTTGAAGTAATTCTCCCAATGCAAAACAGACAACAACTAATTTAGCAAATGGAAAAGCTTATGTAACAGCCCTTCAGTTATGAAAATGCAAATAATTCCAAACATTTGTAACACTTCCAGGAATTTCATGAAACAATGTTGTAACATCCTGACTCAAGGTATAGTAGCAAAACATGCCAAACACCAACTAAACCAAATGATAAATTTCATTTTGAGAAATATGGAAAAAACTACATGGCCATAATGAAAAATAATGTCTTAATCAGATACTGTCTTGAAAAGATTCAGAGAAAGAATTCTATGGGAAAAATATTTGGGGAGAAAAATTAATCTGAAGACACATACAGGCTGCTCCTTACTCCTAAAATTGATCTCAATTTCAAGAAGAAAATAGCCTCTTTTTCTAGTGTTGTATCTAATGTATTCAGGACACACACTACAAGGCTGAAAATATGAAAAGGGAACTTGGCTCCTGACCTTTTATACTTTCTCAAGGAAATGTTGTTTTTTGCTGGTAGCCAACAAAAATAAAAGCCACTTGTAAACCTAGGATGTAATCAATGACAAGAAATAAATGTATTCATATGTGCTAAAAACAGTATTGCTCTCAGCTGAAAATTGGATATATCTTATGAATGCATGGACCATAATAAATCAGTGTTTTTTCCAGGTAGATTGTTTGCCTCTCAGGCTCAAAAGCCGCAAAGATTTCGAACTAATTCTTCTTCTGCACACTTTGGGGCCCAATATGTGAGGTATATTCCTTTCTCCTCTCATTTTATTTAGCACTTAGAACGTGCCTCTATTTTTTTTTGCGGTATGCGGGCCTCTCACTGTTGTGGCCTCTCCCGTTGCGGAGCACAGGCTCTAGACGCGCAGGCTCAGCGGCCATGGCTCACGGGCCCAGCCGCTCCGCGGCCTGTGGGATCATTTCCGGACCGGGGCACGAACCCACGTCCCCTGCATCGGCAGGCAGACTCTCAACCACTGTGCCACCAGGCAAGCCCGTGCCTCTATTTATAAGAATAATTTCTAAGGTTTTCATTTTAAAATGAATTCAGTGTTGGGATCAGTACCATCTTTGATCTTAAATATTGTTCTTCTGGAAATAATGATGGGATCCAGTTAAGAGAAGAGAAAGTTTAACATCAGGTTCTTTACAATATACTCTCAAATATTCTTATGGAAGATCATTGAAAGCGGTCTCTTTCATGAAACTTGAGTAGATTCATGAGGATTCCAGTGCAAAGATTATGTATTTGTTTAAAAAACCAAACGAGACAAAGAAGCCAGCTATATGACATTGTGATCTTTAGCCATATGTAGTATCCGAGTATATCATCATCCACGTAGCAAATTGAAGGAAATTAGCAATTCGTTATGTGTAGTAGCAACTCTTGGTGCCCCATCCAAATTCCCTAGCACTTCCTACTCGGTGCACACCTGCTAGACTTCCAGCTGCATTCCTGCTTTACTTGAAGCCTTTCCCTGGCTCTTGGAGCTCACTTTGCTGCCTACATGGCAAGTTGGAAGCACCAGGGAGTTAACACTCCCTTGGGGCAGCTTCCATATTGCAGGGGTGGAGTTGTATGAATACCCCAGATCGCTCACACCGTAGGAAGGATCACTCTGCAGTGTGGTCCACACTGGTTCTCACGTCCCCAGAAGGATTAAGCTCCGTTTTCCCTCAGTGGTGACTAAAGTGGATACTAAAGCCTTTATTGGCTGCCTTCCTCCTCTGTCTCATTTCCTCACTCCCCTTCTAGTGACTTCAGAAATCACCTCCCAAATAGGCCTTTTGTTCTTTAATCTCTGTCTCAGGGTTTGCTTCTAGGGGACCGAAACAAAGACATTATGGACCATAGTCTGCGATTGTTCAGAGATTTAATTTTCCCAAATTGAGTGAATCAGCACCTCTTGACATCAATTATAAAACTGACACGTTTAGTGGCTGAGCCAAAAAACCTTAACCAGTGAGATTATATTGCAAAACTATATTGTCTATAGTAGAGCAGGTTTTATATAATTTTGTTACCGAAAATGGGGGTCCAGCTGCTCGCCGCTCAAAAGCCAATAAAGAGGCAAGTTTGGTGGAAAGGAAAGTTTGCTTTATTTTGGAGACCAGCAGCCAGGGGGGAAGGTGAACTCCTGTCCAAAGGCCGACTCCCCCACTGACAATCAGGGGGCAAGAGCGTCTATAGATGAAGGGAGCAGGCTACGTGCAGAAACAGCACAGGCAGCTCTGACAGGCATCTTGCAATTAGTCATGCAGTGGTCTGACCAGCGTCATCTTGATTGTTTTAAGTACAGTGAATCTTTAGTTCCAGGGTCAGTTTGTTCTCACTTCTTTGAGGCCAGCTCTCAGAATTGTGGTTTATGTCATGGCTACAGTCTGGTCATCATGTAGTTAACTTCTTCCACCTGGTGGGGTTTTAGTATCTATTAGACAGCTCACAGGATACAGCTCAGAATATTACCTATAGCCTTTGAGGAGGAACTAAAGGACTTTGACTTTGCTTAATGACTAAACTATTATTATTTGGTCACTTTTGACTGTTTTCCTTTGTTTCTGCATTTTCTCACTTCTTTGAATAAACTTATTCTTTGTCCAAAATTGTTCAAAAGGCAGGCTGAGGATATCAGGGGGAAGGACCATAGCATCCGGCTTGGTGTCAATTTTAGCCTACCATACACAGATAGACCTTTCATTATGGTACTCCAAAGGTCATTATCTCAAGTCTTTACTGGGGGACCCATTATTTTTCTAGAGAAGAATTCTCTCATCTCCTCCTTGGGGAATTATAAGCCTTGATGCTGTCTTTCTGAGGATGGCACAGAAGGGTTGCTGAGAGTCTCATAATTTGACACAGTCTCCCTGTTTTGATTTTGGTTTGTTACCTTTAACTTTGCCCATGCTGTGTGTCTCAGAGCCTCAAGACTGTTTCCTTTTTTAATTTTTTTTTCTCGCAATAAACCTCTACCTTTTCTCTGGGGTAGGGAGAGATACTTGTAGAAGGTGAGAATGGTAAATACCTTACACATTAATTTAACTAATATCCCTCTTTTCAGCCTCATGCTTTCACCCATATTCAGCTGGTTCTCCAATTTCTGGGACTTTCCAGGGAGGAGCAAGGGACATTGATTTCTCCTTAGGATCTTTCTTATGTGTTCTTAGGTTTCAGCTTTCTCTGCTGTGTTATCACTCTTCCAACTGAGGCCATGCTTCCCCTACTGCTGTTCTCTTCTCCAGTTCTCTCTGTCCTCCTAGCCTTATTCTTTTGTTGCTTACTCCTTTTATGTAATTTTAGTGAGATTTCAGTATGGAACAGAGGGAAACAGATTAAAACCACCAAGTTCCACAGAAGCTAGAAATTGTTCTTTGGTTTTTTTTTGTTTGTTTGTTTGCTTGTTTGTTTTGGCAGAGAAATGTTGGCTGAGGTTATCAAGGCCATCAACAGTCCCACAGTCCTTCCAGTTTTGCAAAGTGCATGACCTGAAGATGTGCTGTGAGTGCTATGTGCCTTCTCTGTATACAAGTTTCATTTTTATAATAGGGTCTGATTTCTCTGCTGCAAAATCATGTTGACATAAAAGCCCTTCACATTTCTGTGGAAACTGTGCTCTTTTAGAACCAGTAGCATAAAGTTTCATTTAATCTGCATGAATCTAGAATATTTGGTGCCAGAATGTTTTGGGTTTTTTTTTTTTTTTTTGCCTTAAGGGAAAAATAAAAACATTAAGAGTTTGAATGGCTACTCACACAGTGACTCTCAAACAGTCATACAGAGTCAGTCAGTCTCTGACAGTAGATCAACTCTACCATTTTGAAAATCAAAGATTTAGGAAACACCATGGGGAAGGGTGGGGGGGAGGGATAGACTGGGAGTTTGGGGTTGACATGTACACACTGATATGTTTAAAACAGATAACCAACAAAGACCTACTGTATAGCACAGGGAGCTCTGCTCAATACTCTGTAATGACCTAAATGGGAAAGAATAGACACACATATATGTATAACAGAATCACTTTGCTGTACACCTGAAACTAATACAACATAGTTAATCAACTATACTCCAATATAAAATAAAAAAATTTAAAATAAAGTTTACTTTCCTTAAAAGAAACAAAACAAACAAACAAAAACACCAACACTAAGGGCCAAGAAGAGGAACCAAAACAGAGATTTATAAAAATTGATCTAAGTTTATAAAAATTAAGATGTACTTAAGCATGAACCTGGAGTGTAAAAGGGGAAAGAAATATTACCTTGAAATAGGGTGACCATATATACGTATGCCCAGTACAGCTTGCACCCAATGGCAACCAAGACCCAGATCAGGAGAAACACTTAGAGCTCGGGATCAGAAGCTTACCTTTCAGAATTATTGAAAACATGTTAAAAGACAACCATAGGCTACGTCTCCTCCGTAAGTCATCCTTATTCACAACGTTGAGAAAGCCAGTGAAATTCCACCTTCAAGGCTAACTCTACTGGGTGTTCTTGACAGTTAAAATGCTCACATGCACATTCAAACACACGTAGACATGATTTTAGTGTCTTGATGCTCTATGGTTATGATTCTAAGTCTATTTTTCATAAGTCTAGGAATAAAAATTTAAGAATAAACAATAGAAGACTCAAATTACAAAATCAATGGACATCACTCCATAGGCCAATAACCAACTCATTTTATACAAGTCACAGGACAATTGGCCCATTGTAATGATCCTGCTTTCTGGCCACCCTGTGTTAAATTTCCTCTCATGACAGGCAGGAAGAAACACCTGTGATTTCACCTCAACCTCTCCTTCACCCTGAAGATGGTTATTTTGTTTAATGAACACCATTAAGATATCATTTCTTCTCTAAAAATTCTATTGTGGCTTTTGTTTTTTACCAGTTTCTTCTTTTTTATAGATTTTTATAAATATGTTTAAATGAAGTTTGCTTGCAGTAGATATTAACTCAGAAAATTAGAAGTCAGAGTCACAATATTAAGAAATTTGTAGAGTCAGGAAGATTATTTCCAAGATGAGGTCACTGCAGCCCAAAGTTTCTAAGGACATGCAACTACTCACCAGTGGAAATGAAACTAGAACACAGGCCTTATAGAATGTATCAGAATTGTTAATATCTTTTTACACATCTATCTACACAATAGAAGAGCAGTCAGTGGAAAGGCGGAAAGATTGCTTTTTATCCACTAGTACTTTTGTCTACGCATTATATAAGTAATGGCTGTAAGTTACAGAGTTATCTGTGTAGATGAAATACAAGTCACAGATGTTATCTGTGAAGTCTGGTCATCTCCTCCAGGCAGAAGATGGTAGGGGGATTTATGGCTCCCTGTTTCCCACTCTTGCACTACAAAATTTGTAAGAAAATCCTATGACATAACCCTACAGCAACCTTCAGAGATTTCAACAATAACTAACCTGTCCATTAACTGCAAACTTGTGCGAACTTTTTTTTTTACTTAGAAAGTCTGAGATATTTTAATTAAAGACCAGAATATACAACATTCGCATATAATTTACTTTTTTAATTTAAAAAATTCTTTATTCTAAAATAAAGCTTTAAAGTAATGTGAGTAGTGTAAAATATTCACATACAGAAATGTGTAAAGTTGAAAGTCTGATGTAATCTACACAGTTCAAAGAAAGCCATTAATAGACTTTTCTGTGCATTATGAACATAAAACATACCTTTTAATTTATTTATTTATTTTTGTGGTACGCGGGCCTCTCACTGTTGTGGCCTCTCCCGTCGCGGAGCACAGGCTCCGGACGCGCAGGCCCAGCGACCATGGCTCACGGGCCCAGCCGCTCCGCGGCATGCGGGATCCTCCCGGACCCGGGCGTGAACCCGTGTCCCCTACATCGGCAGGCGGACTCCCAACCACTGCACCACCAGGGAAGCCCCATACCTTTTTAAATGAGTTCATACTACACATATTTCTAGCAATGGTTTGTTTCACTTAATACATCATGGCCACTCTTCCATGCCCATACACAATGAATGTATTTTATTCATTTTAACAGACATGTAGATTTTCTTGTATGGCTGAACCATGTGTTATGTAACCAATTCTTTGCTGATAAACATTTAGGATTTTTTTTTCTATATTTTTCTACCATGTAATTAATTTTTTTCTTAGGTAGTAACTTAACCATTGTCACTTCCTGTTGCATCTTATCTTCTGAATTGAAAATCATTTCAGTGTGGCCTTGACCTCTAGTTTAATATTTGGATCTGTCAAATGTTGATATTGGTAGATAGTATATTAGGACTCAATTTCAAGTAATAGAAACCCAATCAGAGTAACTTAAGCAAAGAAAGGTATTTATTGGTTCACTTAACTGAAAAGTCAATAATTTACTTTTTGAAACATAATTAACGTATAACATTATATATAGTTTCAAGTGTATAACATAATGATTCCCTATTGTATATATTGTGAAATGATGATCACCCCGGTAAGTCTAGTTAATATCTATCATCATACAAATTATTTCTTGTGATGAGAAGTTTTAAGATTAACTCTTTTAGCAACTTTCAGATGTGCAATGTGGTATTACTGATTGTAGTCACCATGCTGTACATTATATTCCCATGACTTTTATAACTGTAACTATAACTGTACTGGAATTTTGTACCTTTTGTGCCCCTTCACACATTTTGCTCACCCGCTTACCTTCTACCTATGGCAATCACTAACCTGTTCTCTCTACCTGTGAGTCTGGGGTTTTTCTGTTTGCTTTTTTTTTCGCGGTACGCGGGCCTCTCACTGTTGTGGCCTCTCCCATTGCGGAGCACAGGCTCCCGACGCGCAGGCTCAGAGGCCACGGCTCGCGGTCCCAGCCGCTCCGCGGCATGTGGGATCTTCCCGGACCGGGGCACGAACCCGCGTCCCCTGCATCGGCAGGTAGACTCTCAACCACTGCGCCACCAGGGAAGCCCATGTTTGCTTTTTTCTTTTTGTTTTTTTGTATTCCATATATACGTGAGATCAAACAGGATTTGTCTTTCTCTGATTATTTCACTTAGCATAATTCTCTCAAGGTTCATCCATTTTGTCATGCAAAATTTTATAAACATCTACCATAATATCAGATAACCTAATTCTAATATTTCTCTTAAAAATCATGAGTTAGGGCTTCCCTGGTGGCGCAGCGGTTGAGAGTCCGCCTGCCGATGCAGGGGACGCGGGTTCGTGCCCCGGAGCAAAAAAAAAAAAAAAAAAAAAAAAAAATCATGAGAAAGAAGTAAGTGATACCTTAGAAATCATTCACTTCCTTATTGAGACATGAAGAAACAGCCCTAGAGAGGTGAAGTGACTGGATCATTGACTAGAATCCGGACCCTTTGATTCTCATTCCAGGGTCCATTTATCATTATGGGGGGAAGGGTGCAAGTTGGGGGTAGCTATTCAACTTTTTGTTCCTCCACTAAACTATTTTTGATTCAAATGTTTTTGAAATAGTCCTTCTGAGGACAAAAACACCATCAGAAATGCTTACCACAGAGAGAAACAATTCATTCATTTTACTCATTCATTGAATAAGCGACATATGCTGTTTCTGGCAGTGGACGTGGATCTCTTGCCTTTATGGAACTTGTGTTTTAGTGGGGAAGGAGAGGATGGAGACAGACAGTCTAAAGAAAATAAATAGAATGAAGAAGTTCATAGAGTGATCCATCCTAAGAGGAAAATAGAATGAAAAGAAGAAGCCGACTATTTGACCCAGCAATCCCACTCCTGGGCATATATCCGGAGAAAACCACAATTCGAAAAGACACAGGCACCCCAATGTTCATAGCAGCACTATTTACAATACCAAGACATGGAAGCAACCTAAATGTCCATCGATGGAGGAATGGGTAAAGAAGATGTGGTACATACATACAATGGAATAGTGTTCAGCCATGAAAAAGAATGAAATAATGCCATTTGCAGCAACATGGATGAACCTAGAGACTGTCATACTGAGTGAAGTAAGTCAGACAGAGAAAGACAAATATCATATGATATCACTCATATGTGGAATCTTAAAAAATGATACAAATGAACTTATTTAAGGAATAGAAACAGAGTCACAGACTTCAAAATCAAACTTATGGTTACCAAAGGGAAAAGGTAGCGGGGGAGGGATAAATTAGGAGGTTGGGATTAACATATACACACTACTTCATATAAAATAGATAATCAATAGAGACCAATAGCACAGGGAACTCTACTCAATATTATGTAATAACCTATAAGGGAAAAGAATCTGAAAAAGAATAGATATATGAATATGTATAACTGAATCACTTTGCTGTACACCTGAAACTAACACAATATGGTAAATCAACTATAGTGTAAAATTTAAAAATTAAGAAAAAAGAAGAGCGTGGCTATGTTCGTTTTAAAAAGTTCCTTCTAAGGCATAAATCCTTGCGCTAGAAGCTGAATGAACGCAAGGAGCCAGCCATGTGAGGCTCCAGGGCAGCTCAGTCTAGATCGTGGAGGTGAAGGGCCTGAGGCCAGAACAACACTGGCAAATAATCCAGGAGGAGAAAAGCCAGAGTGGCTGGAAGGTGCTGACTGAGGGAGACGTGGGAGGGGATGAGGTCAGAGGGAGGTAGGAGCCCCGTCCTGTCCACGACGAGAAGCTCGGATTTTATTCCCAGTGTAAAGGAATCCATTCAAAGGCTTTACACAGGGAAACATAATTTATCAACTGATTTTCAGTTTTTTAAATCACCATGACTGCAGAGGTGGAGAAAGATTACAGTGATGCCACGATAATTTGGTCTATGTTTTGCAACATGCAATGGAGAGGGTAAAACAACCTAATCAAATAAGACAAGGCAAAATATAACTGGAATCATGTGAACTTTATTTTATCCAAACACTGGGGAAAGAAAGTCACAGAAAAAGACAACTGAAACCCACTACAGTTTAAGAATCCAGAACTTTGAAGATGCTTATTAAAACTCGTGGTAGGGTTTCCCTGGTGGTGCAGTGGTTGAGAGTCCGCCTGCCGATGCAGGGGACACGGGTTCGTGCCCTGGTCTGGGGAGATCCCACATGCCGCGGGGCGGCTGGGCCTGTGAGCCATGGCCGCTGAGCCTGCGCATCCGGAAAAGACAAACAAACAAACAAAAAAACTCGTGGTACAAATTATGTGGTCAAAGTTAGTTTTGTGAAAGTCACAGTAATGAATCTTAATGAGAACATGAATGTGTTATATTCTAAATCTAGCTTATTTTCACATTCTTTTGTCTTTGATCATTTATTCTACTTTATCACGACCTGTCCTTGAGGGAACAGAGATTCTCCATAAGCCATTTGCCTCCTTCTCTGGGGACCAAAGCACAGAAGTGCCCTTACAGTATTTTATATATACCATCTCATTTATCTTAACTGAAAAATTACAAGATAGATTTTTTTTTCCATTTTCCAAATAAGAAAGTTGAGACTCAAAGTATTTGGCAAACTGTCCTGGGTCACACAGCCTGTAAATGGCAGAGTCAAGACTTTAATCCAGAGAGTAAGGCTCCAAAGACCAAAATCTTCTTGGGGTATTCCAGAAAGACTTCTTCATGCTGTAAGAGAACCTCAGATAGACTTCTGCCTTGCCTGTGGGATGTGGAGTATGTATTAATTTTCAGTCATTAATAATCACCTTCCCAATCACTAACAGGAATATTCTTACACATTTTAAAAAACTTGAATGATAATTAATTGAATACTAATGGTGACCCAGGAAATTAGGATTAATGTAGCATCATAATAGCTTTAAAATTGTCTTCTATTAAAAATTTTTTTTAAAGGTTGGATGCCATGTCATAGCCTCCTCCAGTAATATTTATTGATACAAATTGTTTTCCTTTTTGTAGTAATTTAATGCTCCCCTGAACTGGCTTCTGTGATTTCAGAAGCTGGCCTCTGAACAGTCATGCACACTGATATGGACTTCCAAGATGAGATATTCATTTTCTGCTTGACTTTGTAAGTGAAATTACACTCAGACACCACTCCTTTCTGCTGTCACTGAAAGGTCTTAATGAAACATGGCACCAGAAATTTATTTGCAATGTTGTCTTCTATTATATCCTTTGGTCTGGAAATGCATTTTTAGATCCCTGTAACAAGAGAAGGTGGGGAAAAGAAATCTCTCATGTGTCCTATAATCAAACTTATTGTCTGGTCTCCAGATTGAGAGGAAGTCAACATTTTCAGAGAGGTCTTGAAGTCATGCAGGAGAGCAATTCTCAAATGAAAACTATATCGATATTTACACTCTACCATTGGATCCCATGCCTCAGGTTGTCTTTAAACAGGATGTCCTAATTAACAATAAGTCAGAAATCACTGGAAAGCCTATACCACCCTTCAGAAATGGAAGTTATCTAGATGATGAAACCCATTGTTCAGGGTATGGTTGCAGAAGCAAGATGTTTAGTGTCAAGAGGAAGTCTCTTGGAGTATTTCCCTGCTGAATGACTCCTTCTTCTCCCCGCTCAGAGACCATACTTAAGCAGCAGCCTGTTCAGATGTTCTGATCCAAAGACAAGTCACCCAATACTCCTCGAACAACCTGTCCATATCCTTGCCAATTCACCACGATTTATTAATTACACCGACCTAACCAAGGTCAGCCAGTTTTCTATCCGCTCTGCACTCAAGGGTCATCTACACGTGCCCGTGAGCTATCCTCCAGTGCCTTACTTCCACACCCAAAGTAAGTAACGTATACCCACATTCTTGTATCGCTATGTTAACACAATAGAGTGAGTGGTTTTGTGTCCTGGGTAACCTTGGTTGGCCGTTGAGTGTACCCTTCTTGACTACTGCTGTATCCCCAGCAAAAGCACTTAGCACACAGTAGAGAAGCAGAAGATATTTGTTGAGTAAATAAATGAGCAAATGATTCTAGGGTGGTTGTGAAAATCCTTCCAAAGTTGTGTAAACCATATTATGCTTCTAGAATCAAAATTATGGACAGAACCAGACTTAATTTCCATAACATTTTCTAGGTACTGTTGGGCTTTGAATTAATCCATCTTTCATTATCCTTGTATGTTTGATTTTGCCATTTGGTGGTTGCAGTTTTTGCCACAAATTGTTCACTACTTACTTTAAAAACAGTATCTGAACTCGAACATGGGCTAATCTTTGGTTCTCTGTAGACTTGATACATTTTGATCTTTCGCTTTTACCGATGGCAACACTTATAGACCAATTGGACTATGATAGTTCATTAAGAATCATTTATTTTTCTGGAATCTTTGAGGGGTCATTGTTTTCCCAGTAGCTCTAACATAACTTCTTCCAATTAACTTTCCTTCATCCCCAGGGCTGAGTTAGATGGTCCTCCCCTGGTTTTCATAACATCCCTTATCACTGTATTTACTATTACTTTCTGTTCTAATTGACTACCAGTCCCTCCCAAACTTGACAGTGTGTGTGCAGAGATCCTGTGACCTAGTCACTATTTTTCTTTTTCTCTGGAACTTAGCCCAGTGCTTAATATATAGTAAAGTCTTAATGTAAGTTTGGTTAATAAATGGATAAAGAAAGAAAAAATACATGATAGAGAGATAGAGGTAGAGAGAGAGAGAGAGATGGAATTTGAGGAGACAGGCAGGTCTCCCTTTGGACTCTGCCATAAACCCTTGACAGGCTTTTGTACACAGTGAATAACTTGATTTTGGAGTCTACTCTAAAAATTGATACCAATGGTCATGGGCAGAGTGGTGTTGAAAGCAAGCATCTGAGGACTTTTTAAGCAACTTCTCATACACTGAGACATTTTTCTCTAAGACTCAAAATTTCACATGGTTTTTGTCCAAGTTGTAAAGATGAGAAAGCATCCCAGATAGTAGCCATCCCTCAGTGAGGAATCTGAAGAGTCTGATGTAGTTGATAAGTTTGCCCTAGTTTTCTGAAACACCTACTGACATGGGGGATGGGTAGGCAACAATGATCAAATTCCTCCCTTATGTTCCTAAACAAACCAATTTTGTGCTAGAATAGAAGAAGATAGTTATTAGGTGAATTATTGCAAGATATAATTGGGAAACAGTAATTTTCTCTATCCCAAGTACCCAGTTTCAGTTCTTACTACTTGGAAATTGTTATTATTATTATTTTTTAAACTGGACTGAAGTATAGTGGATTTACAACATTGTGTTAATTCTTCTGTACAGCAAAGTGACTCAGTTATACATATATATATATTCTTATCCATTATAGTTTGTCACAGGATGTTGAATGTAGTTCCCTGAGCTCTACAGTAGGACCTTGTTGTTTATCCATTCTATATGTCATAGTTTGCATCCACTAATCCCAAACTCCCAATTCTTCCCACCCCTTCCTCTGCCCTTGGCAACCACAAGTCTGTTCTCTATGTCTGTAAGTCTATTTTTGTTTTGTAGGTATGTTGATTTGTATTGTATTTTAGATTCCACATATAAGTGATATCATACAGTATTTGCCTTCCACCTTCTGACTTACTTCACTTAGTATGATAATCTCTTGGTCCATCTATGTTGCTGCAAATGGCATTATTTCATTCTTTTTGATGGCTGAGTAATATTCCATTGTACATATGTACCACATCTTCTTTATCTGGACATGGTTATTACTAATAACCCCAGGCCATAGCTGGGCTATGTCAGACTGGTGTCCATCAGCATATTTAATGCTCATGAAAACCCAATAAGATCCAGGGCTAGTAACATTTTGTGCAAATTGGAATCATGCAAAATTCAATTTTGCAAATCTGAAAAAAATTAATATAAAGTTATCAACACATTCTAATTTTATTTACAAAATTTCAAACATAGCAGATGTCTCCTAATTGTAAAAAGCATGAAGAATTGCCACATTTAAATGACAAGCCTAGAGAATTTTAAATAATATTTATGCTTTGGTCACATGTGGATGTGTCACAGTTGCTGGAAAAAAATAATTGTTAGAATCAAGGCTAATACTTATTAAAAAGTAACTAAGCACTTCATAGTTATCTTCCCCTTTATTTTATTTTATTTTTAATTAATTAATTTTTTTGCGGTATGCGGGCCTCTCACTGTTGTGGCCTCTCCCGTTGCGGAGCACAGGCTCCGGACGCTCAGGCTCGGCGGCCATGGCTCACGGGCCCAGCCGCTTCGCGGCATGTGGGATCTTTCCGGACCGGGGCACGAACCCGTGTCCCCTGCATCGGCAGGCGGACTCTCAGCCATTGCGCCACCAGGGAAGCCCCTCCCCTTTATTTTTTACACGAAAATAATTTTATGTGGTAAGACCACTATAATCCTTATTTTGCAGATAAGGAAAAAGTAAATAGCAGTAGGATTTAAATTCAGGGAGGCTGGCTCCAGGCTTAATTAATACCTGACTCACTTTCCAGGATTATTCTTGAATTATGTGCACTTTGAAGTAATATAACATTTATGAACTCTCTTCTTACATAAAGTCTACTTGCATTCTACGTACTAAAGCTTCAAACTGGTAAAGGAACTTGGCCAAGGCCTCAAAGCCAATAGAAGCCAAACTCATCTGTCAGGAACATTAACTATTATGTCTAGATAAAGTCACAGACATACCCTGCAGACAAATCTGAGACTCTAAGCCCTCCAGTTTTGTGCCTTCCTGTACTCTCAGCTTTGGGCATAATGGGTAAATTAAGGCCATGCAACCCCTCATATTCAATTCCTAAGCCTCTTTCCTTCCCCAAGGCCATTCAGATACTAACATTGTCCTGAGAAAAATACACATGCCCCAAATTCCTGACAACCCTACCTTATCTTCCAACTTATCTTCCAATTCCAGACAAAAGAAGCCTCTGGGCACTTTCTCTACACTCCTAACAATGTCTGTTCTGTAACACTGTCTTGTCAAACAGTAACTGGGATCAATATATGTTCAACCCAGGCAACCATCAGGGGAGGTGGAGAGAGTTAGTCACAGATAACCCCACCTCACATTCTTGTTATCAAATTCAGATAGATTTTGGCAGTGCTTGTATTCTTTCTAGGTTGGAATCAGGATCAACAAAAACTATGTTGTAACTTGTGGAAGTTGAAAACTGAGGACGCGTCCTTTTGCTATTCTCCAAATGTAGCTCCACAGCTGTTGAAGCAAAGCTTTTGTTGGAGAACAAGCTTACAAAGAAGCGCTATGCTGGATAACAACCGGCGACTTTTGCATAGAAGGTGCTGAAGTTTTCTGCCTTTTGTACTGGTGATAGATTTATGTTAAATTAACCCAGGTGTGTGTGTGTGTGTGTGTACATGTATGCACACATGTGTAACAGAATATGAGGAAGGAACAGTTTTCTCAAGCAAGATGACCACGGCCTGTAAATTGTCACAAAATAAATCCCTTTTCTTTGAAGAACCATAAAATAAGAACGTCCTTAGCAATACACAGCTCTGTGTCCTGACTACCTCCTAGAGCGTGTGTGTGGCCACTGAACATTGATTTTAAAAAAGCATTTGCTTCCAGGCCATCTGACGTAGCTCCTGGAATCAAGAGAAACGAAAGAAAGGAAAACAAAACATTTTTTGAATTAAGTACACAGCTCAGTTTCTTCTTTCTCATCCTCAGCATCATTATTCAACATTTAAAATTTTCTGTTATCTATAAAGATAACTTATCTTATCACACTATAACTTAACTATAACTTATAACACTCATAACTTTTTAATACAATAATCTTATGAATTCCATTTACAGATGTTGGAGTGAAGGGCCCCAACTATATCCACACCCCTATTTCCCTATCAATACCCAAACCTTTCTGGACTTTCCAGCTGGTGAGTAAGATACTGAAATATCCCTTTGGGCAAAAACAGTTCCGAGAAAAAGGGGGCTCAAGAAATAATAGTTCCGAGAAATAGGCTTGAAATACAGGACATGCCCTAACCGCAAACTGATGAACAAACAAGTACAGCTGAGGCAAGAATGCATAAGCCAATAAGCTTAAAGGTCACCCCATTTACCCAATAATTATGAAATATACCCGCCCTATGAGTGAATAAACCTATAAAAAGTATGTGATTCTGCTTTTAGGGGTTCCCCATCGGCCTCCTGCGTGAGGTTCAGGGAACCCCGGTGCATCGGCTCCTAATAAACCTCTTGCGTGTTGCAGCGGCTCTCGACTCTTGGCGGTTCTTGGGCGAGTTGGAATCCCTCGGAGACCGTTTGGGTCTAACAGGAGTTGGAACCCAGAGAGGTTAAATTACTTGTCCAAGGTCACACAGCAATGGATCTAAGGCTAGAAACTGGAGCCCACTGATTACTCTATCACCTCTGCAGCCTCTCTTCCTCGATTGAATGCCAAGAGAGCTCCTGATTTCTCCTGATCTCTGCTTCCAAGGCATCATTATCGCTCTAGGTGGGCACTCTTAAGAAGAGGTCGCAGGGCCAAATTGCTTGAAGAAGCCCGTGAAAAATAAAGAAATGAAGACAAATCAGATCCGCCGGCGGGCCTGACGTGGGGCAGAGCAGCCATCCCTCTCTGTCCTTCTCTGTCTGCTTGACTCTGCAGGAAACACTGGTCTTTGAAGAAATGTCAAGGAAGTAAGCTATTCGTTAAAGGTCAAGGCTGAATCATTTCAGTTTAGCGTAAAGCACGGTAGTTGCAATTACAGAATGATGAAAAGAAGGCAGAGAGTGAAGCTAGGAAAGGCAGAGGCACTGGGGCATCTCTACAGACTGAGGAGCAAGACCTCGACAAGGACCTCAGGAAAGAGAGATGGGATTCCACAACTAGGACCGGATGGAAACCCAGCCACGGAAACACTCCAGTTTTCTAGGAAAGGACCCTCTGACTGGCCTGGTGTGGGTCACGTGTAGAAGTGAGGGCTGGCTTCCTGCTTATAGTCCCGAGGTGGAATAGATGGCAGGTAGTTAAAAGGAAAAAGTGGCCACCTCGGCAC
>NW_020172474.1:847631-890646 GCF_003031525.2 Neophocaena asiaeorientalis asiaeorientalis
CCGGACCGGGGCACGAACCCGCGTCCCCTGCATTGGCAGGCGGACTCTCAACCACTGCGCCACCAGGGAAGCCCAGCACATTTTTTTAATATCTGAATTTCCACACTTACTTTCAAATAGGACATGTATTACATTTTAAAATGTACTTTCAAAGTATTTTAAAAGCTATTATTTTGTTTGATTCCCACAAACAAACTCATGCTTGAAGAACAAGTAGATATTGGTATTCTTGTTTTTAAGGTGAAAAAAGGAAGACTCAGAGATGCTGAGAGATAGACATAGGTCCATGTGATAGACGGTGGCAGTGTGTGCAGTAAAAGCCGAGTGTTTGCAGTTCTGTCTTAGGTGTACCCTTCCACCCCACCAACTCTATGATGTTGTATTGATGATGGCTGATCACGCTAGAGAAATAAAAATAGAATCAGGTCACACCCCCAGATCAACTAATGAGAGTCTCTGGGGGGAAGAACTCAGGCATTTGCACATTTTAAAAAAGTGCCCCAGGTAATTTTAAAATGCAAGCAGAGTAGAGAACCACTATCCTAAAAAAAAAAAAAAATTACTTCATTTGAATGTCAGCAGATAGAGTCAAAATGTAATTCTTGAAACTTGAAATGTTAAAGGGATGCTTATACTTTTGTGGTGCTTTCCATTTAAATGCTGTCCTGTTCCAACAGGAACTTGGATTTATAACTGCCATCTCTGCAAAAATCAATGGTTTGAAAGATGTCGAGGTTGCTAGGGCTATCCAAATTACCAAGGGATCCACAGAGCTGTGGAGCAACAGGGAGTAGAGCAGCCCACAGCTAGAACACTCACTGTAGGAGGGCACACTCTCTTTGTTTCTTTAAGCAGAAATCGGAACATTATTCCTTTACCACTGGAAAAAGGGCATTTCACTCTTTGCTGAAAGATGCATTTGTTGGTGACGTTGGTTTTGTATGTATGGGAGAAGTAAAGACATTCTAAATAGAACAAGATGCAGCCACAATCCTCTCTTCTTGGAACAATTTGATTTCTGTACTCTGTCCCCCTCTTGTGAAGCTTGTTGCAGGGAGGCTGCCAGTGGCACGTGTGCCTACCCACCTCCTGCTGCCCATAGGCCAAAAATAAAAGAACACCAAACAAGAATACTCAAAAAAGGGGGAGCACAGAACTTCTAGTACCAAATAGTGGCTTTTGAGTTTTGCCATGGTCAAGCTCCCATCAGATCTGATGAAGATTTGGGGCTGAAGCAATAAAGACTTTTCCTAGAGTTTGCTTTTGCATGTAACCCTAGCTGTGGTTGAAGTGACCTTGGTGTCTTCTGGTCTAGCCTTCAAAGTCTGGATGCTAGCTGTGTATTTACCCATAACACAGTTTGTATATGTTACTAGAGACCTGGCCCATTTATTACCAAAACAAAATGCTTCCATACAATTAACACCCAATGACTGTTAGTGATTATTTTGAGGGAAAGGAAGATCAGCTGGGTGTGTTTCATGGCAGAAAATAGAATTATCATATACAGCTATTACAAGGTGCCACAGTGCTAGCATATTTGAAATAGAATCTCATTTAACCCTTATAACTACGATCGTGATCCCATCTCAATGATGTCTCAATAGCTGATGAACTAAATGTATTCATATGCAAGTTAGTTATTACTCTCATTTTCAGATAAAATGAAAATTAAAAAGTGTGACTTGTATGAGGTTATACTTTAATATCTTCATGAACTTGGCCAGTGATATCCGTATTATGTGAAAAATTCTATCAGGATTTACTCTGTCCATGTACTGTTTCTTCAACAATTTGTCCAGTGAGGTGACCAAGGTATAGAAGAAACAACCAATTGGTAGTGTAAATGCTTACTTATTGTGGTATTATATATACAAGCAATACATGATACACACAGATGATAAATACATAATTATTATTAACAATAAATAGAATATACATCTACAAAGACTTGTCTAGATTTGTCTGATACGTCATAAAGAGTTCCCCCACCTATATAGTAGTCTTAATGATTCTTAGTTTGTATATGTTTTACCTTAAAAATGTAGACTGTTTCTCTGGTATCTGAACGTTGAGGTAGCTCAAAGTTTGTCAATAACTTTGAAAGAAAAAGTGAATAAATAAGCTTGAATTTTCCATGAGATGACATGGAAGTTTGTGACCTACCTTCTCCTTTTCTTGAACTCCCTGATGTTTATATGTAAACTGTAGTCATTGACCACAAAGCAGGGTGCGGTAGACATACACTGAGATGCTCAATGACAGTGAATTCAATTCAGGGTAAAAACAAGATGGTATAGACTACCCTGAAATACAAGGCAGTGAGTCTGAAGAATTTGAAAATATTTTGGTATGTACTGGCTAATATTTCTTTAATCTTTTATCTCACAAATTTGTCTCTGCCAATTAATAATGTCCAATTATACTTGTTTTGTACTCCACAGTTTACATGACTGTTTCATATATAATTACCAGATTTGATCCTTAAACAACTAGTGAAATATTATATTAATTATTCTCATATTATAAATAAAGGCACTGAGACTCAAACTGGTGAATGATCTGCCCAAGACTACAGGGTCAGTAAGATCTGAAGCTGGGATTCAACTCTAGGTCCTGCTAGTCTGATGACCTGTCCAGGAGAGCTTGCAAAGTATGGTTCTTATATCAGAGATTTTGTCTCTTGTCTCCACAGGTAGCAAACTGAAGTGCCAACATCAACAAGCTCACAAAGGCAATTCTCATTTCATTGAACTTGTACAAACCGTGCAAGACCCATTTCTAAGGGACCTGACACAAAGTAAATGGAAAAGCGTGGCATGTGCTCTTAAGATACTCATGAACAAAAAAGAGCAATTCTACCTGAAAGTATCTTCTTGTGCCCAGCAACTTCAGGATGCCCCAGAGAGACAGTCATCAGACATTCACTTTTTAAAAAAAAAATTTATTTATTTTTGACTGTGTTGGGTCTTCACTGCTGCGCGCGGACTTTCTCTAATTGCTGCGAGTGGGATTTACTCTTCACTGCAGTGTGCGGGCTTCTCTTTGCAGTGGCTTCTCTTGCGAAGCATGAGCTCTAGGCGCTTGGGCTTCAGCAGTTGTGGCATGCAAGCTCAGTTGTTGTGGCTCACGGGCTGTAGAGCGCAGGCTCAGTAGTTGTGGATCACGGACTTAGTTGCTGCGCGGCATGTGGAATCTTTGCGGACCAGGGCTCGAACCCTTGTCCCCTGCGCTGGCAGGCGGATTCTTAACCACTGCACCACCAGGGAAGTCTGACATTCACTTTTAAGGCTCTTGATTCTTACAGTGAGTGGTCAGGCATTACAGGACTTAGGTATTCAAGTAGAAAATACCCATTAATCCTAAAAGTCTTTCCTAAAAGACAGTCACACTCATATTTCAAGTGGCATTTATGTCTAAATCTTAGGTATTGCACTATAATTAATTTCCATAACCGGTTTTTTTCTTTCTTGTTTATTTTATTTTAGTTTTTAATTTTTCTTTTATATTGGAGTATATTTATTAACAATGTTGTGTTAGTTTCAGGTGTACAGCAAAGTGATTCAATTATACATATACATGTATCTATTCTTTTTCAAATTCTTTTCCCATTTAGGTTATCACAGAGTACTGAGCAGAGTTCCCTGTGCTATAAGTAGGTCCTTATTGGTTATCTACTCTAAACATAACAGTGTATATGTGTCCATTACAAACTCCCAATTTCAGGACAATAGAGGGATTTTCTATTTTCAATCATATTGCAAAGTGATGCATGCAAAATGACCGGCCCTGAAAAGCAGATCAGAGTGCTCTAGGAAAGCTTGGGAAAACGAGCATCAGAGGTAACCATTGGTTATGCCCACCCAAGCTCTTTACGAGGATGACAGGCTTGAGAAAGGCTAAGGTAGTGGGGATATGCAAAGAAGAGACAGAGCACACAAGAACAATTTTAATGTTGGTTTAAACAAGACAAAACCAAGAAGATACATTTTTAGTCTAAGTAGGATGGAAATTATTGTTTACCAAGAACCTACTATGCTAAACACTTTATATAAAGTTCCTTGAATACCATTTTCCTTAGTTCACCACAAATCATGAGAACCCTTTTGCATTAATAATTACTTGCAGTTTCCAGTAATTAAACTCTAATTTATTTGTTTATTGAACTGAATTTAATGTATTCCTTATGCTATGAGGAAAAGGTAAGAACAGGATTGCCTTGAAGAATTGATAAGAAAGAAGAAACTAAAAACAGTATGCAAAATTTAAGTTATTTACAACTATTTACTCATTTCAGCATATTCCAGTGGCCTTGGGTACTTGTGACATATCAAACAGTGAATGCTTTTCTATCATACATAATGAGAATTGTTTTTTCATATATTCCTTTAAGCGGTATGGTGTTATTTACTTTCCTAAAAGACAATCGCACTCGTATTTCACATGTCATTTATGTCTGAATCTTACCTATTGCAGATAGAACTTAAAGATCTTGGTAACCCACCAAATTTCTATCTCCCCTTTTGCATTCAATGAAGAGAAGAAACCCTCCGGGGGCGTACAGATGACGTCACGCTTTTCCTTCTCCCCCCGTCTCTGCTACGAAGCCGGGAGAGGAATATTCAGCTAACACAGAGCTACTTCCTTTACTCTTAGTGGTTGAGATTCTGAGGAATTCTGAAGTTGTAGAGAATTTTGTCCCCTGTGGGATTCCCCAGAGAAAATAAGAGCTAGCCTGAAGGATAAGGTTTATCTTAGATTACATTTCGGCTATCCAGAGACGGTCTGTACCAGTCAGGGTCCAACAAGGAAAAGAGAAATGACTAAATATTTTAAATAGATTTAATTCATCTATTTGGTGGCATAGGAGAGAGGACAGCTGGGTGAAAATAGGAGGTGATGGGAAAACTGGAGATCAGGAAAATTAGGGAGCCACATACACTCCTAGGATAGTGTGGGCTGGCGGTAACACCAGAACCCAAGTATGAGGTCACTCAAGGCAAAATGGCACTATGGTGGGTGTGTCCAGCCTGAGCTGGAGCCATGGAGAAGGTAAAACCTGGTGTAGAAAAGGTAGAGAATTACCCTGCCTTCTTCTTCCCAGGCTCTGGTCTCTGGAAAACACAGGAATGGATCTAAGGACAAACAGGTCTGAATCAGACAAATGCCTTAGTAAGAGAACTATTTCATCATAACGTACTTTACATCTTACCTACCAGCACTGAGCTGCATCCATGAAAGGCAACACCATCTCACAAGCTCAGGCCACCCCCTCTCCAGCATGAGAAGCAGCTATAGGCCTGAAGTGAAAATACCTGTAAGAATTGTTTCTGAACTCACATTTGACACCTGCAATGTCCCCCTTCCAATGGGGATTCCAGAAATCTCTGGGTGAGTTTAGGCAGGGGTGGGGAACGGGGAGTGCTACAGCCCCCCCAGTACTCAAAGAGGTGAAGTCAGTGAAACTTCTATCATTACCATGATAACAAGACCTAGCATTACCTCTAGACTGCTGATACCTGGGAGAATTCAGATTATTCATGCATATGAGATTACTAAAAACATACATCACAGTACGGTGATCATCGTGTCTGTATGTTCTGAAAATTCTCCAGTGAGTGTATTTTACTTTTATTACTTTCTAAGGTTTTTAAAAATAAGGTATCGTAGTCCACTCTATTTAGAATACTTGCTGCTTTCTGTTTTCCTGGTTGGACCTTGACTCAGAAGACCCTTTCTGGATGGCTCACAGCTGATTATCCATCTCAAGGCAGTTCAGCAAGGACCGATCTTCCGGAGTGCTGCTTGCTGTGAGCAGATTTAATTGACCTGACTTGTCAAAACCAGGCATTCATGCTCTGATTCTTGAGCGCTTCTGAAAACCTCTGACCAAGGCAGCTTTAATGTTTCCCTTAGCATGACTAAACTCTGGGCAAGTTTCTTCCTGATTAGAGGCCCCTGACCTCCTTTTCTTAGAGCATTTACTTTACAAAACTAATATTTGCTATTTTTTTTTCTCTGTCTCCTTTGAAATATGTGTATATATATAAATCTCCTTAGAAGCCTGTCACCAGTTTTAGGACCCAGGAAATGTCTTTGTCAAGGACCTGGGAATCATCTCTTTACAATGTAAAAATCTAAGGCGAGAGCTTCCCACCTCCCCACAGTCTCTGGGGGGTGGGGGTGGTAGGAACCTAACTTCTGTGGGTGCCTCGCTCCACATTGTAAAACCACCTACTGTCATGAAGATTGGAGAAAGTTTACTTTTCCTTTGGGTAAGGCCAATTAGCAAACACAGGCGGCTATGACGTCCCCATCCCAGCTTTTACACCCTGCAGAGAAATGTCTGTGAACTCATGTTTGACACCTGCAACATCCCTCTTTCCCCCACTGCAGTATTCTTGCCTGAAGTCTTCCTTTCCTATTTAATTTTTTTCCTGTGCAGTTCTTACTTTGACACCTCCCTGCTCCCTCCTCAGCTCTTCCTATATTTATGAAGCTTTTTTTTTTCCTTTAACAGAGAGAAGTAGGATTCGCAGGTTGACTCCTTCATCTCCTTGGGAAGCTGAGGAAGATGACTTAGGTGCATGCATTTTTTCCCTAAAGCAAGTTGCACTTTGTAAAACAAATTTCCTTTACTCTCCAAAGGCTTCCAATTAAGAAAACGGTGTTAAGGGGACATTCCTGTGGCCTAATGGTTCAGGCTTTACCTTCCAACAAAGGGGCTGAGGTTTTGACAGGGAGCTAAGATCCCACATGCCTCGCGGCCAAAAAACCAAAACAGAATCAATATTGTAACAGGTTCAATAAAGACTTTAAAAAAAAAAAAAACAGAAAACGGTGTTAGGTTTCAATCTCTTCCCACTCCTCTTTCTACAAACACTACACACACACACACACACACACACACACACGCGCGCGCGCGCACGCGCGCGTGCACACTTCTTTCTATCTCATTTGAAATAACAGAAAACGGTGTTAGGTTTCAACCTCTTCCCACTCCTCTTTCTACAAACACTACACACATACACACACACACACACACACACACGCGCGCACGCGCGCGTGCACACTTCTTTCTATCTCATTTGAAATAAGTATGTGCCCTTCTCATTTATTTAGGAAAGAAGCGCCAAGCCAGGGGTATGTGACAAAAACTAGATCTCCCTGCAACAAAGGACTTGTCACCCAGCAGCTGGGAGGGTGCAAAGCCTTCAGCTGTCATTTTCTTTAGCAACTGCCTCACGGCAGACAGTGCCCGTGCCTGAGATCGCTTGCCCATCAGACACAAAGCACCCTCACTCAGTGATGGACGGATGCAGGGGTAGAAAGACCTGGGCCTTTGGCCCAACTCAGGACAATTCTTCAACATCCCCTTCCAGCTCCAGAGCATATCCATGGAATCGACCACAGCTGTCATAGGGCCTGCGTCATATTTCAACTTCTCCCTTTGCCGCATCCTGCTTTCTTTTCCCTCTTTCATCCCTTGGTGTTGACCCCAAGAATATTTCATAATAAATATCCTGCCCACTAGACCACCTCAGAATCTGCTCCCAGGAAATGCAACCTGCAACAGGGTTGTTATGAGAACCAAATCAAATGTGTGTGATATTCCTGCAGAATCGTGGACAGGGATCCAACTCAAAGCTAAAAGTAATGATGACCACTGATTGAGTACTGTGCTAGGCACTTTAATAAACCTTATATAATTCTCACAAAAACTGCAAGATAGATGTTTTCTCCTTTATTTTCAAGTGAGAAAGTGAAACCTCAGAGAGGTGCACATTTGTGGCCTAGACCGGGAGTGGTCCTGTGGTCTCGGTGCTTCCCCTTTATCCATCTCATCAGCTACTACAGCCTCATCTTGGTCGAGAGAGCTTCTTGGCTGCATGCCATCTACGGACTTGCAAGCCATGATTTTGAGGAATAAGAGTAATGAGATGGGAATAAAAATGTGCCTCCAGGTAGAGGGAGTGAAAAGTTCAGCTATCTCCTCCCCAGCAGCTCAAGGATGTGCTTCCTGCTGAGAACAGAGAAAGGTTATCAGCTCTATGAACCTCAGGGAAGAAATGGGGACCCAGCTGCTCTCCTTGAAAATAAAATCCTTCCCAACAGATGGTCAGGTTTAACAAGTCAGTATTGAGACTGAAGCTTCCAAACAGCTCATCTGTATGAAAGCAGAATCAGATAGAACCAAAAAACTGCAGCTAACCCACTTTCTGGGGCTTAGACATTGGTACCAGGAATGACCAGCAAGTAAAAGGAGCACTTCTCAGCAATGCCAGCCTCCACGAGGCAGACCGGATGGTTTCACTACTTGATCAAAGGAGGCCTGATCTTGTGACCAGAGACTGTCTAACGTGAGACGATCCTGCAGGAAGACATGATTCACTCTTGAACAACGTTTAGTGGGTGACTATTGTGTGCCAGGCACTGGCTCTGGGGTCGGAGGTATGCCAGGTAAGGAAGAGGCAGTACTTGTCCTTAAGGAGGCCATGGGTCACTGAGGATCAACAACCAATAAATAGAAGAGCCATTTCTATGCAGGAGCTTCAAAAAGGCACCAGGAAGATACACCGGTGCAGTGAGAGAAGGTCGAGGCCATCTTCTGAGCCGCTTCTCAGTCAAGGCCTGATTCCCCGAGGAGCAAGCAGAGGCTGAGACTTGCAGGATGAGTAGAAGTTAACCAGGAGGTGTTTGGAAGGGAAGGAGAATGAATGAGAGGCAGAGGCAATTATTTTGCAAAGTCTCAAAAGAAGATTGGCATATCTGGGACAGTCTGAGTTCATTTGGGACAAAGTTTTTGACGGTTCTGTGAAAAATGTAAAATACTAAATACCACAATGTACTATTTTATCTACTTCATGAAGCACGAAGAGTCTATGTAACACTCATTCAACAGGCAGTTACTGAGCTCCTACTAAGTTCCAGCTACTTTCCTAGCCCCGGGGGTTACAGTCACCAGTAACAAGAGCTACCCCCCTCACTAACAAGGTTTGTACTGAGTGTCTGCCATAAAGCAGAAACCGTAAATGTTACATAGAACAGAGCCATGGTTCATTTGGAATGGAATATTTGAATCACCTGGGGAGATTTTTAAAAATTCAGGGTCTTCCCTGGTGGTGCAGTGGTTGAGAATCTGCCTGCCAGTGCAGGGGACACAGGTTCGAGCCCTGGTCCGGGAAGATCCCACATGCCGCGGAGCAACTGGGCCCGTGAGCCACAACTACTGAGCCTGTGCATCTGGAGCCTGTGCTCCGCAACAAGAGAGGCCGCGTAGTGAGAGGCCCACTCACCGCGATGAAGAGTGACCCCCGCTCGCCGCAACCAGAGAAAGCCCTCGCACAGAAACGAAGACCCAACACAGCCAAAAAATTAAAAAAAAAAAATTTCATTTGGCATTGAAGCTGGAAGTCAGCCTCAATGTGTTAAATATTTTAAAATTTATTTAGTTTTAAATGTTTTCCACTTTAAATGACATTATTGGGGTGTTTTCTAATTTTACAAGCAATACATACTCATTGCATACAACTGAACATACATAAAAGCATAACAATCACCCATAATCCTTGCCCCACAGATAACCACCGTTAGCATTTTGGTGCATTGCCTTCCAGTTCCTACATTTTTTAATCAAACTACAATTGACCTACAATGCTGTGCTAGTTCCAGTTGCACAACATAGTGACTCAATATCTCTATACATTACAAAATGATCACCAGGACATGTCTAGTTACCATCTGTCTCAAGGTGTTTCATTTTTGTAAATTAGGTTCTGGTACTTTTCCAAAGCAAATCTTAATTGTTTTTCATCTCTCCTGATTGCATATTTAGCATATTGACAGAAAGTACTGAGTCTGATGGATTATGAGGTTTTCTAATTCTTGGCCATTTAGAAATTATGACATGGTGGGGATAAAAGTAATGACTGCCGCATCCCATACACTACCTTTCCTGGTGCTTCCCAGCCCAGGTGCATTGTCCAGGGCTGATAGAGCCTAGCTGTGCGAAAAAAAGAGGGTTGTATAGTATCATGAATCTTTCACCACTCTTCCCAGAATCTGGACCAGAGAGTCTTACACAGGCCACTGTTTGTGAGAGTTGAGAGATGGGAGGTGGTCAGAGGAAGGTCTGGGAAAGGTCAAGAAGGGCAGGGGATTATCTGAATTAACAAAATTCAGGATCTCCCCCATCCTGTGATTTCTGATTCTTTCCTCTCTCTCTCCCTCTCTCTCTGTCTCTGATCACCAGCACACTTACTTCTGTTTTATTCTATTTGTTAAAAATTAGTTACTAAGTCTAGTCCACATGCAAGCTAAGGGTAACTGTGCACTGTTTCGTAAAAGGAAGATTATCAAAGAATCTGTGGACATTTAAAAACCATAATTCAAAAAGGTGCATGCACCCCAATGTTCATTACAGCACTATTTACAATAGCCAGGACATGGAAGCAACCTAAATGTCCACCGACAGAGGAAAGGATAAAGAAGATGTGGTACATATATACAATGGTATATTACTCAGCAGTAAAAAAAGAATGAAATGATGCCATTTGCAGCAACATGGATGGACCTAGAGATTGTCATACTGAGTGAAGTAAGTCAGACAGAGAAAGACAAACATCGTATGATACCGCCTATATGTGGAATCTTAAAAAAAAATGGTACAAATGAACCTATTTACAAAACAGAAATAGAGTCACAGATACAGAAAACAAACTTATGGTTACCAGTGGGGAAAGGGGTGGGAGAGATAAATTGGGAGATTGGGATTGACATATACATACTACTATATATAAAATAAGTAACTAATAAGGACCTACTGTACAGCACAGGGAACTCTACTCAATACTCTGTAATAACCTATACAGGAAAAGAATCTGAAAAAGAGTGGATACATGTATATGTATAACTGATTCACTTTGCTGTACACCTGAAACTAACACAACACTGTGAAGCAACTATGCTACAATAAAAATTTTAAAAATACAAGAATTAAAAGTAAATACATACATACATACCTACCACTACACCACTTTTGCCTTGTTACCAATTTCACATAGACAGAATCTTGTGTGTCTGGCTTCTTTCACTCAACATAATGTTGTTGAAATTCATTGTGCTTTTGCCCGTGTCAGTGATTTGTAGTGTTTTTTATTAACAAGAAGTCATCCATTATACAAAAGGGCCACATTTTGTTTACCTATTCACTGATCGTGCTTATATCTTCAGGCACTTTTAAAGAAATACATGTTTTGGATAAGAAAATTATTTTGTGTTATGTAACGAACAATAAACAGTTTATTATAACTTTACTGCTAGGGCAATTACCTTAGAGTCCATGCTCTGGAATGTGTAATATGACTGATATTTGGGCAATCAGATGACAAAACATGCCACCTAATCAGAAATCTGTAATTCCGTTATTATATGTGGATCGCCTATAGGGAGGTTACTTCAAGTAGCAGAATTTTCTAACTTTATACTCAACAAAATGTATTAAGAAAAGAAGGAGAGATTTGAGTTACACATTTTTACAATGTACAGGGTTGGGAACAACTCAGATCAAGTCAGAAAATTTACTTTCTATCATGAAATATCTGGAGTTTGTTGAATGAATGGACACTCTCTCCAAACCAAATTTCTTCCCAGAATTTAACTTACACTTAGGGACTTATAACGTGAAGCTTTTCCTGAGGAGCTTGGTTGGAGTACTGGAAGTTTGTTTGATATGCAGGAAATACTTTTATTTCTCTCTTGCATCTGCCGGAGGAATGGGTTGACTACTCACAGGCCTTCATAGATCTGTCAAAGCTCATCTTGCCCGGGCTTAGAGACTCCCTTCTGTATGATCTTGGTCAGTCAGAGGGGGCCACCTAAAGGCTATCACAGCATCGATGCAGCCGGCAGAGGTGACAGGGCAGGGACTCAGCCCCAGTCTCAGACAGACCTAGACTGGAGCCCAGTGGTCTCTGAACCTCCTCCCAGGATGTAACATGGGTTGAAGCATTTGCAGCTGTGGAATAATAATGGTTATCTCAGCAGTTGCTGTCACAAAGTATCAATATATAGCACAGAGATAAATAACTCAATAGTTCTCAATGTCCGGTGGGAAACTTGAGAAAGTTACCCTCATGTATTTTTTTTTAAATTTTAGTGTAGTATAGTTGATTTACAATATTGTGTTAGTTTCAGGTGTACAGCAAAGTGAATCAGTTATACATACACCTGCGTCCACTCTTTTCTTTAGATTCTTTTCCCATATAGGCCATTGCAGAGTATTGAGTAGAGTTCCCTGTGCTATACAGTAGTTCCTTATTAGTTATCTACTTTATATATAGTAGTGTGTATATGTGAACCCCAATCTCCCAATTTACCCTCCCCCTTTTCCCCCTTGGTAACCGTAAGTTTGTTTTGTACATGTGTGACTCTATTTCTGTTTTGTAAATAGGTTAATTTGTACCATTTTTTAGAGTCCACATATAAGTGATATCATATGATATTGTCTTTGTGACTTACTTCCCTCAGTATAACAATCTCTAGATCCGTCCATGTTGCTGCAAATAGCATTATTTCATTCTTTTTTATGGCTGAGTAATATTCCACTATATATATGTACCACATCTTCTTTATCCATTCATCTGAAGATGGACATTTAGGTTGTTTCCATGTCTGGCTATTGTAAATAGTGCTGCAGTGAACATTGGGGTACAAGACTTTTTGAATTATGGTTTTCTCAGGGTATATGCCCAGTAGTGGGATTGCTGGGTTGTATGGTAGTTCTATTTTTAGTTTTTTAAGGAATCTCCATACCGTCTGTATCAATTTACATTCCCACCAACAGTGCAAGAGGGTTCCCTTTTCTCCCCACCCTCTCCAGCACTTATTGTTTGTAGATTTTTTGATGATGGCCATTCTGACCAGTGTGAGATGATATATCATTGTAGTTTTGATTTGCATTTCTCTAGTAGATAGCGATAATGAGTATCTTTCCATGTACTTTTTGGCCACCTGTATGTCTTCTTTGGAGAAATGTCTATTCAGGTCTTCTGACCATTTTTTGATTGGGTTGTTTGTTTTTTTGATGTTGAGCTGCATGAGCTGTTTGTATATTTTGGAGATTAATCCCTTGTCAGTTGCTTCCTTTGCAAGTATTTTCTCCCATTCTGTACCCACATGTATTTTTAAACACTCAGCCTCCAGAGCATGAAACTCAAAGTCAAGGATAGGAAGCATGGCCACAGGCCTCTTTACCCATCTCATAAAGGACAAGGGGTCAGAATTACTTGGTAGTCTCTTGCAAGCTACCACAGGATTACCAAATCCTCCTGTAAAGCTCCTGTTGGGGTGAGGATTACTACCACGTTTAGTCACCTTTATCAATAGGAATGGGTTCTAGCCTTCACACAAAATGGGACGTGGGGGAAACGTGAGCCTCTTTTCCAAACCTACCTCGATTTACTTTAAGTCATTATTTATTTTACTTTTGTGTTAACTAATATTGAAAGATGCTCCTTTTTATTTTACTTTTTGCATGGGATGAAAAAGGTTGAGAACCATAGTGTTTAATAATAACACACGAGCTATGAGAGAAGGGATGGAAAAGTTGAAAAGTGTTAACTTGGGAGTGTTGGAGATTCCTCAAATAGGGAGAATTGGACAATTCTGCATACCAGTCCAGAAATCATCCTTCCTTCCGTATGCATGCAATATGCCCTCTGGCTGCCTCTTTTAAATTTCACTTGAGATCTGGGCTTCCTCCTTCTAAAGGCTTCCCTTTATAAATACCTGTGTATTTGCTCCTCTCTCTGTTCCAGAACTTCCCTTCCAGGAGAGCTGCCCACCGGACCTTGTCTTACCTGTATGAGCAATGGATATTTCTTTGATCCTCCCAAAGGATTGATGTCATGAGTTTGCATCTGAAACCAAACTTGAGAGACAACATCTCCCATCCCAGGGAGGTTGCCGTAATACTTCTCCAGCTGTTATTGCATTAAGAAAGGAACTGATTGAACAAATATTTGCTGAGTGCCTAGTATGTGTCAGGTACAGTCCTAAGCACTGGGGTTGTAGCACAAGCATAAAGACAAAAAGCCCCTGACTTCACAGAGCTTACGTTCTGTAATCTGTGTCAATGCTAAGACTACGTGGGGCCTACCTGATGGACACAGACAGCCTATGAGATTTGCATACATTTTTTGGCCCTCATCTCCTCCTCCACTCACTGGCCAGACCTGGTTCTCACATACAGATCAAGAGTAAACTCCACAGGGAGCAGCTGTCTGTGGTATGTGCTGCAAACATCGGTCCCAGTTGATGGGCACCCAGCCTTACTCTCTAAACCTGGCTGCAGAATTCATCCTAACGGTACGGGGCTCTCTGAAGTCTCTCCCTCTCTCTTTTTATAATCACTTAAGTTTCCAGGAAGCATAAGAATCAAATACTCAAGGAGTATTTCCACAGTTGTTATCTTTAAGGGAAGCTCTAAAACAATGGGAAAGTAGTTGGAATTAGGAGGTTTCCCGGTAGAGGTAGCTGAAAGTGCAGAAATCTAAAGAAATGACTAATTAGGGAAATCGAAGCATTAGATACCAAAAGATGTAACCTCCTTGCGTGAGCCTAGATCCAGAGAGGAGAATCAAGCTCTAACCAGAAAGCCAGATAGAAAGAGTGAGAGAGGGATGGGGTTTAAATGAGAGCAAATTGGTAACAGTGAATAAGGGCTGGGACTCCAAGGCCACCCCCTTAACACTGAGGGATCCATGATCTACTCCGTGTAGGTCTGTGTAGTTGGGATGAAAACAAAATACGGGATATAAAAGAAACTCTCGCCATAATGAAGAGAAGGAAGAATTTTCAGCCTGAAATAGAGAAGAAGGTAGAGATTTGAGCCATATAAACTTGGGTTTGAATCCCAGCTCCCATATTTACCAGTTTTATGGCTTTGGGTTAAGTCACTGAATCCTTCTGACCTTATAGTCCTTATCAGTAAAATGGGATTCTTTCATATTTGCTTTGCAGAAAAAAAAATAATGTATTTCATGCCGTACATTACACGCAATGCGATATATGGCACAGAGCAATTCTTCAGTCAATGGCAGCTTTGAGCGCTGTACTGCTGGATTTATAACACAAGGTAACACTACTATCTTCCAAGCTAAGCACTTTACTCATGTTTTTAATTCTGTCAGGAACTCTATAAAGAAATGCTGTTAATATCATTTTACAGATGACAAAACTCAGGCTTACAGGGTGTAGTAACTCAGCAAATGTCTCAGAAATGAGAACTAGTATACTCAGGCAGATTTTCTGCTGAGTACCTTAAAACAGTGCTTGTCAAACACTAATGAGCACGTGAACCACCTGAAGATTTTATTTCAATGCTGAAGGTCTATCTGTCCAGGAAGGACCCAGGTGGTGCCAGTGTGGCTGACCTGTGGTGACAGCAAGGATGTGAAAGTGATCACGGTGTTGCCAAAATTCAGCCTCGGTACACCGGTGCCGGATTAAATCCCAGAGACAGAGTTTTGGGTGAAGCAGAAAGAGCTTGATTGTTTTGCCAGGCAAAGGGGGCCACAGTGGGCTCGTGCCCTCAAGACTGTGCGCCCCGCCCTGGAGGGGGTAGAGAGGAGCCTTACGGTGTTCAAGGAGCAGGGCGTGGTCAGCTCGTGGACATTCTGATTGGTTGGTGGTGAGGTAATGGGGAGTCGGCATCGTCAGCCTTCTGGTTCCAACCGCTCTGGGGTCTACATGCCTGTGGGCAGCAGACAGTTAACTTCCTCCACCTTGTGGGGTTTTCGGTATCTGCAAAACAGCTCAAAGGATGTGGCTCAGAATATTCTCTATAGTCCTGGAGGAAGAACTAAAAGTCCTTGACTCTCTTTAATGGCTGAAGCATTGTTATTTTGTCTTGGTTGACTGTTTTCCTTTCTTTCTGCATTTTCTCACTTCTCTGACTAAATTTATTCTTTTTTATTATTATTTTTTAAATTTTTTAGCGGTACGCGGGCCTCTCACTGTTGTGGCCTCTCCTGTTGTGGAGCACAGGCTCCGGACGCACAGACTCAGCGACCATGGCTCACGGGCCCACCCGCTCCGCGGCATGTGGGATCTTCCCGGACCGGGGCACGAACCTGTGTCCCCTGCATTGACAGGCGGACTCTCAACCACTGCGCCACCGGGGAAGCCCTACATTTATTCTTTGACTCAAGTTTTTCTACAGACAAAAGGCAGGCGGAGGACATGGGTGGCGAGGGTCTATTCTGGGAAGGCCTCTTAGGGTCATGCTCGGTTACTCTGGAGAAGTAAGAAATAATTGTTTCTCTCTGCCCCACAATTGGCCTTAGAGGGAGTGAAGACGACCTGAACAAATGAACAGTCTCACAGGTGCTCAGATGAACTGGCCCTCACACCATCCTACCAACCACATTTACAATAAGGCCAACCAAAATGCCAACATTTGGAACTTCAGTGAGATAATGATGATCCATATTCCCAGCTGGTAAAAGAGGTAAAGGCTACAAGTTTTCGCAAACTTAGATGTTTATAACTTCTCAGTATAACCCACAAAGACTGAGTTGGCTAGCTGTTCTACGTTCAACTAGGTAAACATACTTCCCTCAGATGTTACAACATCCTGCTGGGTTACGTCTCCAAAGATCCCAGAATTAGTAAATAGAGATAAGATTTGAACTCAGGTCTATTTCTTTTCAAAGCCCTCATATTCCAGGTGGTGCCACACATGGTGACTATTAATGTAGAATCTAGAAGTAGATTCATTCTCTACTCTGGTGACAAGGACCAGGGTAAATAGGTGGGAGCATATACGTGATTCGAATTAAAGAGTTTGATCTATGTTCCTCAGCAGTATTGGCCTGTAATTTTCTTTTCTTGCAGTGTTCTTGTCTGGCTGTCATATCAGGGTAGTGCTGGACTTGTAAAATGAGTTTGGAAATGTTCTCTCCTCTTCAGTTTTTGGAAGAGTTTGAGAAGAATTGGCATTAATTCTTTAAATATTTGGTAAAATTAACAGGTGGAACCATCTGGTCCTGGTCTTTTATTTACTGGGAGATTTTTGATGACTCCTTCAATCTCCCTACTCCTTGTTAGTCTGTTCAGATTCTCCATTTCTTCATGATTCAATCTGGGGAGGAGCTGGGGGAGGTGGGAATGGGGAGATGTTGGTCAAAAGGTATAAAGCTTCAGTTATGCAGGATATGTAAGTTCTGAAGATCTAATATACAGCATAATATTATAATTCATAATATTGTATTGTATATTTAAAATTTGCTAAGAAAGTAGATTTTAAGTGTTCTCACCACCAAAAAAAAGTATTGCAACTATTGATGAGGTGTCAGATATGTTATTCAGCTTGACTGTGGTAATATTCACACACACACAAAAATATATCCGCACACACACACACACACACACACATATGTGCACACATACATACATCACATTGTATACCTTAAATATATAGAATTTTTGTTTGTAAATTTTACCTCAAAAAAGCTGGAGAAAAATAAAGACTTACAAAAATTTACTCCCCAAAGCCTGTTTTGTGTTTTTAATAGACTTGTCACATTTTAAGACATTCTCAAACTGACTGGAAATTCAGTGAAAACGAGAAGAGAAGACAGAGAAGAGAGAAAAGGGGAGGGAGGGAGCGAGGGATGAAGAAAAAAGCATACAGACAGATGAAGACTATATCTCCCTCGATCTTTGTGCCCTATTCACACAATATACAGGCCCTGTTAAATAAATGTCTTAGCCAACCCAACCCACGTATCGTGAATACCACCAGTTTCACCTATGAAAACTCATTTACATTCATTATGCCAATTAATAAGTCAGGAATATCACCAGTGGAAACCCATATGTTAGTTAGCAATGCCTCTTGCGTTGCTCAGGAATAAAGACAGTGAAGTCCTGGGTGTGAACTTTCTGATAACTTTGTGCTCACCCTGCCTTGGGTAGAATTCCTCTTCAGGGACCTGACAGTACTGATGACGTAACTAAAGTGCCTACATGACATTTGGCCCATCCTGAAGTATCTTAAAATAATAAAAGTGTTCAGTAAAAATTTTGGTTTAAATTAAAGGTGTTAAATAAAAAGTGTATAACACGTTAAACAATTCTGAGTATCAACATATCATCATGGAGTTACAAAAAATTCACACAGAAAGTTGTTTTTACCATATAACAATGATTTAAATCCTAGATTTGGTTTGCTGCCATTTATGAATTTTAGAAAGCTTTTTCTTTTATTCTATTTCATTTGCCCTCAAGTGGTTCATTGTTGTTAATTTGCCCACACATTACTGACTTCTAAGTGTCTGTGTTTGGGAATTTTGGTTGATTTTCAATTTGGCATTACCCTCCTTGATTTTTGCTCTACTGAGCTACAACTTCATTGGAGCAAATAAGAAATGCGTGATGGTGTTGAAAATATTTCTTAATCTGGCTGTTCTCATGTTGTCGTTAATCAAGTGTTATGTGCCTCAAAAATCATTGTGTGTTCCTCAATTATCTCTTTAAATCAGTATGAATTTCTTCCTATAGTAGAGAAGGATATCATTGCTGATTTACCACTAAGGAAAATGAGGCACAGATATATATTAAGTGACTCCACTCCTCCCCTGAAAATGGAGAAATGAACATCTTGCTCCACGTAGTATGGAATGTCACATCAGGTATGTGGTTTCATCAAACATTAGCACAAGGACTGAGAATATCCTCTTAGTAATTTTAGTACATAGTAGAATCTTCTCCTCCGTTTCCCACATTTAATGTTCTTCTGTACTTAAATGTCTAGGAAGTACGTCAGAAAAGATAAAGATAATTAATCTCAAAGAATTTCACATCTAGTCCATGAGCTACAGCACTTTTTTTGAGGGCAGGACACAAGCTACTGAATTGTACAGGCAATAAAATAATAATAATTCTCATTTATGGTGGGTTTCTTGTTACAACTCTCATTCTAAAAAAATATGCCTCTTAGATGATTCTCAAACACAGGGGAAATGAAAATGTGACAAAATTTAAAATTTCTACTTTATTCTTTACTGAGACGCTATTTCAGAGGCCCAAGGCTACCATAAGATGGCAACGAACTTACATGCTTTCTTTTACGTTAGCAACTTTTCAAAGAAAGTAATCACCAGTTTCCATTGTCATCATTAGAAATGAGATATTGAGAAGGAAGATGAGTGGTATGAGAGCTGATAAAAGGGTTGAACGATGGCCTAATTCGGAAGCTGCTAAATAATTTATTGTGGTACGTCCTTATTAGAGGCCAGCATCAAAAATAGCTTCCAGAAATGGGATGAGAATATTGTCAGAATTGAATTAATTTCCCAAAGAGAGAAGAACCCTATTTGGTCAAAGTACAGTTATTTTCTCTTCTCATAAAAATTTTAGCTCAGTAAAAAGCATGTGTATCATTGCTAATGTTCAACTTTTTCCCAACAGCTGAATGGATATTTTCCATTTTACACAGTATTTCCTATGCAGAATGCCCCAGGCAACTTGTCACTGTACTGAAATTTTCCCTTCCCCTATATTTTAACACTGCATAAATTATGTATTTCATGGCTACTGTTCACTATTTGAGAACTACATAGGTATTTCCCAAATTATGCAATTGTTCCATTTCAGAAGATTACTTGTAACTCAAATTTTGCAAGGTCAAAAAATATGTATATTTTATGCATTCCAGGTACATAATGAGCCTATGGTGCAGAACGGATGCTAAGAGTTAAGTGACATAAATTCTTCAGAGATCTTGGGAAGCACAGAGAAAAAAAAAATTAACATCTTTATTGGAGTATAATTACTTTACAATGGTGTGTTAGTTTCTGCTTTATAACAAAGTGAATCAGCAATATATATACGTATATCCCCATATCTCCTCCCTCTTGCGTCTCCCTCCCACCCACCCTATCCCACCCCTCTAGGTGGTCACAAAGCATCGAGCTGATGTCCCTGTGCTATGCGGCTGCTTCTCACTAGTATTTTACATTTAGTAGTGTATATATGTCCATGCCACTCTCTCACTTCGTCCCAGCTTACCCTTCCCCCTCCCTGTGTCCTCAAGTCCATTCTCTATGTCTACGTCTTTATTCCTGTCCTGCCCCTAGGTTCTTCAGAACCATGGGTTTTTTTTGTTGTTGTTGTTTTTGTTGTTGTTTTTTAAGATTCCATATATATGTGTTAGCATATGGTATTTATTTTTCTCTTGCTGACTTACCTCACTCTGTAGGACAGTCTCTACATCCATCCACCTCACTACAAATAACTCAATTTCATTTCTTTTTATGGCTGAGTAATATTCCATTGTATATATGTGCCACATCTTCTTTATCCATTCATCTGATGATGGACACTTAGGTTGCTTCCATCTCCTGGCTATTGTAAATAGAGCTGCAGTGAACATTGTGGTACATGACTCTTTTTGAATTATGGTTTTCTCAGGGTATATGCTGAGTAGTGGGATTCCTGGGTCATAGGATAGTTCTATTTTTAGTTTTTTAAGGAACCTCCATACTGTTCTCCATAGTGGCTGTGTCAATTTACATTGCCACCAACCATGCAAGAGGGTTCCCTTTTCTCCACACACTCTCCAGCATTTATTGTTTGTAGATTTTTTGATGATGTCCATTCTGACTGGTGTGAGGTGATACCTCATTGTACTTTTGATTTGCATTTCTCTAATGATTAGTGATGTTGATCATCCTTTCATGTGTTTGTTGGCAATCTGTATAACTTCTTTGGAGAAATGCCTATTTAGGTCTTCTGCCCATTTTTGGATAGGGTTGTTTGTTTTTTTGATACTGAGCTGCATGAGCTGTTTGTAAATTTTGGAGGCTAATCCTTTGTCAACTGCTTGGTTGGCAAATATTTTCTCCCATTCTGAGGGTTGTCTTTTCATCTTGTTTGTGGTTTCCTTTACTGAGCAAAAGCGTTTAAGTTTCATTAGGTCCCATTTGTTTATTTTTGTTTTTATTTCCCTTTCTCTAGGAGGTGAGTCAAAAAGGATGTTGCTGTGATTTATGTCATAGAGTGTTCTGCTTATGCTTTCCTCTAAGAGTTTTATAGTGTCTGGCATTACATTTAGGTCTTTAATCCATTTTGAGTTTATTGTTGTGTTTGGTGTTAGGGAGTGTTCTAATGTCATTCTTTTCCATGTAGCTGTCCAGTTGTCCCAGCACCACTTATTGAAGAGACTGTCTTTTCTCCACTGTATATTCTTGCCTCTTTTATCAAAAATAAGGTGACCATAGTTGCGTGGGTTTATCTCTGTGCTTTCTATCCTGTTCCATTGATCTATATTTCTGTTTTTGTGCCAGTACCATACTGTCTTGATTACTGTAGCTTTGTAGTAGAGTCTGAAGTCCAGAAGCCTGATTCCTCCAGCTCCGTTTCTCTTTCTCAAGATTGCTTTGGCTATTTGGGGTCTTTTGTGTTTCCATACAAATTGTGAAATTTTTTATTCTAGTTCTGTGAAAAATGCCATTGATAGTTTGATAGGGGTTGCATTGAATCTGTAGATTGCTTTGGGTAGTATAGTCATTTTCACAATCTTGATTCTTCCAATCCAAGAACATGGTATATCTCTCCATCTGTTTGTACCATCTTTAATTTCTTTCATTAGTGTCTTATAGTTTTCTGCATACATGTCTTTTGTCTCCTTAGGTAGGTTTATTCCTAGGTATTTTATTCTTTTTGTTGCAATGGTACATGGGAGTGTTTCCTTAATTTCTCTTTCAGATTTTTCATTGTTAGTGTGTAGGAATGCAAGAGATTTCTGTGCATTAATTTTGTATCCTGCTACTTTACCAAATTCATTGATTAGCTCTAGTAGTTTTCTGGTAGCATCCTGGGATTCTCTATGTATAGCATCATGTCATCTGCAAACAGTGACAAGCTCAGAGAATTTCAGGGAGGCGTCTGTGGTCTGATCACCCCAGGAGAGCTCCTTTAACAAGTAGGGTTTTTTTTTTGTTGTTGTTGTTTTTACAAGTACATGAGAGAAGCCATAGTATGCCATCTTTATTTAAACTGTTCTTGACTTCTCTCCTAACTTGCAGTATACCATCTCCACAGTCCTAAATTACAAAGATCACCAAGGATTCAGACTGCAATGCCTGCTTGTGTTATCTGGTCATCATTTGACATCTCACTTTAAGGCCTTGATTCAAGCACCTGACATCTTTGATGTTCTGGAACACATAACACAGTATTGTCTGTCTCTAAAATAATAAGGCTTATGGAATAAATTGTGTAAGATTTAATTCCTATATGTCAAGAGTTTCATGACTGAAGTAGCACCCATTTAACTTCCAGAGTAATACATATAGCTCAACACACACACACACACACACACACACACACAAACACACACATTATAATATGACATATGAGCCCACTTTCAGTTTTAGATTTGTGCCTGATATATTTTTATATTTGTTATTTGGTGGATTTTTAAATCCATCTGTGCAAAACATGAAAAGAAGAGCCTATTTTGAAAACTCTGTTGATCATTTAAACTGTTGAATTTTGTCAATGATATTATGCATAATGTTTAGCAACTGGCAAATATTTTTCTAGAAAATATTTATTGAATGATAGACCAACTAAAATTAGATTTATTCATATTATTTTTACTTGCCAGGTTAATCAAGAAAGATATAGTCAATGAATTAAACATATGTTCGTGTCTCACCTAGGCACTTTACTTTCTTCTAAATAGTAAAATTATCCAATTTTTTTTTTGGTTTTGTTTTATTTTTTTGCTAACTGCACTGATATTCCTGAAAACATAGCAGTAACTGATAGCATAAACATAGCAATAGCCCCTTCACTGTATTTTTAGATCTCTATGTTGGGGATATATGTCTATCAAAATTTGGTACCACTTTGACCTCACCCATGAAGAATCATGATCAAAACCAAATTGTTCACCGCCCATGTGTATGAATCAGCATATCCGTGTTTACGCTGGGCCCGTAATCTGTCCGAGGTAATACAGGTACATATGCGTCTCCACTCTCCTAAACATGCTTAGAAATGAGACCGAGAACAGTGAATGCTACAGTATGAACACTGACACCGACTTTAGTACAAAATTTAATACCAATTTAATAATTTAGTACCAAATTTAATTCAGTACCAATACCGAGTCTACTCCTAGTACCAATAGTTACTGCATGCTGGGCAACTGATTACATGAAGAATCCCCTTCCCTGTGGGGGAAATAGGTCTTGTTATTTTCATTTTTCAGATGCAGAAACAAAAATAAAGAGGACAAATTCCCATCACCAGTGGGAATGGAAGCTCATTTTGCATCCATATTTGTCAGACAGAAGTAAGCAATCTGTCACTTGTCATTTTCCACTACATACTACTGGAAATATTCTTTTCATTTTAACACGTTTCCTTAAACTCTTGATGTCTTCTTGCAGTTGCTCTCTCCTTATATCAAGGATTTGTAGTTTAAAATATTTCTGCCTTAAAAAAAGAAACATCTACAATGTTTCATTATATTCTGTAAATGTTTACTGGTTTATATTCCCTGTGTTCATTTCCTGGTCTTTCATTCAAGATTTTTTGTCACTTGACCACCTTGCTATCTTCAATTTGTCAGTCTTTGACTATCACAGTCCTGGTCATCCTCATTGCCTTGACTCCAATCCACCTTTAAATCATTACTGAAGTTCACACTATTTTTGGATTATCAAAAATACTGATGCTCGGGCTTCCGTGGTGGCACAGTGGTTGAGAGTCCGCCTGCCGATGCAGGGGACACGGGTTTGTGCTCCTGTCCGGGAAGATCCCACATGCCGCGGAGCGTCTGGGCCCGTGAGCCATGACCGCTGAGCCTGCGCGTCTGGAGCCTGTGCTCCGCAACGGGAGAGGCCGCAACAGTGAGAGGCCCACGTACCGAGAAAAAAAAAAAAAAAAAGAAAATTCCCATAGGAAAAGATGCTCTACATATGCCATCAGGGAACTTCAAATTAAAACCATGAGATATCACTACACACCTGTTACAATGGCTGAAATACAGAAGACTGACAACAACGAATCCTGGCAAGGATGTGCAGCAACAGGAACTCTCATTCATTGCCGGTGGGAATGCAAGATGGTGCAGCCGCTTTGGAAGACAGTTTGGCAGTTTCTTACAAAATTAAGCATACTCTTACCATACAACCCAGCAATCACTCTCGTTGCTCATTACCAAAGGAGTTGAAAACTTATGTCCACTCAAGAACCTACACATCAATGTTTATAGCAGCTTTGTTCATAATTGCCAAAATTTGGAAGCAACCATGATGTCCTGCAGTAGCTGAATGGGTAAATAAACTATGGTACATCCAGTCAAAGGAATATTATTCTATGCTAAAAGAAATGAACTATCACGCCATGAAAAGACACGGAGGAACCTTAAATGCTGACTACTAAGTGGAAGAATCCAATCTGAAACGGCACCTACTTAAAAGAAAAAAATTCCAACTATGTGACATTCTGGAAAAGGCAAGAGTATAGAGACAAAAAAAATTTCAGTGGTTGCCAGGGGTTAGGGAGGAGTGAGAAACAAATGGGTGGAGCCCAGGGATTTTGAGGGCAGTGAAAATAGTCCATTTAATACTACAATGATGGAAACATGCCATTATACATTTATCCAGACACGCAGAATGTCCAACACCAAGAGTGAACCCCAGGTAAACTCTGGACTTTGGGTGATCATGGCGTGTCAATGTAGGTTCATCACTTGTAACAAATGTACCCTTTGGTAAAGGATGCTGACATTGGAGGAGGCTGTGCATGTGTAAGCATATGGGAAGTTCTGTATTTTCTACTCAGTTTTGCCGTGAACCTAAAACTGTTCTTAAAAATAAAGTCTATTTAAAAGGAAAAAAAGTGAAAAGTCCCAGCTTTTTACTCCCGAGGTTATTTTACTTTCAGTATTCCTACCAGTGCCAAATTGTTTCTTCAGCAGAAAATCTCTAAGGTAGAAATATCGCTCAAGGATGAACATGTTTGTTTGTCGTTGCAGTGTTTTCAGACATGCTCCAGTATAAGCCCTTGTAGAGAGAAGATTATTTTCTCTATCAACAGTTACTTACCTGTCCGTGGAGTCAAAGGTCTCTATCATTATGTTTTTTAGGACTTCTGGTTTCCTTTCTTCTCTATTCCAGGTGTCAACTAGAGTCCCCCAAATCTCTGTTAGCCTTGAACGTCTGATACACCTTGGGAAGGGTATATCAGTGTGGCTTAAATTTTTTTTCATCCTAAAGTCCTCTCGTGATGAAAGTTGATCAACAATTTTTCCTCCCCTGCCTTACATTTTAAAACTAGATTTAATACCATCTTTCCCACTAAGAGTTTCTTAATTTGTTTACTCTTTAGTTTAACAGCAACAAAATTGAAAGAAGGGATGTAATCAGTTTGCCCGTTTTCAATCACTTTCTTACCCTACAAGATATGCTTTATCAAAAAAAAATCATTATTTGTTTAGAGAAGGTCAGTGTATAAATTTAAAATAGAACTATATTAATAATTAAATGGAAGAAATAATAAAAGTTGAATATAAGATGTCCAAGGCCAAGCAAAGGCCATTTCTTGTTTGATACCAGCATGCCAGTTTTAACAGAAATCAGACTTCATTTATTAGAGTTGGCATTTTCAATAAAAACATGATTATTGGGAATTCCCTGGCAGTCCAGTGGTTAGGACTCAGCTTTCACTGCTGCGACCCAGGTTTAATTCCTGGCTGGGGAACTAAGACCCCACAGGCCACTTGGCCTGGCCAAAAAAAATTTTTTTTATATCATGATTATTAGCAGTGGCTGGGACTGATGGTAATAAAGGAAACTCAAGAACCTAGTTTTGAAAACAGAGAAGAAAAAAAATACAGAAGAGCCAGGAGAAAAGATCAATTTATAATGCAGTTAGCAGTTAGTGTCTAGATGAAAAATGCTCCCTGGGGACTGACTGTGAGGTCATTTTTTTCATCTGTGTCAAATAATGGGAAACATTATGTATGTGTATGTATCGATCTTTCATTTATTCAGTTAATTAGTCACTCCACAAATATTTGTTGCAAGACACCGTACTGGGGTGGGTGGGATATAAAACGATGGTTGAGACCCAGTGTGTGCCATCTTGGATGCTTTAACCGGTGGGCAAAATAAGACAAACATACATATAATTCAATACCAGTTGGTCAGTGATAGATGAGTGGCAGAATGCTCTGTTGCTTAGCAGTGTGACTCACAGTGTGGTCTGCAGACCCAGACCAGTCTGGGAAGTGCTCGTCTGTCTCTAATGAGCAGTATACAGATTTTGAGAGCACCTGTGTAGACACTTGGATAGCATTTGTCATGGCCAAAATATCCCATGTGATCACTGGTTTTGCCTGTTGAATCTAATAGTAAAACTTGGGGGGTAATGTTTTATATAGATTTTTTTTTATTGGAGTATCATTGCTTTATAATGTTGTGTTAGTCTCTGTTGTACAACGGAGTGAATCAGCTGTATGTATATCTACATCCCCTCCCTCTTGAGCCTCCCTCCCACCCACCCCCAAATCCCACCCATCTAGGTCATCACAGAGCACGGGGCTGAGCTCCCTGCGCTATACAACAAGTAGCTTTTTATTTTGTTTTACTAGTACCTCACTTTTATGGTAATTTATAAATGTATCAGTCTGCAACAGATTGGGGAGGGAAAAGTGTGGGCCCTTCATTGCTATTTTTAAAAATATATGAAAAAACAATCTTAAATTTCAGAAGATAGGAATTGTAGCTCTACTCCAAGGTAAAAAATGAATGCTAAATGAAGAACCTGGCATATTGAAGGGGTCTTGGAGGATGGCTAGGCTTTAAGAGGTGGAATAGAGTAACAAAATATCAATATAGTTTAGGAAAGAAAAATAACTTGAATTTACAATGGTGCTCAAAAAGCAGCAAATACATAACGTTGGTAGCAATGGAACAACCATAAAGGAAACGGGGAATGTGGGTAAGGGTTTCAGGCTAGAAGAAATAGAAAGTTCAGAAAGGAATCTGGATGTATTCTTCAGCTTTTTAGCAACTGAGATATGTAGATAACAGAGTATTCAAAGAGGTGTGTCTTTTGGTAGCATGCAAAATGGATTAGAAATGTCAGTCCTAGAAACCAGAAGACCATTTAGAGAACTATTGTCATAGCATGGACGTAGGTTAACAGAGCTTCATCTGAGGGCTGGCAGAAAGACTATGGTAACAGTTGATTGATACAAGCTTTCGGCAGATCTAAACTATAATTCCCTTTCAGCACCACGCACAGTACTTGATCCCTGGGAGACATTTGCTATTGTTGCTTTGTTGAGCTAGAATTAGAATTTCCACAAAGATCGGGATATGAGAAAAGTAAAAAGTGTCCAAAGTCTTATCAGAAATCCGAAAATTTCAGGTCTGAAGTGAGGACAAAATGGGCTCCTTTTTAGACACGGTCCAGGTCACACCTATTTGAAATATGGCATTAAGACAAGGGATGGGGATGGAAAGACGAAGAGTCAACCACTGAGGTTGCAGTGTTTAGGACACACCATTTCTAAGAGGAAGAATGGTGGGGAAAGAATAATGCTAAGAAGGACAGATGCCAACTGGAGAGGTGAGAGGAGGTCAAGGAGTCCAGCAGGGAGTCTGCCAAGCATGACGGCAGTAACTCAGAGCCGCAGGATCCACACAGGAAACGTTTCCGGAACATCGACCACAGTTCGTGGGGATCCTGAAGCCTCTGGCTGGGGTGGCCAGAAGATCATTGGCGAGTTTTATTTTTTAATTTAGAAATGACTTGGCATTTATTTCACACATATTTCCTTTTGGATATTCACCCTTTTTGAGTTTTTTTTTTTAATTTTTACTTTATATTGGAGTAGAGTTGATTAACAATGTTGTGTTAGTTTCAGGGCTACAACGTAGTGATTCAGTTATACATATGCATGTACCTATTCTTTTTCAAATTCTTTTCCCATTTAAGTTATCACAGAATACTGAGTAGCATTCCCTGGGCTATACAGCAGGTCCTTGTTAGTTATCTATTTTGAATATTGTTGTGTGTATATGTCAATGGCGAGTTTTCAGGGAGACATTTCCTCAGTGTAGCAAGGGTTGAAACTGAGTTGGAGCAGTTCAGGGCAAGACTGAATAGTGAGAAAGGATAAGCAGAGGATAACGGTCAGTATATATATTTTTCAGTTGTGAAAAATGTGGTAGAAATCTACTTGGGGTGGAGGAAGTGGCAGGAATGCGTGAAGGTTTGGGGATGGAAATCAGGAGGTGGATAAGGAGGGAGTTATTCGGGAAGGGAAGCTAACCGAGGAACCATTTGGAAGAAGTGAGAAGGGGAAGAATTAGAAGCTGGGAAGAGAGGATGAGATGTGTCTTCTGGGGAAGGAGGAGGGTAGAAGAGACAGGTGCCCTACAGCCTGAAAAGTACAGAGGAAAACAGGAGGTAATGATCTTTTCTTTTTAGAACTTAAGTTTATTTTTAAAATGTTATTTTATCTTTGGCTGCGTTGGGTCTTTATTTAGCAGGAGCTTTCTCTAGTTGTGGTGAGCGGTGGCTACCCTTCATTGTCGAGCGCGGGCTTCTTCATGTTGTGGCTTCTCCTGTTGCAGAGCACGGGCTCTAGGCACACGGGATTCAGTAGTTGTGGCGAGCGGTGGCTACCCTTCATTGTCGTGCACGGGCTTCTCCATGTCGTGGCTTCTCCTGTTGCAGAGCACGGGCTCTAGGCACACGGGATTCAGTAGTTGTGGCTCGCAGGCTCAGTAATTGTGGCACACGGGCTTAGTTGCTCCGCGGCATGTGGGATGTGCCAGGATCTGGGATTGAAACCGTGTCCCCTGCATTGGCAGGCGGATTCTTAACCACTGCACCACCAGGAAAGCCCTTGATCATTTTTAAGAGAAAATTATTTAAGTGACTCAGCTGAGGTTAAAGGCTTCATTCAGTCAAGATGCTCCTCACTGGAGCCCGGTCAGAGCTTATAGGATAGAAAGGGCCAGCTGAGTAGCTGTCCTTACAGTGGGTTCATAGGCAGCAGTTCAATTTCATCAAAACTTGGGGTTGGGAGGGTCATTCCTGCTTTTGTGCTCCTTGCTCAAGCTCCCATAAAACACAAGAAGAGTATTTGCCGAGAACTGTTTCTGGGAGCCTTGCAGCTTATCAGCTACTCAAAGTTCATGGAGCAGGGGAGCCAGATAGCAAAAAAGAAGGAAAAGGGAGGCAATGTGGAGGGGCGCAGAGTATGCAACCCCAACATATGCCTCTGTGGCATATTGATTATTTTAAGCTGGTTATTTTTAAGAAGAAGCAGACCCAGGAGAAGCTCTGAAACCTAGAAGATCCCCTTTCGTGAGAGATATTTACATCTATAAGGGAAATCTCCACTTGTAAGGGTATCTTCCTCTCGGTACCAGAAATAGAAGGATGACTCTAAATCTCTAGACATTTTTATCAATGGAGAAGGTAACACTTAGATCTGCATAACACCCTTACCCTTGTTTCCTGTGCTTTTCCAGGTCACCACGTCACCTCCTAGAACTGGCTCCCTCCCCCCCCATCCAACATCATCTCGTGTCTTTAGCTGGAGATGGTATTTAAGGTGGTGGCCATTTCAAGGAGTTACTCATCTTTCCTGGGTATCTCCCATGTATACAGGAGGAATACATGTTATTAAACTTCTGTTTCTTTTTCTCTTGTTATTGTCTTTTATTACAAGGAAGGTCTCAGCCAAGAATGTAAGAGTAAAGGGAAAATTCCTCCCCCCACAGAAGTTAGAAAGCAAAGGGAGACCTAGAGGCCTTGTTGTCTGTTTATCCTAGTCCTCTTACAGCTTTCTCTTTTTCTTTCTTTCTTTCTTTCCTTCCTTCCTTCCTTTCTTTTTCTTTAGAACAGTTTTAGATTTACAGAAAAATTGAGGAGATAGTACAGAGAGCTCCCCTATACCCTCCAAACACACACTGTTTCCCCTATAGTGTCTTGCATTAGTATACATTTGTTACAGTTAACGAACAAGTATTAATACATTATTATTAATTCAAGTCCATAGTTTACATTGAAGTTCACTCTATGTTGTACATCCTGTGTGTTTTGACAATTGCATAATGTAATATATCTAACAGTCCAATACCATATGGAAGGCTTTCACTGCCCTGAAAATTCCCTTTCCGCCACCCCCATTCATCTCCTCCCTCCCCCTTGAACCCCTGGCAACCACTGATTTTTTACTCTCTCCCTAGTTTTGCCTTTTCCTGAATGTCACATGGTTGGAATCCTACAGCATCTTCAGACTGGCTTCTTTCACTTAGCCATGTGCATTTAAGGGTCCTTCATGTTTCTGTGTGGCTTGATACTTCATTTCTTTTTATCTCTGAGTTCACTGAACAGATGTGCCCCCGTTTGTTCCTCTATTCATTTATCAAAGGGCTTCTTTTTTGCTTCCAGTTTTTGACAATTATGAATATAGCAGCTCTAAATCATTCTGTGCAGGTTTTGTGTGGACATACAAAATTTTCAAAACAGTTGGGCAAATACCTAGGAGTGTGATTGCTGGATCCTATGATGAAGGCTATGTTTAGCTTTTCAAGGAACTTTCAAACTGTCTTTCATCATCATCACATCATTATTTCTTGTACTGCTTTTCTTGTCCTCTCAGCTACCAACTTTATCCTGAATGACTGACATGAGTAAGTTGAAGTCGTCTTTTCCTTGAACTATCTCTCTTCTCACCTATCACTCCTCACCTAGCCCTGCTGGGCAGGCAGCACATAACCCTGTGTGGGCTCCTGGACTTACAAGTTGATCTTTTTCTCTCTCTGTGCTCCCTTTTCAATGACCGAGAATCTTCATCCTTTCCTAGCTTCACCCTTACTGCCTTTAGTGAGGAGAGCATAATAAAAAGAAGAACATTCATTATTCGTTACTTTTGGAACCAAAATGCAACTTAAAGCTTGGCTCTGCCATTTACACGTTGTGTGACTTTCAACTAGTATGTTAATTTCTCTGATATTCAACTTTTTTCATCTTCAAAGTGAGGAAAACAATTCCTTCCTTAAATGTATTTCAAAGATTAAATTAGATGAAAGCATAGTGGTAAACTCCTTGTTACATTGTAGAGAATGCTTTATTCTTACTGTGGGCATATGGTTTATTTTACACGGGTCAGTCTCTGCTTCTGCAGCCCTGCCAGAGCTATAATATTCACTGGACATGTGCAGGCAGAATTCCAGTCTTGAAATTAACTCATGTCTAACTAGGGTCGACCACGAAACACAGAAGTTTGCAAATAAGAAAAGCATTTATTTGTGGCCTTAGGAATTGCAATTCAGGATTTGGGTAAAACCCAAAGACTATCCTGGGAAAGAGGAAGGGTCAGGGGCTTATTTAGAAAAGCAAAAGCCAAAACGTCGTTAAAGTCATCTGGCAAGAGTTATGATTGACTCTGGTGCAAGAAGGGAAATGTCTATCTTTAAGGGATGGGTTGTCATGAGTCACTTAGGGTAAATGTCCAATATGTAGCTGTGCTGTCATGAGTTATTTTAGAGGAAGCGTCTGATAAATATCTTGAGTTTCTGGAACATTGGGCAGAGGTTCTGGATGACTATGTAATGACAGTAAGCGGTCAAAGTTCAGATTCCATCCAGGCTGAGATGTGCCTAAGTCATGCTTCCTCAATGTCTTCCTGGCTCCATTTTGGAGAGTTCTCTTAGCAATACTGACTTCCTTCTGATCTTTTTTCACACTAGAGACAAGCCTAAAAAGCCACTAGTGGTGTCCCTTCCCCTAGAAGGTAGAATCTGGAAAGAGTTGACCACCTTCCTCAGAGTCCTGGCACCTGGAGGCAAACAGACATGAATGTCCCCTTCACGGACACCCTTCCAACATTCCTTTTTCCCCAGGACATGGCCACTTGAGTTTCCAGTTAGCTCCATCCCCTCTCAGTGCAGAAACGCCTTTTTCTGCAAACATGACCACTTTTTAATTTTTCTCCCTTTTTCTAGATGTGTTCCCACACTCCCAGACTCGCATGGAAGCCTTTAACACATCCACATGGCTGGTGCTTAACTTAGTAGCAGAGAACAATCAACATTTACTGAGCACCTACTATATACTCAGAACCCCTCTCCAGTGTTTCCTTTTAGAAGGTTGAGGTCACACTTAGCTACTCAGGAGACATCCTCCAGTCCCTTTCATTACTCCCCTGCATTCTTCAAACATATGTTTGTTTCCTCTGGGGGATCCTGCTGTACCTGTGCGTGTACACACACACACATACCACAGAGCAATGGACACAAATCGGTATCATCAGTGAGAAATCCCGCAAGTGGAGACACACAACAGCATCCCACTCACTTCCACCCCAAAGGTCCTCAAGTCCGCATGGGTGAGCCCAGGTGTACAGGACAGAAGGAACCTTTTCTATGGCATCAATACTTGACCTAGAGCAAGAATGACCACACACAAGGTGCTCCTGATGGGGAAGCTGAGACACTAGTTCATTGGTGCCTGACAGCCTGGAGGCTCAGGCTCAGCCATATGGGTCTCTGACTCCCACCCCTCTGTCTCTTTATAATTCTCCCTCTCTTCACATTATTGAACCCAGAAGTTGCAAATTAAACTGGCGGCTCAGATGTTAAATCTAGCCAGCAAATGGCCAGAAGGGTGTAATCATAGGTTTTGGATTAGTTGCTAAAAAAGAGGAGAATTAAAAATGAAACTCTGAAATTCCAGATTCGCTCCTCAGTCCTTTCAACATGCCTGGCCCTGGAATTCATGGGACTTTGAAACCTCAATGTCACACCAGGCTGCTTCTTAAAGATTCTTTTATGTACCCTTATTGCAAGCATCCCCAAACAAACCCCCCCTCCCAGCAACCCTCTTATTGACACAGCCTTCCTCTGGCTGACAACGTTCTACAAAACATTTATCACACACAATTCCCCACTTTCCACACATCACATGGATCTGCCTGGCCCTTTTGTCAGAACAGGACAAGGAGGGTAGGAAACAGCCACCCGGGGGCTTTACCGGAAGCAGGAGCCAGAGGTAGCCAGGTCCACCTGCTCCAAACTGCTTCAATAAATTATTCATTTAACAACTTCTGCCAAGACCTTGTTGCTGCTTAATTACTTGCTTGCTTTCTTCTTTCTCTTTTCAACTTTCTTTTAATTGAAAAGCCAAGCCAGCCTTGTCCCAACCTGGGAAGTTGGATCACTTGGAGACATGTTCTGACTCTGTCTCCTTAGGTGTCCCGCCACTGAAAAATGTATGATGCTTGGAGAAAAGGATGTAGGAGGAAACAAATGCAAAAAAAAAAAGCAGACTTACCAGCAACCTCTAATGAGGGAAACAGTGCTTTGAAAAACCACTCGGTTTTCTATTTAACAAGCAAAGCGACAAACTGCACTCACACAAATGAGCTGGGAATCTAAGAGCGACTTCTGGAAAATGATGGCTGGAATCACTAATGGAGAAAACAAACAGCAGGGGCGGACACAGCTGGTACCCCACTGTTGTCTGAAAGGGACTTGAGACCAAAGGAGGGCTCTAAAATCCGTGCCTCAAGAACAGGGAAATGGAGCCCGTCTGAGCCATCAAATCGGAAATAGGAACTCAGTGTTTAGTACTGGGAAAAAGACTTTGCATTTGACCCAAGCTCATGGGTTTCAGACTGGGTTCTCAAGATGCCCAGAGCTGGTGGGAGGGCCAAACAGGTCCTCTTTGATCCTACAGCCATATGTCACACTTTCCATATTGAGTGCCAGAAAAGATTTTCTCCAAAATATTTCATTTAGTATCAATAGTATTTTATTATTAATTAATGTTAAATATTAGTACTTTCATATTATATTTTTCTTATATTTCTATATAAAACTTTTATTTCAAAATTTAATCAACATAAAAATATTACTGAGCTATCTTACCTCATTTTGTATTAAGTCTTCAAAATCTGGTGTGTGTTTAATAATTATAGCACTTTGGACTAGCCACGTTTTGAGCACTCAATAGGCACATGGAGCTAATGGCTACCATATTTGAAAGTACAGATCTAGAGCATTTATCTTTTCTTTCATATTTTCTCTACATTATGGCAATGAACCTCAATTTTATCTTCCACCTCTCCTCCTAAACGTTTTATTTCTGCAGTCACTTAGAACTTCCCAGAATGTTTCTGTTCTCATTATTTTTAAGTGAAAAAAAATAGTAGAAGGTATCTAGTCCTTATTTAATAAATCCAATAGTTTCTCCCATCTGTGGACCCCAGCAAAAATTTTTGTTGTATTGTTTTGCTTTAGGTCTCTTCTGTTCCATTCTCTTTCCTCTGGTGTCAGTTTTTGCCTTTGTTTACTTTGGCCTCCCTACGCCTGGTGAGCTCTGTATAATCCTATTTGAAAATCAAGGATTCTGTTGATGGACCTAGGGAAGAGATGCGGGTTTCTTCTGGGGCAGGGGGCTGGCTGTGAGGCTAAAGAGGATGGGGGAGCTTTAAGGGGATGTTCCCATGGCGCTGGCAACCCTAATTGCCCATGGGGTTGGTAGTTTGTTTAGAGATGAGTGCTAGGGCTTTTAGCTGGGGCAAAATGCTACACTGCTGAACTCTGTGATGGGGGATATGTATTGGGGTAGCTTTTCTAAATTAAGACTTTCTAGTAACCACAGTCCCCCAACACACACAGATACTTCTCTCTCCTCTCCTGCCCATTTTGAGCCTCGGAGTCTCTTTCTACAGGGATGACTTCCGCTCACCCACTGAGGACCAGGTCAACATGCCCCTCACACACTGTTCACTATTACCAACTGCTGTGGTTTGGGGTCCCTAGAAGGAACATCTGAGATGGGAGTTCTTACACAAGTGACTTATTGGGAGAGGGTTTTCTGGAGAGGGAGATTAGGGGAGGACAGGAGCTAAGTAGAGGGTGGTCTCAGCTACAGCCTAGTACCGGCCTTACCCCCTGGGTGCTCTGGAACAGGAATTCCCTGGAACACTTATGAGCCTTTAGCACACTCACAGCATCTGGGGGAAGGATGCACCTCCACTTAAAGTGAACTGGGAGGGTCATCAACATCTTCCATACTATGGGATTGCTCCATTAAAAAAACTTTTTGTTATTTTAATGTATTCTTAGGAGCAAAGGGAGAGAGACACAGTGTTCAGTATTCCATCTTGAACCAATAGTCCCTTGATATTGTTCTGGAAAGCTTTGTTCTAACCAAGAAAAGAAAAAGTTCCCTCAATAGTATGCACAAAACTGTTATATAGGGAAAAAGGTCTAAATTTCAAAATATCCCAATTTTTCTAGAAAAGAAAGTAATTGCGGTGCAGAATCAACAAATATTTATTGACCGCTTACAGCAGCGTTGGCCCTTTTCCAATATATGATGTCGTTTAATACTACACCACTATTGTCACTTATTCTTAACAGACGAGCAAACTGAGATTCAGTAAGTATCTGGCTCAAATTCTGTGGTACGTAATAGAACTGGGACTTTTATCCTTTACATTTTATCCTATCAGATGCCGTACCATCAGCCTCTCTGAAATGAGCAACTGCCTCGACTGAGTACCAGGTGTGTTAGCTGAAATTCCCATCAAGGAGAAGGTGTCTTGCTGACCGAGGAATTGTACATTTCCACGATCCCATTTTATTTTAAAAGGAAAACAGGAAGAATCCTCATCTTGTGTCACACGCTATTCATTTACTTATAATCTTTCAGTTAATTGTCTAAACATGTTTACGTTACAGTATTTCAAATTCTGAAACATTAAATATCTTACCTAGGGTAGAACAGGTAGTGAATATTGCAGCTAACATTTAAATTCCAGTCTTTCTAATCCCACCCTGATGCCGTTTACTAACAATCAAGTAGGTACTAATGCAAGAGCTAGAAAAATCCCCTCGGTATTTGATGGGTCAAATGAAACCCAGACACGGCACCAAATTCAATCAGTTCATTAATTTTCTTTTAATTTCAAGTTTTGTAGTTGACAGAATAATGCCTAATCACAATTATTGAAATCTAAGCAGTTTAATGATTCACGCTTGTCAGGAGGGTACTGTTCTTGGAAGTTACCTATAGTCTGTCGGTGAAACAGAGACAAATCCTACAACCGTCATCTATTTTCCAGGGGACGGGCAATGGGGATAGAAGTAAGATTTTCTGTTTACTTTCTGCACCCATTTTCCTATTAGCAAACCCAATTTATCCACCCTCACAATGCTTCACTCTGTCCATGTAGATCAGTCCATCAGCCACTCCCATTAATCTCCCATCCAACTTGGAGAGATCACTGCCGGTAGATGATGATATTGTTTCTGACAAAGCCTTATTCTGGACATATCTCTGATAAGATATTCTCCCCCAGGAATTACCTGGGTAGATGGTTACCCAAACCCTCTTATTTGCATGTTTCTTCTAAATAAATTCCATGCAGAAAATGAACAAACATAAACCTTTGCACCTTTCCCAGACTTTAGACATGGAAGTACTTCAATGTGTATCAATGACGCTTTTCACAAGCCCATGAGGATCTAACCTTCCTTGCAGTCTTCATGATTAATATGTTTGCAGCAGAATCAGGTCTCTAAGGGGTTTTTAAATCCCAGAAGAAGATAAGAGACTCCTAAAATAAAATAATAGTTCCTGGGTTTCAGTAGAGCAGAACACTTTTTCCCAAGAATGACATCAAACATGATAAAATGATATCTCTCAACACACCTCAGTGACGGCACCTGGAGAAGAACAAAGGCTGACTCACGTCTGTTGAAGTGCCAAGTGCAATTTGATCTAATTGAGAGATTACTACTTTCTGTAGGCAGGGGAGTTCAGAAACCGGTATGGATTCCATATTTCAGTAGCAGAACATAGGAGTGACTGAACTAAGAGATATTTGGGGGTTTCCAGAGGATCCTGTTGTCATTTTCTTTCATAAGAAAGTTCCAAGAATACAGATAAGTAATGTTAGTAAGTTTTCTGAGGGGAAAAGCCATCAGAAGCAAACTGTATTAGAACAGACTGCATGATCACAAAGTACTGTTCGCATAAAGTCCCCTGACATTCTGCAAGGACTTTTTCCACAGCCATGCACACTTCTCAGAGTAAAAAGTAAGGCTGAGCCAATAATAAGAGGAATGATAACTGAAACCATCACATATACAATACTGGGATAGAGTGGATGGACTTCCCTAACACTGTAATAAAAAACACCGGTACCAAACAATAACAACTGCTTGTTCCACGAAAGTGTTGCACCTGGAAGTAAAGGCTGTTAGCCAACCCAACAGTTAACTCATCCAAACGGATGGCTTGCTCATTGAGCCTTACTTCAATACCTCCATCTCTCTGGAGAGCGACTATGTCATAAACCCTGTTCAGCCCTAAACAGTTCCCGCCTGCAAGGCCTACCTTAAAGTGGCCCCCCTCAGACCCTAAAACCCTAAACTCCCAGGACTCTCTCAAGGCACTGTTCTCCCTTGATGCAGTCAATCCGATCAAGTTAGCTTTGCTGATCAATAGGGTTTGGGGGTGGTCAGTAGTCAACAGTAGCTAGAGCTTTGTTGATTGGGAGCCTGTGATGTACCAGGTACCATGCACTCTGCTTTATGTACCGTATTTCTAATCTTTACTACAGCTCTGCAAGGTAATGTTGTTTTTCCTAAGGTACAAAGAGGAAATGGAGACTCAGGGAGGTTGGTAAATTGCCCCATGACGCAAATAGGAAGTGACCAGATCCAATGTCAATCCAAGTCGGTCTGGCTCCAAAACCTTGCGACCCACCGGGTGGATCACTACTCATTTGATAATTTAGCATAGAAAGTCACATTCCTACGTCATTCCTTAAGCTAAAATTGACTCCAAATGTACGAATTACAATGTCAAAAATTACCCTGTTATTCCATTCCTCCATTAAATTTTAGTTATACAGTCTTTGACAATTTTAGTGGTAGTTACAGATAATAACACCATGTATTTTTGACTTAGATGAAATCATATAATTTTCAATTTCCTAGAAAAACACAAAAGCTCCAGAACTCTTCAACTACACTTGCTTCTTCCTACTTTAGGCACCATTATTGCCCTGAGTTTTCATTCTATGAACTGCTTAAACTACATGAGATATAATATTACTGGTATATATAGCCAATATTTATTTTTATTCACCCACATATCTAACCTTATCGGTAACTGTTCTTTCCTGCAATTTTGAGCTTCCATCTGGGATAATTTCTGTTTTTGAAAACTCCTTTATTTTGCATGAATTTGAAGAAAATTGTTACTTGCCAAACAATTCAGGGCTAGCAGCTATATTCTTTTATCAATTTGAAAACATAATTTCATTGCTTTATCTTTATCTCTGAAGAGAAGTCAGCAGAAATCAGAAGTCAGTTTTATTTTTGTTATTTTGGAGACAGTCTGTCCTTTTCCTCCAGCTATTTTTAAATATTTCCTCTTTGTCTTTGATTTCCAGCAGTTTTACTATGATGTCTTCAGTTGTGGTTTACTTTTCATTTATTTTTGCTTGGGGTTCATTGTTCCTCTTGAATCTGAGGCTTAATATTTTTTTTTTGGCCTTGGGAACATTTTGACCAGATCTCTTCAGCTGTTGCTCGGACCTCTCTCTCTCCATCACTGTTGGTATTCCAACTGCATGCCCCATGAGTTTCATATACAGTTTTCTATGCTTTCCATCACTTCACTTCTTTGTGAAGAGATGCGGTTGTGGACCCCTGGGATTCGGCTGAAGAGCACTGCAGTGGAAAAACCCAAGATGCACGAGCAGAGCACAGACAGCCACTGCCCTATGTCCTAAAACAGGAATTCCCTCATTCCTTGGCTTTGGGTGGTTGCAGACTTTCCTGAGCCCTGTCTGAATTGGAAAAGGAAAGCTCTAGCTAAAGGACAACTTGAGGGCAACTACAGACTCCATTTTAATGAGCACCTCTTCAGGTGACTCTGCACACATTTTTCCTAATGACATCCATGGAGTTGTTTCATTCCCAAGGCTTTGTGCACGGGGGAAAGATGAAAGGAAGAGGCAGACCACAGCATAATAGCCATTTTGTATGGGGTCCTTACCATGGGCCAAGCATTGGGTTAACTGCTTTCTATGCATTATTATCCTTTAACAACACTGCGAGCTAGGTATGAGGCAAGGAAACTAAGACTTAAGTAAATGGAAGACCTGGGACTTGGATCCAGTTAGTTATAATCCAGAGAAAACACTCTTCACCCCCATGTTAGGTTGGGCTGTGTTGGAAGGAGTGAGCTTAGACCTCTCATTTCAGCCTTGTTCTCTTCCTACGTCACTGGTCCAAAGGTACAGGCTGCCCTCCAGGGGAAGACAGAGCCTGAAAACCTGGCACAGAAGAGAGCCTTGGAGCAGGAAGAAGTGAACGAACACCAGGCTTCCTTCCAAAAGGAGAGAAACCCCCAAGAAGGGGGACTTTCTGCTCAACGTGGCCCCTCCTCTGAATCTTGGCACCCGCAGCTTCAACATGGTGGAAATCACAGAAGCCTGAACACACCTCTGTGGGCCGGGAGGGGCTACTTAAAGTCCCCTTCCTCTTCTTTCACCTTCCCCCTTGGCACGCCTTCTTCTCTCTTCAGGGGAACGCCTAATAACCATTCTTGTTTCCAGGCTGAGTTTAGACATCTATAACAGGTGATGTGACAGGAGCGCTTTGCTATTAATGGCCTTTTCCAGAACCCAGAGGGAACCAACATTCTTCTCAAAGGCAATAACAGCTATGGAGCTCTGCCTGTGTGCCAACCCTGCAAGCATCATCTGCACAGCTACTCTTTACAGTAGCCCAGAAGCTTCTATGAGTCCCATTTTTCAGATGAGGCACATGGGCTTTCTCTGACCGTGAAGTTTGAGTTTGCTTAGTTTTGAAGTTTTTCTAAGATGCCTCACGAAATCTCCATTCAGGAAGAATGGAATCTATGTTCAGGAATATAGCTCTCGAGACCTCCCACAGGGCAGGCAAAGGACTATCTGACCTTTGGAGAAGAGAAATAAGCTCCAATATCCTGGGTAAAAGCATACATTTTATAAATCCCTTCTGTGGATGAAAATAGATCAGAGGATGAAATCCTGGGTGTGAAACTTTCTAGGTTAATTGCTTTGATTTTCAGGAGGCACATTTAGGTGGTTTCATCTGAGCGCATCCCTTGGAGAGAGTATGTGCTTAGATTATTAATCAAGGCTGTGTTACGCTGGGGCAGCATCTAATTCCGTTCAGAATGTGCAGTGGGAGTATTGTAGCAAGGGGAGCCTGGGGAGATGTGTGCCCCATGTTGAGTCCTAAATGCTATTTTTTGTGAGCCTAGAATTTAAAGAGAAAGTGGGGAGCCTTCCTTGTTCCCTGGGAGTTCCCCCCTCTTCCCAGGAACAGCATTAAGACTCTTTGGTGGGGCTTCCCTTGTGGTGCAGTGGTTGAGAGTCCGCCTGCCGATGCAGGGGACACGGGTTCGTGCCCCGGTCCGGGAGGATCCCACATGCCGCGGAGCGGCTGGGCCCGTGAGCACCACCCAACACTAAAATAAAAAAACGTGTCCCTTTCCTGTTTCCTGACCTTTATTTCCAGACAGAAGTCTATGTGAATCTTTTGTTGCCTCTCATGGTGCCTGATGTATAATTAATGTCCCCATAACGGATGTATGGCTGGCCAGATGGATTAATGACTAAACGGAAATACGAAGAAATGAATGAAACACTAAACTCTCTTCTTCTCGCATCATACAAGATGCATAGAGTCAGATACCTGGTCCTAGAGTCTAGCCCCCTTAGCAGCTTAGAATGGCTCCTGGAATATTTTAGTTTACTGAACAAACTCAGAATGGCAACGCTTGTCACGGTTCCAGCAGCAGCATAAAACTTAATTAAACAGCCTGAGCTACCAAGGAAAATGTCCGTCTACATAGGAGGAAGATCTTGGATGTTTGCTATGACTCAAAATGTGAAGAAATTGATTGTGGTTGCTCTGCCATTTTCCCCCCTAACTCACTCGCCCATAGAAACCCCTTTGAACAATTCCTGGGACTTCTACTGGTAAGGAATTAGCATGCTAATTAATCTAGACGACCATCGGATTCCTAAGCGATACATTTAGAGACTGGGCTTTCCAAGTTCATGCCCATCTTTCTAAATAATCGTGCAAGAGCAATTTGGTATCATAAATCCATTAAGCCATGGTCATAGAGGTTACAAGCTGCCATTCATTCCCTTCCGTGCCTTGGAGTCTAAAAGTTTTAATAGATCCAGAGCCTATAGAGGCTAAGATTTTCTCCACGGAATTAGTGGTACCAGAAGGAAAAGGCACATGTACCAGAAGGAAAAGGCACATTCTATTGCTCTTGGCTTTCGATTCATAGGATGTTAGAGCTAGAAACTGGAGATCACCCAATCTAGCCTTTAGACGGTCGCTAGTTCCGGTAGTTTAAATATGGAAACTTAACTGTTCTGCTTTCATCCTTTTCTTTGCAGAATGGAAAGCTCAGGTTTCGCCACACCTCCAAGGAAGAGTTTGAAAATTAAGCCTGCCCTACCCGCTGAGAACAGAGCAACCAGTCCTTCTGTTATCATGGTTCTAGGCCTGCTTTATTTCTCAAGCTTTATCGGGAAAAGGGAGGTGATCCTAAGGAAGTTTCCATAGCAGGAGAGGCCAGCCACATAGTAAGAGCTGGGTGAGTGAAACTCACCAAGTTCGCTGCGTGAATCAGGTGTCTCGGAGCTAAATGGGAGCTGATCTATCACCGCCAACTACCAGATCTTCATATGGAGGCCTAATATTGCACCACCCAAGTTGGGTGCCTTTACCGAGTGTGCCTCCCCAGGGGTGGCCAGTGAGAATATAACTTTGTCACTATGCATCACTGCCCTAAGGACTGGCCATTGGCAGGGACATTTGATCATGAACCACAGTCCGCTTTTAATTACTCCCTGTGGATACTCCCTATAATATGCAGGGGACTCAGAAGAAGGAAATGGAACCGTATAACTGGAAGGGGCTAAAATAAAAATCTCAAGGACCCCTGAGCTGTGTGACAAATGTCACTCCGGTACTGTTGTATTTTACATGTGAAAAACAAGCATTCCGAGAGGATTTTAGGATTTGCTTGAGTCATAGAATATAGTAAAAACCAAGCCAAACCTAGGATCCAAGTTGCCTGGGTCCATGGTCCTCAAGGCTTCTTTGCTGAACATACGTCATATGCACGTAAATGTTATAACTGGTAGAACTCATCCTAAAATATTTTTTAATAAACAAGGAAATAATCTACAAAGGTCAAGGTAAGAAATCCCAAAGTCTAAGTGACTTATTGGTGGACACACTCTCTGGAAACATTTGACTCTGCCTCACATGAAACCCAGGGTGAATTCTCTTTTGCTCCTTGTATCTTGTGGTCTTTCATCTTAGACTCTGCCCACAGGTTAAATAAGCCTCACCTAACAGTTATCTCTGTGAGGTGACACCTACCATTTGTAAATTTTAAATGAGGACCCGCAGTTTTACTATTTAAGTTAAAAGCCTGGGTACCATGCTCAAACATGGAGAGACATCACTTTTGTATTTGTGATGTCTGTTCCTTTCCTGCTTTTCCTGGTTGAACCGTTCTCTCTAATTTCTCCTCCAGGTTGCCTCACTCCTGGTCTTTGCAAAAACATGTTCTTTTTTTTTTATCCTTTGTCATTAATTTTCTGTTTGGGATTTCCAACTGCTCTCTCCTTTACTAATTATGAATAAAATGATATTCATGCAGAGACCTTATTGCAAAAAAAAAAAAGCAGAGAAGAGCTGTGCAGAGTCAGAGGCTAAAGTAGCTCCTTTTCCTGGCTCTGGTAAATGGACAGCAGTGCAGTGCAGGGCAATAACTTTGGTCATTGTAGTTGATGTCACAGATCTTTGCCACTTGAAGGGCATATTCTTTTTTTTTTTTTTTTTTTTCGGTACGCGGGCCT
>NW_020172474.1:890681-1022194 GCF_003031525.2 Neophocaena asiaeorientalis asiaeorientalis
GGGGCACGAACCCGTGTTCCCTGCATCGGCAGGCGGACTCTCAACCACTGCGCCACCGGGGAAGCCCCCAAATTCTTGTTTGTTTCTTATGCAAAATATTTACATAAGAGCTTTATTCTTCATCATGCCATTGTCTTCCTAATCATTCTCCCTGGGTTTCGTCTTCCACATCTGAAGTGTCCTATAAGGGCTCTCGTCTAAATTGAGATTGTTCTTTCCCTAAGAGGATCTCTGCTGCCAGATATTCAGAGAGTGCTTTTTTATTCACGCTGCTACATTTGTTTGGACATCCCAGATATAGCACCACATGTGAGCAAGGTGCTCAGCAAGAGAATTTGAAGTCACTTTGTATTTGAAGAGAACAAGGTAAAGAAAAACAATCACAAACCATTACTCCCAACATTCTGAAAGGCAGGCTCTGTGTATGTCAGTTAAATAAACAAAGTAAAAGATTTTCTCCCCACCGTCTCACTGTCTCCTCGTCTCCCCGTGGGTGTCGAGCTAACAATCACTTCGGGGAGGGAGCAAAAGGCAGGACAAATGGCATTCACACCTCTTAATTGGTGTCATTCCACCCTTGTGTCCAGAGCAGCGGCAGTTGAGAACCAGCCTCCAGCCTGGCACTGTCCTCTCAGGGCCATACCAGACGGGAAAGCAGCAGACACTGAATGGCTTCTTAGAAAACATTGTTCTTCCATGAAAATGGACTTCTCACTGCCCCCCATGCCCCCAATTCTTTGGATCCATCATGCAGATTGAGCGGCTTCACTGAGGATTTTGGCATCTCATCGTGCACGTCACACATTCATCGGGCAGACGCAATAACCATCTATCCTGCTTCAGTTTGCCTGATTAATTAATAGGCATCTGATCTGTATATGAGCCAGCTGTAACCTCAGAAATGAGTGCTGGATAGACCATTTGGTTGCACTTCTCTGGCCAAAGGTCAGCATTAAAAGCATATGTTTCAGGGAATGTCTCACTGGCTTGAGGAATGGGGAGAAATCCAAGATTCTTCAGTGCATGGCACACATTTCCCCAGGTGGTTTGGTAAAGTGATCAAGAACCAGGCTCTAGAATCAGACCCTGGCTAAGCATCCTGTCTTTGCCATTCAAAGCCTAAGTGATGCTGGACCACTTATCTAGAAGTTGCAAGCTTCATTTTCTCAACTGCAATCACAGTAGAATTACAGCAGCTGCAATACCTCATAGCGTTGTTGCGAATACACGTACTACGTGCAGGACAGCGTCTGGCACACAGTGCTGATAAATATGCATGATTAGCGTCATATGGACAAGCAGATTTCTACTAGTCTGTGGACAGAAGACCTGACCTCCACATACTTGGGTTTCTAAGTGAGCTAATGTGATACTGGGGTTGTGCAGCCAACCAAGAGCACTCAGACCCCCAAGATAAATGTCCGTCTTCCCGGAGTATCAATTTGACTCCTAGGAAGGAATTTAAAGGGATAAACTCACCTATCTGTAGCAACATGGATAGACGTAGAAACCATCACTTTTGAGTGAAGAAGACAAGCTGCAAAATTATGTACAGTGTAATCCTATTTATTTTAAAACACAAAAACATGATAAATGTTCTTAGTGTATATAAATGAGTGCAAGTTTGTAAAGATAAACCACAGATAGGTAGTGATTACATTTAGTGGATGAGAGGAGGGAGACAGGGGTTATTGGTTGTGGTCAAGGGGGGGCTTCAGCCTATAGGGTTCTAAAGGGTTTCGAGGTGGGAGACTAGATTTGCAAATTATTTATTTAATCAACATTTTTGTGTAAAACATTATTTCATTTTGCCGCAAGACCAGATATATAACGGAATAGAAAATGAAATTTGCATAGATTTTCAAAATAAAACATACCTCGAAGAAGTTTTCCAGTTGCAGGATGAACTGCCTACTGGAGCCTTCCAGTATACACGTATTTACCTTATTGTGCTATTAAAGGAATTTTGAAAGAAAAGCTTGAGAAAAGATTGAACGAGATCCTACTCCTTTTTCCTCAAACTTGGTTGGTAACACAACATACACCCACTTAACCCAGGCCAGAATGTCAGCTAGCCATTGTTTTCCATTCTCTTCATATTCAACTACTTCCCAAGGCCAGCTTCTTAAATCCCTCGAAAACTTGTCTATTTCTCTTAATTCTCATTTATCTGGGGTATCCTCATCTCTTACCTGAATTACGGCAAAAGCCCCCATACTGGCTCCCTTGGCTTCATTCTCCTGACTCCCTCCAATCCACCAACACAGAGGTGTCCTCATGACCTTTAAAATGCAAATACCGTCAGGTCATTCTGCTGCTTAGAATTCTTTGGTGGCTCTGCACCATCTATAATTCATTGAAACACCTTAGTAGCAAAGGCAATTCATGACGTGAAAGAGGGGCTCACTGACAACCAGACTGTCCTTGTCTTCATTAGCATAGTTTCAACTTGCAGGCAAACGTCCAGAGGAAGCTGATTTTGTAGATCCCCTTGCACCTACATAGGGCCAGGTGACAGGTTCTGACCATTGGAAAGTGAGCTAAAGTGATGGATTCCTCTATGGTCCACAGTCTCCTTGCTTGCTTTCCTCTTCCCCCAACTGGATGAATATCACAGGGTTCTGGGGCAGGAAGGGGCCTGGGTACCTGAATCACCACGTGGAGGCCCACTACCTGCTGATCAAGAATACTTATCAAATTGTTACATGTGTAAGAAATCAATTTCTGTTACATTTGAGCTATGTGAAATAATAAGAAATATATTGGTCCCTTCCCCCAGTTCCTGACACAGAGCTCCTAAAACCCTTATAATTTCCTATGCGACAAGAACACTAAGAGCCTCTCTTGTTCTAATATTTGGTGTTTGGCCCGTCCTTGACACAGGGCTTCTAAATCCCTTGTAATTTCCTAAGTGACAAGAGCACCAGGGGCATCTTTTGTTTTATTGAGGTCACTCTGGGTGGCTCCTTGTTGGGGGGCACTGGTCATCAGAAAGATTAAGCCATGATGATAAGATTAGAATCTTCACTCCCCCAATACTCCAGAGAGGGGAGAGAGAAGGAAATGAAGTTAATAACTGATCATGCCAATGTGAGGAAATGGCCATAAACTCACAGCACCACAGCGTTCAGAGAACATCCAGGCTGGTGAACACATCCACACCAGGAGGGCAATGCTCCCCAACTCCACGGGGAGAGAAGTTTCTGCCCTCAGGACCTTGTCCGAGCTATCTTCTTCTGGCTGTTCCTCTGTATCCTTTACCTTATCTTTTAATAAACTGTAAGCATGAGTATTTCCCTGAGTTCTGTGAGCCACTGTAATAAATTAATTGAACCTGAGTAGGGGTCATGGGAACCTCTGATTTGTAGCCAAACTGGACAGAAGTTGATGAAGGTACCAGGTTAATAAGACCCATCCTGTCCGCTTGATCTCCACTCACCGCCTTCCTTCTTATCTCACCCACCCCTACTGGATTCCCAAAGAGTGGCTGGAGAGGAAAAAGGTGAAGTACGGGGCAGAGAAGTATAGGTGGCGCTATCACACCTCACTTCCTCACTCACCTGAAGCCGCCAACGCTGGGGTGGGGGGAGGAGAGTCTCCATTACAGCCAGGTCACGGTTTTGAATAGTATCTTTGAGCATTGTAATCATTCAAACAACCTATTTTTACTCGTCTACTAGTTAAAGTGAACAGAAAATTCTTAGACCTGTCAGAGTTTTCCCTTGGAAAAGAAAATGATCTCCCCTGAATAAATTTAAAAGAGATGGTGGAAAATAAAAATAAATGTGTGCTTTGATTTGTGAACTTGAGTTTCAGAAGTTCTGCACGTATGGAGGTTCCTTAAAAAATGAAAAATAGAACTACCCTATGACCCAGCAATCCCACTACTGGGCATACACCCTGAGAAAACCATAATTCAAAAAGAGCCATGTACCACAATGCTCATTGCAGCTCTATTTACAATAGCCAGGACATGGAAGCAACCTAAGTGTCCATTGACAGATGAATGGATAAAGAAGATGTGGTACATATATACAGTAGAATGTTACTCAGCCATAAAAAGAAACAAAATTGAGTTACTTGTAGTGAGGTGGATGGACCTAGAGTCTGTCACACAGAGTGAAGTAAGTCCGAAAGAGAAAAACAAATACCATATGCTAACACATAGATATGGAATCTAAAAAGAAATGGTTCTGATGAACCTAGCGGCAGGACAGGAATAAAGACACAGACGTAGAGAATGGACTTGCGGACACGGGAGTGGGGGGAAGCTGGGACAAGGTGAGAGAGTAGCATTGATATATATATACACTAGCAAATGTAAAATAGCTAGCTAGTGGGAAGCAGCTGCATAGCACAGGGAGATCAGCTCGATGTGTTGTGACCACCTAGAGGGGTGGGATAGGGAGGGTGGGAGGGAGGGAGACGCAAGAGGGAGGAGATATGGGGATATATGTATACGTATAGCTGATTCACTTTGTTATACAGCAGAAACTAACACAACATTGTAAAGCAATTATACTCCAATAAAGATGTAAAGAAAAAAAGTTCTGTGTATTCCAAACAAGGTCCTACTGTATAGCACAGAGAACTATATTCAATATCCTATGATAAACCATAATAGAAAAGAATATTAAAAAGAATACATGTATATATGTACAACTGAGTCACTTTGCTGTACAGCAGAAATAAACACAACATTGTAAATCAACTATACTTTGATTTAAAAATAATAATAATAAAAAGGAGTTCTGCATATTCCATAAACCTGTTCCATCACCGTCAGCACCACTAGGGTAATCATAATTCAGAGTCGGGGTAGACTGTGGAAAAATAGGTTTTCCAGAAAATAGGAGTATAAAGGTGAAAATATTATCTAGGCCCACCTAGGCCTGACTATACTTTCTGGATGAAGAGTTAGTCTTTATAGTATTGAGGATGAGTCAGAAGCCCAACATTTTTGAACATCCTCGTAAATGAAGATGTCTAAAATTTCAGCGTAAGGGCAATGGCTCTCAAACTGTGACCTTTAAACCAAACCATTGTCAGCATCACCTGGGAACTGATTAGAAACACAAATTCTTAGTCCCCATCCCAGGCTCACTGAATGAAATTCACGGAGGGGGCCCGGCAGTCTGCGTTTAACAAGCCTTCCAGGTGATGCCGACACAGCGAACGCGTGAGAACCACAGCTGGAGGATATTTCAGAATATTGAACTATCTGAAGTCCTCATATCAAAAGGCAGTGATTGAACAAAATTTCAGGTTAAAAAAAAAAAAAAAAAGATTCAGGTAGCAGGGAGGACAGTACCTGAGCTAGGAGAAGGTTGTACCAAAATACAGATGGGGGCATCTAGACACAGCTGACCGGAAGAGGCCTGCAGCAGCAGGAGACCATTCAGGAAATTATGCCAGCCATTTGACAAGTGTTTTCTAAGCCAATAAGCAGTCAGGTGGGAATAAAACTGAGTACAAAAATGTATTTATTCACGCAAGTCACATAAATATCATGACCGTGACTGTTATGCATGTGCAGGTGATTTCAAAAATTCGTTAGATTCTTCACTGGACACTTGAGAATCCAGGTAAAGTGTTTTCTATACATGAGCCATACAACTGCGCTATTTATTAAATGAGCTGGAAGCTTGTGGTTTGTTACATGTGTAAGTAGCTGAATTGTGTCCTTCTCTCTCCCACCCCCTACTCACACAACACACATCTATTTATTAAAACCTGCACCAGAAGAGGGAGAGGTGGAGGAGGGAAGAATTGGGAGTTTGAGATTAGCTGATGCAAACTATTATATTTATGATGGATAAACAGCAAGGTCCTGCTGTTTCGCACAGGGAACTGTATTCAACATCCCGTGATAAACCATCATGGAAAGGCATACGAAAAAGAATGCATATATGTATACCTGAGTCACTTTGCTGTACAGCAGAAATTGACATAATATTGTAAATTAACTATACTTCAATAAAATAAAATTCTTAAAAAACCTGCACCAGTATATAAGCAAGTGCAAAGCTACAGCTAGGATCCACCTGATGGGGATGAAACAAGTCAAGAGTCTCAGATTCCTGAAAGAACAAGTCGCCCAGGAGCATTCGTTTATTCAACTTGCATCTATCGGGCACCTAACTACTTGCACCAGCATGATTACAGCATTACTATAGCTCATATGTAATATACCTCTTTACAAGTCAGGCATATCATGCTTCTAGGGATTTTCTCATTTAACCCTCATGATAATTCATCATGGCAGTACCATTGTCATTCCCATTTCAGAGGGGTAACTGACGCTAATTAACACCCACAGTCGCCTAGCTGGGAAGTGGTAGTGGTAGGCAGTGTATTGTCTGATCTCTTAAGCACTACACTATAGTGTTCCCTACAATACTGAGTGCTTTATACATTAGTCTTTAATAACGTATAGTCTCTGCTTTTTGCACATAGATTGTCCATTTTCTGCCTAAAATGTATCAAGCTCTGGATATGCCATTTACTACTTGTAGGAACTGGGGCAAGGGACCTAATCTCACTGAGCCAAAGTATTCTCTTCTAGCTCGTAAGGCTGTTATAAAGATGATATGACGTATGTATAGCACTTGGCACATAGAAGGTTAATAACATTCTTAGGAACACTTTGAAGAGCAAGGGCTCCACCTCCACCAAGAATCAGTCGTGATACAATCAAGGCAGACCTGTAAAGTCTAAGTCAGGGGAGGGTCATCCTCTATATCTCCTCTATATCACTATTAAACTGATCGACTTAACAGTGTCTCCTGTGAAAAATGTGGCATTGTATATAAAATTGAAAGAATCTAAGTCTATCAACATGCCCCCAATCACATGAAGGTGCATGCCAGGGCCAGAGGGCCACAAGTGCAGCTCAGGAATTCAACCAGGCCCTATAATGAGGGCTTGTTTACACTACCTTATTTAATCCTCATGACAGTGAGCTTGGCATCATTCTCAACACATTCTAGATGAGAAAATTAAAGCACAGACCACAACTTGCCTGTGTGGTACATCGGAAGAGCTGGCATTCCAACCCAGGCCGGTCTTAGTATAAAAGTCCAAACTATTGCCTGTAAATGACACTGACTCCCTAGTATAAGGACACACGTGGATTATGCACCATTTGAAAAATAGACAACCTTCTGTTCTTTACCATTAGTGTAAATGATTAGGTAAATAACTAATATCACCTTAAGTTTCCTCTGTAGGAGGTAATACATCCTTGTCACGAGAAATGGGCTTCCTGACTGGGCAGTGGACCCTTCAAATGTATGGGATTAGATTAGTGCTTTCCACTTCTCATGCAGTTGTGTGCCACCTTCATGACTTTTGCTATTTCCAAGTGTTACTTGTAAGGGACCACCGTTATTACCTACCACAGATAGAAGGAAATCATAGAAATAAATACAAAGAAAATAAACAATGACATTACACCCTAGCTACATCGTATTTCCCCTCTTTTTGTGAAAATAGATTTAAAACATTAGAAAAGTGGTAAACACTTACTAGCATTAACCTGAAACTTTCTGCTTAACATAATCAGAACAATACTATAGTATTGAAAAGTAAACACCATTCAGTAGGTGATTTAGTATCATTTAGTGCCTTGCCCAGTTGCCAACTCATCTCATATGTCACCGAAAAGCATTCGTTGTGACCCCAATGGTAACTACCACACTTTAGGAAATAGTGCACCTAAAATATTTTCAGAGCTCTTTCTGATCCTTCGATTTTATGGAAAATTTTCCTACTTATGCCTATGGCAATCCACCTACTACCTAAATTAATGTACATTCAAGCAGTGCTCAGCAATGCATATGTGTGTGTCATAAATACTGGTAATGATGGATAAGTAATACAATCCTCACCCTGACACTCAAAGGTACACTGAACACAAGAAAGCAAGTTATCCAATTCACCTGGAACTTTAACAGTTCCCTGAAGCTGCATCTGTACTCAGTGACTAGAAACAAAGGCTGGAAAAAAAAATCTGCCTGTCAAAACCACACAGCTCACATCAGCTCAGAACAGCATGAGGGAATTGTGCTCGCTATTTTCCACGAGTAAAGAACACTATCAAGTTACATCTGGAGTTTATCTGTAATGAAGAATTGCCTTCCAAATGTTCCTCTCTGGCTCCCATGAATATTTTATTTTTATACAAGAGATAAGACAGACAATTCTTAGGAAGAAGGAAGAAGCTATGCAGAAAGAGAATTCAGCTATCTGCTTGCTCCTTGCTGGCTTTCCCCAAACGGTAAACATTAAAACAGTGAATAATACATTGGGGAAATAACAAGTAATTACAAATAAGACTACTTGATAAGAGACAGTTCTCTGTTGATTCCTCGTACTATATAGTCAGGGAGATGTTCCCAGATATGCAAATACTGGTGATTTTCAAATAAAAATATCTCTTCTGTTTCTAATTGCCCTCCTGGGAAATTTCCTTTGAAAAATTCATTAGATAAAATTATCACCTCCATAAAATTTTCTCTCCCTTTCATAGACATGAGAGTCAGTGGAGATCAAGTACAAATGATTTAGTAAAGCAAGTGACCAAATGTTATGCTTAGTTTTAAGCTATATCCGAGAACACCATGCCAAGTAATCAGAAGATGCTAATGGAAAAGTCAAGGAGAAAAATCTTGCAAGGGCATCCCTCATGTCTATTGTGATTATATCTTTATCATCCAAACAAGGATGGAGTTATGAAATGAAGAATGTATCAGTTAGATACTACTATGTTACAAACCACACCAAAATTCACTGGTTTAAAAGAACTATTATTTATTATTTCTCTTGAGTCTTTGCATTGGCTAGGGGTCAATTGATTTAAGCTGGGCTTCGCTGGGAGTAGCTCTGCCCCATGCGTCTCTCCTCCACCTCCTGGGTCGAACTGGCTGGCCTGGACATATATCCTCATGTCCATGGGGGACATTCTCTTAATGGTCGTCCTACATGGTCTTTCCTTAAGCATTTGTGCTTAAGGGTAGCCAGACTTCTTACACGGCAGTTCAAGGCTGAAATGCAAGTGTCCCCAAAGAGAGCTAGACAGCACCTATATTACCTTTTCTCATCTGGCCGTGGGAGTTACCCCCTATTACTTATTACTACATGCTGTTTGTTAAGGAAGTCACGTTGTCCCACCAGTTTTAAGGGGAAAGACAGACTCCCGCCTCTTGATGGGGGGTTGGCAAGGTTCTAAAAGAGCATGTGGGAGAAAAAATATTTTTGTGCTTATTTGGGAAAATACAATTTTCTAGAAAGGAATAATGTCATGGAGTATCTCATCATTTTGTTGGCTACTCTCTTCTTTCCCATTCCCGTCCTCTTACTGCATTCTTCACACATTCTCTTTGAGCTCAAAGTTTTTCTTCCTCTGCTATGCAGAAAGTTCAGTTCTCTCCCCAATCCTATTTCCTCTGCTAGTGAGAACAAAGGCACTCCATTCCCCAGGAACCTTAACTTCTACTTTCTTTAGAAAGCAATTTGTGGGGGGGACCTTCAAGTTGGCGGAGGAGTAAGACGTGGAGATCACCTTCCTCCCCACAAATACAGCAAAAATACACCTACATGTGGATCAGCTCTTACAGAACACCTACTGAACGCTGGCAAAATACCTCAGACCTCCCAAAAGACAAGAAACTCCCCACGTACCTGGGTAGGGCAAAAGAAAACAGAATAAACAGAGACAAAAGAATAGGGACGGGACCTGCACCAGTGGGAGTGAGCTGTGAAGGAGGAGAGGTTTCCACACACTAGGAAGCCCCTTCGCAGGCGGAGACTGCGGGTGGTGGGGGTGGGAAGCTTCGGAGCCGCGGAGGACAGCGCAGCAACAGGGGTGCGGAGGGCAAAGCGGAGAGATTCCCGCACAGAGGATCGGTGCCAACCGGCACTCACCAGCCCGAGAGGCTTGTCTGCTCACCCGCCAGGTCGGGCGGGGCTGGGAGCTGAGGCTCGGGCTTCGGTCGGATCCCAGGGAGAGGACTGGGGTTGGCGGAGTAAACACAGCAATGATTTATATATTTATCTTAGTTTAATTTTTAGCACTTGTTATCACTGGTGGATTTATTTACTGGTTTTGCGAATCTTTTTTTTTTCAATCATATGTTTTACTTTAAAAAATATTTTTATAAAAAATTTTAATTATTTTATTTTATTTTTCTTTCTTTCTTCTTTTTCTCACTTTTCTTCTGAGCCGTGTGGCTGACAGGGTCTTAGTGCTCCAGTTGGGTGTCAGGCCTGAGCCTCTGAGGTGCGAGAGTGGACTTCAGGACATTGGTCCACCAATCAACTTCCTGGTCCCATGTACTATCAATTGGTGAGAGCTCTCCCAGAGATCTCCGTCTCAATGCTAAGATGCAGTTCCACTCAACAACCAGTAAGCTACAGTGCTGGACACCCCATGCCAAACAACTAGCAAGACAGGAACACAACCCAACACATGAGCAGAGAGGCTGCCTAAAATCACACTAAGTTTACAGACACCTCAAAACACACCACCGGATGCGGTCCTCCCGCCAGAGGGACAATATCCAGCCTCATCCACAAGAACACAGGCACCAATCCCCTCCACCAGGAAGCCTGCACAACCCACTGAACCAATCTTACCCACTGGGGGCAGACACCAAAAGCAACACAAACTACGAACCTGCAGTCTGCAAAAAGGAGACACTAAACACAGTAAGTTAAGCAAAATGAGAAGACAGAGAAATATGCAGCACATGAAGGAACAAGGTAAAAACCCACCAGACCAAACAAATGAAGAGGAAATAGGCAGTCTACCTGAAAAACAATTCAGAGTAATGATAGTAAAGATGATCCAAAATCTTGGAAATAGAATGGATAAAATACAAGAAATGTTTAACAAGGACCTAGAAGAACTAAAGAGCAAACAAACAATAATGAACAACACCATAAATGAAATTTAAAATTCTCTAGAAGGAAACAATAGCACAATAACAGAGGCAGAAGAAAGGATAAGTGACCTGGAAGATAAAATAGTGGAAATGACTACTGGAGAGCAGATTAAAGAAAAAAGAATGAACAGAATTGAGGACAGTCTCAGAGACCTCTGGGACAACATTAAATGCACCAACATTTGAATTATGGGGGTCCCAGAAGAAGAAGAGAAAAAGAAAGGGACAAGAAAATATTTGAAGAGATCATAGTTGAAAACTTCCCTAATATGGGAAAGGAAATAGTCAATCCAGTCCAGGAAGTGCAGAGAGTCCCACACAGGAAAAATCCAAGGAGAAACATGCCAAGACACATATTAATCAAACTATCAAAGATTAAATACAAAGAAAAAATATTAAAAGCAGCAAGAGAAAAGCAACAAATAACATACAAGAGAATCCCCATAAGGTTAACAGCTGTTCTTTCAGCAGAAACTCTGCAAGCCAGAAGGGAGTGGCAGGACGTATTTAAAGTGATGAAAGGGAAAAACCTACAAGCAAGATTACTCTACCCAGCAAGAATCTCATTCAGATTTGATGAAGAATTTAAAACCTTTACAGACAAGCAAAAGCTAAGAGAATTCAGCACCACCAAACCAACTTTACAACAAATGCTAAAGGAACTTCTCTAGGCAGGAAACACAAGAGAAAGAAAGAGACCTACGATAACAAACACAGAACCTTCAGTGACTGAATTAGGAGGAAATAGGAAATAAAAACAGAACAATCACAAGCACTGAAAATGAAACTGTGATTTGAAATCTTCCAACAAATAAAAGCCCAGGACCAGATGCGTTCACAGGTGAATTCTATCAAACATTTAGAGAAGAGCTAACACCTATGCTTCTCAAACTCTTCCAAAATATAGTAGAGGGAGGAACACTCTCAAACTAATTCTAGGAGGCCACCATCACCATGACACCAAAACCAAACAAAGATATCAGAAGAAAAGAAAACTACAGGCCAATATCACTGATGAACATAGATGCAAAAATCCTCAACAAAATACTAGCAAACAGAATCCAACAGCACATTAAATGGATCATACACCATGATCAAGTGGTGTTTATGCCAGGGATGCAAGGATTCTTTAATATATGCAAATCAATCAATGTGATACACCATATTAACAAATTGAAGGATAAAAACCATATGATCACCTCAATAGATGAAGAAAAAGCCTTCAACAAAATTCAACACCCACTTATGGTAAAAAGTCTCCAGAGAGTAGGCATAGAGAGAACTTACCTCAACATAATAAAGGCCATATATGACAAACCCACAGGCAACATCGTTCTCAGCAATGAAAAACTGAAACCATTTCCTCAACAATCAGGAACAGGACAAGGTTGCCCACTCTCACTACAATTGTTCAACATAGTTCTGGAAGTTTTAGCCAAAGCAATCAGAGATGAAAAAGAAATAAAAGGAATCCAAAGAGCAGTAAAACTGTCACTATTTGCAGATGACATGATACTATACATAGAGAATCCTAAAGATGCTCTAGAAAACTACTAAAGCTAATCAATGAATTTGGTAAAGTAGCAGGATACAAAATTAATGCACCGAAATCTCTTGCATTCCTATACAATAATGATGAAAAATCTGAAAGAGAAATTAAGGAAACACTCTCATTTACCATAGCAACAAAAAGAATTAAATATCTAGGAATAAACATACCTAAGCAGACAAAAGACATGTATGCAGAAAACTATAAGACACTAATGAAAGAAATTAAAGATGATACAAACAGATGGAGAGGTATACCATGTTCTTGGATTGGAAGAATCAACATTGTGAAAATGACTATACTACCCAAAGCAATCTACAGATTCAATACAACCCCTATCAAACTACCAATGGCATTTTTCACAGAACTAGAATAAAAAATTGCACAATTTGTATGGAAACACAAAAGACCCCAAATAGCCAAAGCAATCTTGAGAAAGAAAAACGGAGCTGGAGCTCCTAGACTTCAGACTCTACTACAAAGCTACATAAACAAGACAGTATGGTACTGACGCAGAAACAGAAATATAGATCAGTGGAACAGGATAGAAAGCCCAGAGATAAACCCACGCACCTATGGTCACCTTATCTTTGATAAAGGAGGCAAGAACATACAATGGAGAAAAGACAGGCTCTTCAATAACTGGTGGTGGGAAAACTGGACAGCTACATGTAAAAGAATGAAATTAGAACGTTCCCTAACACCATACACAAAAATAAACTCAAAATGGATTAAAGACCTAAATGTAAGGCCAGACACTATCAAACTCTTAGAGGAAAACCTAGGTAGAACATTCTATGACATAAATCACAACAAGATTCTTTTTGACCCACCTCCTAGAGAAATGGAAATAAAATAAAAAAATAGGGGCTTCCCTGGTGGTGCAGTGGTTGAGAGTCTGCCTGCTGATGCAGGGGACACAGGTTTGTGCCCCGGTCTGGGAAGGTCCCACATGTCGCGGAGCGGATAGGCCCATGAGACACGGCCGTTGAGCCTGCGCGTCCGGAGCCTGTGATCCACAACGGGAGAGGCCACAGCAGTGAGAAGCCCGAGTGCCGCAAAAAATATAAATAAATAAAAATAAATATAATCAAAAATAAACAAATGGGACCGAATGAAACTTAAAAGCTTTTGCACAGCAAAGGAAACCATAAACAAGATGAAAAGACAACCCTCAGAATGGGAGAAAATATTTGCAAATGAATCAACTGACAAAAGATTAATCTCCAAAATATACAAGCAGCTCAATATCAAAAAAACAAACAACCCAATCCAAGATGGGCAGAAGACCTAACTAGACATTTCTCCAAAGAAGTTATACAGGTTGCCAACAAACACATGAAAGGATGCCCAACATCACTAATCATTAGAGAAATGCAAATCCAAACTACAATGAGGTATCACCTCACACCAGTCAGAATGGCCATCATCAAAAAATCTACAAAAAATAAGTGCTGGAGAGGGTGTGGAGAAAAGGAAACCCTCTTACACTGTTGGTGGGAAGGTAAGTTGATACAACCACTATGGAGAACAGTATGGGGATTCCTTAAAAAACTAAAAATAGAACTACCATACGACCCAGCAATTGCACTACTGGGCATATACCCTGAAAAAAAGTCATTCAAAAAGAGTCATGTACAACAATATTCATTGCAGCTCTATTTACAATAGCCAGGAGATGGAAGCAACCTAAGTGTCCATTGACAGATGAATGGATAAAGAAGATGTGGCACATATATACAATGGAATACTACTCAGCCATAAAAAGAAATGAAATTGAGTTATTTGTAGTGATGTGGATGGACCTAGAGTCTGTCATGCAGAGTGAAGTAAGTCAGAAAGTGAAAAACAGATACCATATGCTAGCACATATATACGGAATCTAAAAGAAAGAAAAATGGTTCTGAAGAACCTGGGGGCAGGACAGGAATAAAGACGCAGATGGAGAGAATGGACTTGAGGACACGGGGAGGGGGAAGTGTAAGCTGGGATGAAGCGAGATAGTGGCATGCACATATATACAATACCACATGTAAAATAGATAGCTAGTGGGAAGCAGCTGTATATCACAGGGAGATCAGCTCGGTGCTTTGTGACCACCTAGAGGGGTGGGATAGGGAGGGTGGGAAGGAGATGCAAGAGGGAGGGGATATGGGGATATATGTATACGTATGGCTGATTCACTTTGTTATACAGCACAAACTAAGACAACATTGTAAAGCAATTATACTCCAGTAAAGATGTTAAAAAAAAAAAAGGAAAAAGAAAGCAATTTTGTTCCCTTACTCAGATTTAGAAGTTAATGACACTTGGACTCATCCTCTATAGGACTGCAGAGAATGGTGTGAGAGAAAACAAGGAGAATATCAGAAGATAGGATATTCTTTGTGATGGCCATAGTCTTTGATAAAGAATTCTTCTCCTTGAGATAGAGCCTGGAAAGACTAAAGGATAAGGGAGTCTCACTTGTTCCAAGAAACAGGATACATCTTCTATAATGCAAGGGAGAAACATATGTGGACAAGACTCCTGAGGCTTGGACACCATCATCTAACGGTCTTTTTGAAGATGGAGGAATTCCAATGCTTCAGTACGGAGTAAGTGATTAGTCAATAAGATAAGAATGTCAGACACAGAAAAGGCCTCAGAAAGAGAAACAAAAATTCTGTAACTGTTGGAGCAACAGCAAAACCCTCCTGGAGAAATACCCTGCTTCATGCTTCCATTTCTTCTCCTGTGTGTAACCGTTTTGCAAGTGGAAAAAGATTATTATTATAGTGTCTCTGAAGGTGCCTGCTGCATAAGATTGTTCTAATGCAATAGTGTCCTTCACATTGCATTCTAGAAAAATTAGTTTTCCTTGAGAGAAAATGTTTGAGATGTATTTGTGTCAGTTTAGATTATATTCTGTAGCATGTAAGCACAAATTTAATTAATAATAACAAAAAATTGAGGGTTTTTTCTTATGTAAAAAGAAGTCCAATGATTGCCAGAACAGTCACTCTAATAGTTTTATGATTTCATCAAGGATTCAGTTTTCTTCTAGTTTTTCCACTCCACTAAATTTACTGTGTGGCTTTTATCCATGTGGTTTCAAGATGGCTGCTGCTGCTTCAGGCACCACATCCATATTCCAGGTCAGAAAAAGGGAGAGGAATCAAAAGCCTTTTCCTTATGAGGCTTTGTTTTTGTATGACAAAAAAAGAAATACTTCTCAGTGACTTCTGCTACATCATATTAAGATTTGTCACGGGCTTCTCTGGTGGCGCAGTGGTTGAGAGTCCGCCTGCCGATGCAGGGGACGCGGGTTCATGTCCCGGTCCGGGAAGATCCCACACACAACAAATCAAAGTGATATTTTAATTTTCTAGTAAAGCTAGGCAAAGACATAGGATGGAAGTTGCAAGTGACATTTGGTTACAAAAGTACAGCGTCTGCCACAGTAGCAGACCAGGAGTCAAGAGTGGTGGCTTCTATCTAATCCTCCATCCTAACAAATATCTAATCATGAAGAAGCCTTTTAACCTCCACAACCCCATTTTTCTCATTAAAAAAAATGGAATAATGAAATAGAAGATCTCTAATACTCTATGATCATCTACACCCAGGATAACTTAAAGGCAGGATGGTTGGGGCAGACATGGTTGGTCACCTGCCGAACAGCTATTTCCTACTTGTCTTCTTTATTGGCAGAAACTAGCTCCCACTATAAAGCCTGGTGAGGTTTTCTAAGCCTCTTTTCCAGCTATAGCATGATCATGTGATCAAAAATTGGCCAAGGACACCCAAGGAAAAGTGTATGCCATGGCATCTGGGAAATATTTTCCACCAGACTCTAAGATGAATGTGTAAGGAGAAGTCTTCTAGCTCCCTCTTCCATCTCTATTCCCATCCAGTTACTCCTGTCTTTGGACTCAGCTGTTAGAGTTGTAGCAGCCATTTTGTACCAATGAGGAAACAAATTAAACACATTGAAAATGATGGAATGGAAGGCTGATAAAGAATTTTATCCATTGATGAAATCAGTTGTGGGACCACCTTTTTCTGACTTCATTTTATGGGAAACAATAAGGACCCGGTTTTGTTTTGTTTTGTTTTGTTTTTCCAGGATATAGAGTCCCTTTATTTATTTTTTAAAAAAATTTTATTGGAGTATAGTTGATTTACAATGTTGCATTAATTTCAGGTGTACACAAAAGTGAGTCAGTTATACATATACATATATCCGCTCTTTTTTTTTTAAGTTTCTTTTCCATATAAGTTCTAACAGAGTATTGAGTAGAGTTCCCTGTGCTATACAGTAGGTCATTATCAGTTATCTCTTTTATATATAGTACTGTATATATGTCAGTCCCAATCTCCCAATTGACCCCTGCCCCCCACATCCCCTGCTGACAATAAGTTTTCTACATCTGGAACTTTACTTATGTTTTGTAAATAAGTTCATCTGTACCCCCCCACCTTTTTTAGATTTCACTTATAAGCGATATCATATGATATTTGTCTTTCTGTGTCTGACTTAACTTCACTCAGTATGACAACCTCTAGGTCCATCCATGTTGCTGCAACTGGAATTATTTTGTTCTTTTTTATGACTGAGTAATATTTCATTGCGTATATGTACCACATCTTCTTTATCCATTCCTCTGTTGATGGACACTTAGGTTGCTTCCATTTCCTGACTATTGTAAATAGTGCTGCAGTGAATATTGGGGTGCATGTATCTTTTTGAATTATGGTTTTCTCCAGGTATATGCCGAGTAGTGGGATTGCTGTGTCATATAGTAGTTCTATTTTTAGGTTTTTTTGTTTGTTTGTTTTGTTTGCTTTAGTTTTTGTTTTTTTTCTGTGGTACGCGGGCCTCTCACTGCTGTGGCCTCTCCCGCTGAGGAGCACAGGCTCTGGATGCGCAGGCCCAGTGGCCATGGCTCACGGGCCCAGCCGCTCTGTGGCATGTGGGATCCTCTTGGACCGGGGCACGAACCCACGTCCCCTGCATCAGCAGGAGGACTCCCAACAACTGCACCACCAGGGAAGCCCTATTTTTAGGTTTTTAAGGAACCTCCATACTGTTCTCCATAGTGGCTTAACCAATTTACATTCCCACCAATAGCATAGGAGGGTCCCCTTTTCTCCATACCCTCTCCAGCATTTATAGTTTGTAGGTTTTTTGATGATGGCCACTCTGACAAGTGTGAGGTGATACCTCACTGTAGTTTTGATATGCATTTCTCTAATAATTAGTGATGTTGAGCATCTTTTCATGTGCTTTTTGGCCATCTGTATGTCTCCTTTGTGAAATGTCTATTTAGATCTTCTGCCCATTTTTTGATTGGGTTATTTATTTTTTTGATATTGACCTGCCTGAGCTGTTTTGTATATTTTGGAGATTAACCCCTTGTCAGTTGCTTCATCTGCAAATATTTTCTGCCAGTCTGAGGGTTGTCTTTTTGTTTTGTTTATGGTTTCCTTTGCTGTGCAAAAGCTTTTAAGTTTAATTAGATCCCATTTGCTTATTTTTGTTTTTATTTTCATCACTCTAGGAGGTGGACCTGGTTTATTTATGTTATTTTTGTTTGATGTTCTTACTTGCAGCCCAAAAGATCCTATACAAAACAGTGATCTAACAGAAACAGTTGTACATTCTAAACTAGCACACATCCGTCTTACACGTTATGCGCATACGAATCCCCGGGGTAGCTTGTTAAAATGCAAGTTTCTGATGCAGTAGTACTGGGATGGGGCCTAAAATTCTGCACGTCTATCAGGCAGGTGGTGTTTCTGCTCCTGCTCTGCAGATGATCTGCACTACAGTTTGGACAGCAAGATGATAACCCACGTGTGGCTATTTTACAACATTGATCAAGCCACAGCACTTCCTTGGGCCTCAGTTTTCTCACAGGATCCTACTTCTTATGATTCCAAGTACTATCAGGAGAAAATACAGTAATTTATTCCAGAAATGGAGATACACATGAAAAGCAAACCGAGGAAACATAAACGCTGAGATTTATTTTAATCCGTGTACTGAATGGTCATTCATCTCCTTACTTGATACAAATTGCATCCGGGATGAGGTGCACAGGCCAGTGCTCATTTCCATGACTGTCCAATAACCACCCCCCAACACACACACGCTCAGAAATATCCTGGGAACAGAATGTTAACTGAGCTGCGTTTGCAGCTGCTCCTTGGAACCTCATTATGAATAATGTGTGTGCTCATCAGAAATTCAATTAATAAAGATTTGAAAAGATTTAGGAGCATTCCATCCTCTTCTCCGCCCCTTTTTCAATGGGAATGAAGAATGACTGTGGTTATTTTAATAACAAAAAAGCCATCTGCCTGCAAAGGTGACTGCTCCTTTGTTCCCTCTGCCCCAGGTGCCCCTGGAAGCCCACAGACATCTTGGTCCAACACTGAAATCTGGCTGCTTTCATATCTGAGTGTTCTCTCTCTGCCTCCTACCATCAGCACACTTCACTTATGCAACTGGTGGAAAATACCCTGCTCTACCCTGGTACACTTCAAACCAAAGTCTTGGACGTCCATTTACTATACCCTGAAATATGTCAGGTGTCAGGAAGGGATCGAGCACAAGAGCTCTATGGTACCATGAGTGGAGAAATGAGAGATATTTTTTTTCTTTTGTATATTTTTTAATAAACTTTATTTCTTGGAACTGTTTTTTTCTCTTTAGTTCTCACTGTGTTATTTTTTCAGCTTTATTGAGACATAATTGGCCAATAAAACTGTAATGTATTTGAAGCATACATCATAATTCTGTATTTACATATGCATAATATATATAAGCATACATATTATATATATAATACGTATATATAATTTCATGAGAACATTTACACGTATTCTTAAAAATTTTAATTATACAACATAGCATAGCAACTCTATTAATCACATTACATGTTAAATCTTCAGACTTTATTCATCTTACAGCTAAAAAAAAAAAATAGAAGTTGGTCTGAAAGAACTGGTTCAGATTTACAGAAAAATTAAGATAGCACAGTGGTCTCATTTACCTCAGATTGGTTTCCCCTATGATTAGCCTCTTACATTAGTATGACACTTTGTTGCAAAGAATGAACAAATAGTGATACATTATTATAAACTAAAGCTCACAGTTTATTGAAATTTCCTTGTTTTTGTTTAAACCTAATGCTCTTTTTTTGTTGCAGGATCCCACACTGCACTGATGTTATGTCCCTTTAGTCTCCTCTTGGCTGTGACTACTTCTCAGACTTTGTTTAGATGATCTTGAGAGTTTTGAGGAGCAGCGGTCAAGTATTTTGTAGGATGCTGAACCATCAGAATTTGTCTGATGTTTTTATCATGATTACACTGGGGTTATGTTATTAGGAAGAAAGGCCAGAGAAATAAAGTGCCATTTTCATCCCATTCTATCAAGCAAACATACTCCAACTGATTTATAACCATTGATGTTGGCCTTGACCACCTGGCTGAGGTAGCGTTCTTCAGGTTTTTTCACTGTAAAGTTACTCTTAGTCACTCTTTCCAAGCTGCTCATTGTGAAACAAAGTCACTATGGGAAACCTATATCTAAGGGGTGAGGATTTATGCTCCAGCTCTTTGAGGATATAGATCTGCATTAAATATTTGGAATTCTTCCATGTGGGAGATTTGTCAACTCTCCTCCGTTTTCTAATCTATTCAGTCACTTATTTATATCAATATGGACTCATGTATATTTACTTTATACTTTGAGTTAAAATCTAATATTGATTAATTGACTGATTGAGTGCTCAAATTGTTTTGGCCATTGGGAACTCTTTGAGCTGGCTCCTATTTCACTGTGGCATACCCCCATCACTGTGTGTATGCGGGGAGGGGTGGGGGGAGGGAGGTCCTTTTTATTTTTTACTTAAAAAAATTATTGGAGTACAGTTGATTTAAAATGTTGTGTTACTTTCTACTGTACAGCAAAGCGAATCAGTTATACATACACATATGTCCATTCTTTTAAAATTACTTTCTGATATAGGTCATTACAGAGTATTGAGCAGAGTTCCCTGTGCTATACAGTAGGTCCTTGTTGATTATCTATTTTATATATAGTGGTGTGTATATGTCAATCCCAATCTCCCAATTTATCCCTCCCCCGCCAGCTGCATGTAAGAAAGGAAATTAGAACACTCCCTAACACCATACACAAAAATAAACTGAAAATGGATTAAAGACCTAAATGTAAGGCTGGGTACCATAAAACTCTTTTTTTTCCCCTTGTTTTCTTTCTTTTCTTTTTTGAGTACTTTCTTACTTTCCGGTACTACAAGATGATCAAGGCTCATCTTGTATATTTCCTCTTCCATTTATAGAATTGGTCATTTTCCCAAGCAGCTCTGCCTTTTTTTAAAATTGGAGAATGGTATTAGAAACCAAGATCTGGGTTCTAGGTGTGTTCATTGCTGTTGGAGTGTCATTTATTTTAGGCCCTCTCAGCTAACAGAGCAAAACGATACATGTTTACACTAACTCATATATATACACAAAACTATGACTATTTCTATATGTAAACATCTGTATCTATATGACACTAAACATGAGTTCTTACTGGTGTCCCCAGCTCTAAGCCATTGCTTTGTGTCTCATTCTGGCATCCTTTCCTTGCTTATCTGGAACCTACCACTCCAACAGTGAGAAAACTTGGCTCCCGTGATCTACTATCCATTTAATTAATTCTTCCATTCTAGTATACATTGCAGTATCAGAATTGTTAACCTGTACCCCCATGGGAAACAATTTTGTCAACTAGGCTACAGGTCATATGTGCAATTCCTTTTGCCTTTAGCTTTACAAACTCAACTCATTTCCACAGATGTTTAGGTCTGCACCTTTTCCCCCAACGCTTTTCAGTGTGATTGTTTCATCCATTTATAATACAGTTATATGCTCTTGTCACTGTCTATATTTCTTCTTGGGATCCTAAGACTCTATATTTATATCTTTTTATATTTGATGGTAATTTGGAGTTCAAAGTAAATACTGCAGCTCAATGTTCTGGAAAGAAACTCTTATTTACCCCACTTCTCAAACATTTCCACACAATGATTCCTGTGCTTCTCATTTCATATCATTGAATTAAATTATAAAATAATATACTGTAACAATTATTGGGAATCTTAGGCGTTTCTTCACCTGTTTAGCCAAGAAATAGCAGGCCAGATAAATTACATGTTTTGTCTAAAGACTGAGCTAGTTAGAGATAAAAGCAGGTATAGGACTCAACTCTCTTGGTTCCCAATCCAAAGCTACTTTTCTTATACTACCTAATATATAGGGAGAAGAGTGTTTTTTGTATGCATCTAAGTTCTCAATTGCTAGTGATACTGCACTATGGATGCAAACTCGGGCTTGCTACACTTTGGGTTTTTACACAGTGTGTTAACTATCCCCCTTGTCCTATAAGTGTATTGATGACTAGCTGAGTCATCTTCCAGGGTAGCCTCTAAGTACCTTCCATTGGACATGGATTGGATTTTCTTTCCAAATCCTGTGAAAAAAGAAGGGGAAGAATAAGTGAGGATCCCTTTGGATCAATAAAACTCAGAAACACTTGGTTCTCATTGCTCAGAGCATCAGCTCTGACATTGCCTCTTCCTAGAGCCTTCGCTGACTCATCTCTCTCTGCCCCAAGGTTTCCTTTTCTCTGTGTTTCTATAGCATTTTTTCACACTACCCTCTGTCATTAGACAGTGAACTCTTGAGGTCTAGAACCATGGCATTTATCTTAATTCCCTCCACAACTGACTTTGTATGTGGCAAGTAAGATCTTTTCAATTAATATTTGTTTAAGTAATGAGTAAAAGATGAATGGATCTAGAAACACCATTAAAAAGTTAGAAACAGGAGTAAGATAGGAAAAAGGAAAAACCAATGCCAGCCATGTGAGGAACAGGAGAAGGAGGAAAAAGAATAGGGTTAAAGTTACCTTAGCAACAATAGGGCCCAGAGAGGAAAGGGGATTGAGGTTACCTAGGAAGGAGTCCACACCCTCCACAAATAACATAGATATGGGACAGTCATGGATGTACAGTCCTTCCAGGATGTTAACCACCCATGATATTGGTAAAGGATCCTTCTGTGTCTCCAAGGTAGAGGTTGGAAGAAATCTAAAAAAGCTATTTCACCTAACTTTCTTTCACTCAGTCCTCTACTTAAAACTGCCACAGCACTGTGAATGGAAGTCAGAAAATCACAGGACCCCGGTGTTGCATGAGACAGGGATTCTTGACAGGATCAAAGGCCATGAAAGGAAAAGCCTCATACTCCCATTTGAGGCACCTCTTGGCCAAGAGACAGAAACTTGATCTTCGGGTTCAAAGTCACAGAACCCCAAAGATCTGTCCAAAACAGTGACTAATGGCTTCACAGAGACATGAGGGGGGTGATAGATAGAAGTTAGACTAGGTTCGAATGAAAAAGCTAATAAAAGAACCACCTTGTATTATTGATATTAGACAGAATGATGGAAGAGGCTAGTAATTGAAATAGCTTCAGAAAGGCCAAAAAAAAAAAAAAATAAGAAAAAGAAAAAGTAATATAGAATGGCCAAGAATGTCTACAGAATCATATAGACAGGAATGCAAATCTGGCCACTTGTGCTCACTAACTAGGTGACTTTGGACATGTTAATTGTACTTCCCTATCCTTACCCTCATTCCTGATAAAGTTAGGATAATGATACTCATCTGGTAAGTTGGGTATGAGGGTGAAATGAGAAAAAATAGGTAAAACAACACAAAATCTGAAAGATACAGAAAATCAACAACCACCACAATTTATCAAGTACTTACTGTTTGATAAACATTATACTAGATGTATTATGTAGTTTTTATGGTTGGTATATTATTGACCTATCAGTAAATGTCAGAAGGTTCCAAATTTTCCTTCTTACACGTCCTCAAATCTGAATCATTTTCTTCTACCTTGGAGAATTTGTATGAAGCAACCTAAAGGCAAGAAAATGGTAAATGATCCTCCCCCAAGTATTCTGCATTGGCATAATCCATGAAACAGTGAGACATCTAGGGCAATGCTGGTTACAAAATAGACAGGAAGAAAGATGGTGGCGTTTGTACAGTAGCCCAATCTTCTTAAAGACAGCCTTCAACATCTAGTGCCTTTTATCAGGCCAGAGAGCTGGTTTTGTGAACTGGTTTCTTCTCAGACTCAGGCAGCTGCTGACTGGCGTTAGAATAAGGGCTGCATTTCTCAGTAACTTGTAACAATTTCTCTCAATGAAGAGGAAAGCAAATTGCTACTTAAAAAAAAAGTTTATTTTGGGCTTCCCTGGTGGCGCAGTGGTTGAGAGTCCGCCTGACAGGAGCAGTAATTTCTATTGATCTTTGGCTCCCAGAGACTCACACCGTCTTTCCATGGTGATTATCATATTACATGCTATTTAATTGTATATTTTGTTCTCTACAGAAATTGCAGACATGTTTCAGCTTTGCTAGAGGAGTTTTCAATAAAAATTCCTTGTGAGACTAAAGAATACTCTTCCTTATTCTATATTAAACACAGTATCTTATATTCATCTTAAATGCATGATCACATCCTTGGTGTTTTCAATGGGAAATTTTGGATAGGCATCCAGTCCTCACTGTCACCATCTGGAAAGCCTTGTGGGAACATTCGGTCTAGGTCCTCACCTTTAGTACTAGGCTAGTCCAGTGAGGAAACAGAGGCTAGCCTATACCCTTCTCCCTCACTGGCTGTAAAGAATCTGAAGCTAATGACAGATTCCCAGTGGTTCACATTAACCTTGACTGATACAACACAGTTAGACTTTCCTGGCCAAGTAAAGTGACAGATAATTCCTGACAAGTCTGGGAGCCAGGAGGGTCTGTGTCCAGGGCTTTGGTGACCCTACTGTTCCTTCAAAACGGAGATGTAAGTTGCTGAAACTGTTGCCGAAATTCAGCCTCTGTACACTGGTGCTGGATTAAATCTCAGAAACAGAGTTTTGGGTGAAGTAGAAAGAAATGGTTTAATTGCTTTGCCAGGGAAAGGGGGCCACAGTGGGCTCATGCCCTCAAGACTGTGCGCCGCGCCCTGGAGGGGGTCGTGAGGAGTCTTATAATGTTCAAGGAGCAGGGCGTGGTCAGCTCATAGACATTCTTCTGATTGGTTGGTGGTGAGGTAATGGGGAGTCGGCATCGTCAGCCTTCTGGTTCCAACCGCTCTGGGGTCTACATGCCTGTGGGCAGCAGTTAACTTCCTCCACCTGGTGGGGTTTTCAGTACCGCAAAACGGCTCAAAGGACACGGCTCAGAATATTCTCTATATTCCTGGAGGAAGAACTAAAAGTCCTTGACTCTGTTTAATAGCTAAAGTATCATTATTTGGACTTGCCTGACTCTTTTCCTTTCTGCAGTTTTTCACTTCTCTGATTAAATTTATTCTTTGACTAAAGTTTTTCTACAGACAAAAGTCAGGAGAAGGACATGGGTGGGGGTCTATTCTGGGAAGGCCTCCTAGGGTCCTGCTTGGTTACAAAACCGGGTGAGGAAAAGAGGAATATGGCAGGTTCCTGGTTCTGTAAGTGTCTATTCCTTCCTCTACTGACTGGGACTTTAATCCCAAAGCTCAGAGAATATTAGAGCTGAATGACAAGGGTTTACAGTACCATTCATTGAGTAAATGGCAAGTTAGAGTAAAGAACTCGTTTAAGTAAAGGATAACCAAACCCAGGAAAAGGGCTTACCACTAAACACTATCTCAGGACCCATCGGTCTATGAGGTGGCATAGTTTGCCCTTTCAGATATCTTGCCAAAAGAGCTCACCCACCTTTCAAAATGACACAGCCTAGGTACTCATTTCATCCATGTCAGAAAAGTAATAACATCACACATAAGGATCAAATAATTTTCCACAATCGAAAATACATTTCTCCAAACAGGAATTGTTTTACACCAACTTTCCTAAACTAAGTAAGTTTTATTTATGTTTTCACTCTTGAAGCTGGGAAATCCATATTGGTACAAAGAAGTTGGCTATAGAACAGAGAGAATTTGATCTGGCTTTGGTCAAATCTACCTACAGGACTTTTTGCCTTAAAAGCCTCACATGACAAGATAGACATACCTCCACAAGGTAACATTTATTTGTTCAGCGCTAGGAAAGCCTGACCATTGCTAGGAGACCTGGGTCTAACCGTACCTCTGTCACTAACTGAATACGTGTGCTTCAAGAAGACATGATCTTCCTGGGATTCAGGTCCCTCATCTATGAAATAAAGCAGTTGCACTAGATCAGTATTTCTCAAACACTGAACATATATGAATCACTTGGGAATATTTTTTTAAATGCCATGCTCAGGCATTACTCTAGACTAATTAAATCAGACTCTCCAGGGCTGGAACTATGTGTTGAAAGTTCCTCAGGTGATTCTATTTCAGCCAGGGCTGAGACCTATGAGGCCGCATTATTCCTGAGTTTATACTATATTGACATTTTGTCACTTTCAGGTTTTTACATCACCTCTGAACTTTCTGTCATCTCTGAACTTTCTCCCCTGCGGAAGGAAGAATTCTAAGGTGACTCTCAATGGTTTAATGCCCTTTTATCAACCCGCTTTGTGTCAGGTGGAAACTGTGTCTTGCTTCTGGCCAAGAGAATATGGCAAAGGTGATGAGATAATCTCTCTCATGATTAGGTCACATCACATATAGCAGATGGGACAGTGAGATTTTCCTGTGCACTCTGAAAAAGCAAACTGTCGTGCTGTGAGAGGGTCTCTGATATGACTGAATGTCTGACCCCCAACCCCATAATTCTTAAGCTGACATCCAATCCCCAGTGTGATAGAATTGGAGATGGGGTCTTTGTTAAAATGTTAATACTGTCATACATACATGTATGTATGTAATCTATAAATTGTAGCAATATTATTTTGGACCTGTCTCCTAAAGCTAAGGAAATAAAAGCAAAAATAAATAAATGGGACTTAAACTCTAAAAGCTTTTGCACAGTGAAGAAAACCATTGACAAAATGAAAAGACAACCTACTGAATGGGAGAAAATACTTGCAGATGATATTGTTAAAATGTCAATCCTACCAAAATCCATCTATAGATGGATTGAAATAAAAAATAAAATTTTTTATTAAAATAAAAAAAAATTAAGTATTAAAAATAAAAAACACTAAAAAGTAATAAAAAAAAGAAAGAAAGGAGAGCAACCAAACCAAAAAACAAATTCACCAATGATAACAAGTGCTAAAAACTATACTAAAAAAAATAAATAAATAGAACCCTAGGATACATGGTAAAAGCAAAGCTATACAGACAAAATCACACAAAGAAGCATACACATAAACACTCACAAAAAGAGAAAAAGGAAATATATATATATATAATAAATAGACAGAACCCTAGGATACATGGTAAAAGCAAAGCTATACAGACAAAATCACACAAAGAAGCATACACATAAACACTCACAAAAAGAGAAAAAGGAAATATATATATATATTTAAAAAAAGGAAGAGAGCAACCAAATCAATAAACAAATCTACCAATGATAATAAACTCTAAATACTAAACTAAGATAAACATAAAACCAGAAACAAGTCAGTCGCATACAGCAAACCCCAAGTCTACAGTTGCTCCCAAAATCCACTGCCTCGATTTTGGGATGATTCATTGTCTATTCAGGCATTCCACAGATACAGGGTACATCAAAGTGCATTGTGGAGATTTAATCCGCTGCTCCTGAGGCTGCTGGGAGAGATTTCCCTTCCTCTTCTTTGTTCGCACAGCTCCTACTCCCAAAATCCACTGCCTCGATTTTGGGATGATTCGTTGTCTATTCAGGCATTCCACAGACACAGGGTACATCAAAGTTCATTGTGGAGATTTAATCCGCTGCTCCTGAGGCTGCTGGGAGAGATTTCCCTTCCTCTTCTTTGTTCGCACAGCTCCTGGGGTTCAGCTTTGGATTTGGACCTGCCTCTGTATGCAGATCACCTGAGGGCGTCTGTTCTTCTCTCAGACAGGACAGGGTTAAAGGAGCAGGTGATTAGGGGGCTCAGGCTCTCTCAGGCCAGGGGGGAGGGAGGGGCACGGAATGCGGGGCGAGGCTGCAGGGGCAGAGGCCGACATGACATTGCACCAGCCTGAGGCACGCCGTGTATTTTCTTGGGGAAGTTGTCCCTGAATCATGGGACCCTGGCAGTGGCGGGCTGCACAGGCTCCCAGGAGGGGAAGTGTGACACCTGTGCTTGCACACAGTCTTCTTGGTGTCTGCAGCAGCAGCCTTAGCGTCTCAGTCTCATGCCCGTCTCTGGAGCTTGTTTAGGCGGTGTTCTAAATCCCCTCTCCTCAAGCACCCCGAAACTATGGTCTCTTGCCTCTTCGGCAGCTCCAGACCTTTTCCCGGACTCCCTCCCGGCTAGCTGTAGCGCACTAGACCCCTTCAGGCTGTGTTCACACAGCCAACCCCAGTCCTCTCCCTGCAATCCAACAGAAGCCCGAGCCTCAGCTCCCAGCCCCCGACCGACCCGGCGGGTGAGCAGACAAGCCTCGCAGGTTTGTGAGTGCCGGTCAGCACCGATACTCTGTGCGGGAATCTCTCCGCTTTGCCCTCCGCACCCCTGTTGCTGCGCTATCCTCCGCGGCTCCGAAGCTACCACCCCATCACCCCACCCCCACCACGTCTCTGGCAGTGAAGGGGCTTCCTAGTGTGTGGAAACTTTTCCTCCTTCACAGTTCCCTCCCACAGGGGCAGGTTCTGTCCCTATTCTTTTGTCTCTGCTTTTTCTTTTTTCTTCGGCCCTACCCAGGTACGTGGAGAGTTTCTTGCGTTTTGGGAAGTCTGAGGTCTTCTGCCAGCATTCAGTAGGTGTTCTGTAGGAGTTGTTCCACATGTAGATGTATTTCTGATATATTTGTGGGGAGGAAGGTGATCTCCACATCTTACTCCTCCACCATTTTGAAGGTCTCCCCCCTACTTTTTAAAAAAAATTGTATATAAATGAGGGCTTCCCTGGTGGCACAGTGCTTGAAAGTCCGCCTGCCGATGCAGGGGACACGTGTTTGTGCCCCGGTTCGGGAAGATCCCACCTGCCACTGAGTGGCTGGGCCCGTGAGCCGTGGCCACTGGGCCTGCGCGTCCGGAGCCTGTGCCCCGCAGCGGGAGAGGCCACAGCAATGAGAGGCCCGTGTACCACACACACACACACACAAATTGTATCTATATGAGAAGATGGATGTTAACTGAACCTATTTTGATAATCATTTCACAGTATACGTAAATCAAACCATCATGCAGTATTTCTTAAACTTATACAGTGACGTCTGTCAATTATTTCTTAATAAAACAAAAAAAGTTAACTGTTTGCTCTTCTCGTATTTCAGAGTGGGTTTATTATATGAGTCAATGAATATAATGGGTTTAATTAAACACAGGACTTAACACATAGTGATGACTCAAAAATGGTAATGGTGGTGGTTGTTGCTTTTGACTTGATTGCATTAGGGAACATTTGTTTATTTTCAGCACCTACTACGATCCTTCCTAGGTGATTAGAAAGCCTGAAAGGTTTACTAGGCACATATGAAAATGTGGGGTCGAGAGAAGAATGTGGTAGTGGTACCCCATCCTTAGGGGAGGCAGTGTCTTCCTCTCCCTCTTCCCTATCTTCATTGCTTCTTGCTTCAGCAGCAAGAGGGCCAATGCCAAGAGGATGGACATCACAGTGATTAACAATGCATTTGTAGTAGCTTCTCTGGGTTACAGAACAAAAACATGACTTTTTTGCCCACTCTCTAACTTGTCCCTAATACATTCTTCGTTTTTCACTCTTAAAGCAAATCTTTCTCAGGCACGGTTCTGAACTACTTCCAGAGACTAGATGCCATTCTTTTGAAGTCACAGGATAGGAGGCTGCTTGACAGCCTTCAAAGTCTTAAAATATATCTTGTACTTGTGCCGCATCACCCAGGAGGACCACGGCCGAAATACAACCCCTTTGCTCAACAGAGCTGTAAAAAAAAATTAAGTTCCAAAGTTTGCTTTTCAGGGTTTCACACTCAGTGTGAAAAAACTGTAAAGCTGGGCCCCAGAAAGACTTTCCCTTTGGCTGAAAAGAACTGTCAAGAAAGTTACCCAACAATCCCCAGAACTCAAATTTATTTGTCAAGGAGTGGACTGCTTTTCAAAAGAGAGACAAGTCAGTAAAATAAGAGGCAACTTCCCTTCCATGAAACAGAAAATAAGAGAGAAACAAAAGAAGATTTAGAGGATAAGTAAAGGAAATACTAAATTATATTGAAAAATGAAAGTAAGAACTTAACAAATTCATTACCAGAAATTTGGCATGAGCTAAAACAAAGATGCTTAGATAAATCCTTGATACGAGAGCCATAAGGAATCGTCAACTTCAGAGGTCTTGGAGCTGTTCAGAAAATCTAAAATACATGTCACAAACATCAAGCACACCCTCCCACAAAAGGTCCTTTTGTGATACCTTCAGAGTAATTCATCCCAGATTGATCCCCGTGTTGCATTTGTTTTTTCTTGGACACGAAAAAGAATAAGAGAGAAGAATGAAAGACTTATTTTTAAAATGCTTTATCTCAAGCATAACTACTTTCAGCACCAAGGTGTTGATCTGAGGGAAAATCTGAATGAAAGCTGCCTTTGTTCAGTCTCCATGATCACTGCAAGCTTTATGATCAAAATTAGAAACAACTGAAACATGAGAACCATGTTCCGATGTACAGCTACCTCTTGCTCACCGAAAACAGAACATTACTGGAGGCCTTCGGGGATCTTCTCTGGTTCACTCTGCAGATGAAAGGCTGAAAACAGAGCTGTCTTGAAGGCTTAGAAAACAAACTTATGGTTACGGAAGGGGAAAGGTCGGGGGAGGGATAAATTATGAGTTTGGGATTAACATACACATACTACTATATATAAAACTGATAACCAAATAGGACCTACTGTAGAGCACAGGGAACTCTATTCAATACTCTGTAATAACCTATATGAGAAAAGAATCTGAAAGAGAATGGATAGATGTATATGTATAACCGAATCACTTTGCTGTACACCTGAAACATTGCAAATCAACTATACTCCAACATAAAATAAAAATTAAATTAAAAAAATAAGCTAGAAAAAAAGAAAAAAAAAAGAAAGAAAGCTAAGGAGTGAGAGAATAAAAGGAGGAAAGAAAGAAGAAAATCACTGGGAAACTGTGCCTGAGATAGCCTCTTGTCACTCCTGTTGTGGGGCGATCTTGGAAGGAAAAATGAGTTTTAGGACCTACCGCACACCCCGCACATCCCCTTGGAGACATCTCTCCACACTGGGACCCAAGGATTGAGTCAAGGGACTCCAGGTGCAGCAGGTTATGAAAAGCACATCCCAAGTGTTCTGAATGTTCTCGTGGAAATTTCGGGACCATATCCACACTTTTATTCAGCATTTTTCCAGGTCTGATACTTCTCCAAGTAATTAGAAAACCATCTGTTAAACCCTGATCATGTCTTACATCAAAACTGAATTGACTAAAAAAAAAAAAAAAAAACTGAATTGAAAAGAATAACATCATTGTCTTCCCTTTTTGAGATGACAGAGGATGTGAGAGCTGAACCTGTGTGTGGCTTGTTTGCATTGGATTCCCAGCAGGTAGCCAAATGTGTTCAACAAATGCACTGGAACACTTATTTTCTCCTTTCAACCGGGAGAGATGAAAATTGTCCATTAATTTCTCCCATAATTCACAAAACTGGCAGCTAATTAGATGTTTTCTGGATCCGTGATGATTTGTAGGACTTTGAACTTTTTTATAAATATTTTATGAATAATCAAGTTGCAGAGTAAGAAGCAAAATCACCAATGTACGTATGAAAATTATTAAGCCTCATTTGTAATCAAAGAAATGGAAATGAAGACATTGGGAGAGCATCCTTCTTATAAAATTGATAAAATTGGTGAGGATCAAAGACAGTAGTCATGTTCATACACTGCTGACAGTGCAAAGTGGTATAAGTCTTCTGTGTGGGGGAGGAAGATTTGGCAAAATTTATCAAAAGCTTTAAAAATTCACATACCCCTTAGTTCCAAAATTCCACTCTATGAATGTATTCTAAGAAGATAACGGATGTGCACAGGCGTTTGACTTCAAGAACATTCAGCACCGTACTTTTTATGACAGTGAAAAAGCAGAACCTAAAAACTTTACACAGTATCAGTTAAGCAAAATATTGTATATCCATATAAAAGAATGCCATTTTGCTATTGAAAATTACATTGAAGGTTTTTTTTAAATTATTGTTTCAAAGACATACTTGTAGCATATTTTGGTTAAAAAGGAGTTTACAAAAATGATGACTATATTTTTGGTAAAAGCAAAGTGTTAAAGGTGAAAAGGGAGATAGGGTTTTGATGGTATTAATTGGGCCAGGGAACACAAGAATGTCTGGCTTTTGCCCTGCCACATCTCCCTGTTTCTTTCAGTTTTCTCAAAGAAGAGAAATGCAGGGAACACATCCAAATAGTAGACAGAGTACCAGCTTATTAGCTGGGTCAGTGCCTGAGAGGTCCGTGAGATTTCTTAGTTAAAGGTGAAGGGGGGACCTATATGGTGCTTCTGTCTCCCCCACCACAGCCCAAAGCAGGGACTCTACTCAGGCACACATACAGAGAAGAGGAAGGAAAGCCAGGCCTGAGTAAGTTATTGATCTCATTGCATAGAAAGAGGAGAGTCAATGAAAGTAAACTACCAAGGCAGATGCACTAGTAAACACAGCCTAATGAATGCCACAGGATTCCATCGATAACAGTAGCAGATTTCCTTCCCTGGGGTCACGAGGCAGGGTGGGGAGGGAGGTATACTTACAGGTCAGATGAAAGACCCAGGGCCACAAGGTCCTGCCCGCACTGCACCATTTCAGCAATCTGCTGCTGCCTACAAAATTGCTCCAAACCCAGCGGTTTACGACACGTTTCTGTGGGTTGGCCAGGCTCTGACGTGCTGCTCCGCCCTGTGGGGGATAGCCGAGTTGAGTCACGCAGCTGCATTCAGCTGGGTGCTTGGCTGGTGCCAGAACCTCGCAGCTGGAATCTCACACTCCAGTCTCACTCCTCACTCCCTAGTGTTACCTGAATCTCTTTGTGCACGGTGACCGGCTTTAAAGAAAAAGTGTTCTAAGAAAATAAGCCCTGTCCTAAAAAGGTACCCAGGATTTGTCGTAATCAGGTATGGCAGGACACTCAGACACAGAAATGACTGTCATGAAGAAAGACGTGTATACCCAAGATCCCAAGAACCAAGGGTCGGGGGCACATTGGCTTGGTGTGTGAGAGTCAGATAAAGGAGCTGGTTGGAGGTGTGGGCTCTGGATTGGTTGGTTTATACATCAAAGTTGTTCTCACAGGGAAGTCATTTACAATCTCTTAGGAGTCAGAGAGCCTGGGAAGGTCAGTGTCTCCAGGACCAAGGCCCCAAAGGCCAGCGCATCAAGAATACAGAGAAAAAGAAAATATAGTCCATACAAGCCCCAGTATGCAAGCTCTTGCCAAGCCTCTGCTTCCATCATGTTTGCTGAGATTCCCTCGACAAAAGCCAATCACACGATCAATGCAAGAGATAATATAGGAGAGAAGTAAACAAGGGCATGGATTTGGGAGATATTACCCATTGAGGGCCATCAACGTCATAGTTACTTCATGAATATTGCTGAATGAAAGGATATTTGCCAAAGTCAACACTGGTCACCCTTTGAGTCTAGAGTTATTAATTTTGTTCTTTTATTCTATCTTGTCCTTTTCACCCTATAAAATTTCTTATTTTCAACATGAACATGCATTATTTTTGTAATAAGGACAAAGCCAAAATTAATCAACTAAATAAATACTACTGTCTTAGATCAGATTCCCTAGAAGCAGAACCTAACCTAAGGATTCTTGTGCGAGTGATTTAGTGCTGCCATGAGAAAACCAACCTGAGGGAAGTGAGAAAAGCAGAAGAGGACCAGAGAAGGAGCTGAGCAAGTGTGATCTCACGTGAGGTCGAGTAAGGAGAGCTACAGGATGACCAGCACCACGGAGCCGGCTCACCTTGAGGCGATGGGATCAGGTGTTTGTACCTCGTTTAGTCATCATCTGTGGCTACCCCTGGGGAAGAGGGTATAACCTCTCAGACATCTCCTGGAAATAAAAGTCCCACAGTGGAGAGCAAGTCTCTGGAGAAGGACGCAGCTTTCAGCCCTTAGGAGGCAAGCTCCAAGCCGCTGGGGGATAGGTGTACCCCCTCTATAAAGGGGACCACTATCATCTACTACAGCTACTCTAGCTTGTTCCACAGGGTGATCTGGATCTTCTCACATGAGTGCCTCTGAACCCCACCACGGAGTCCAAATATGCCCTCTAAACAGAGAAGAGACATCAAGTATTGTATACTGCTGAATGGATGTTAAGTATTTGGAACTCAGAATTTCTGTTATGCATATACTATGAATCCTTTATGACTTCAGGGCGTGGGATTCTAGGGAGCCCACCAGGATATTACAGATAAAACATCACTCTTTTCTCTTGGAATAGCTGTGACTCTGATGATAAGGCAGATTTTGCCAAACACTTCCCCCATAATTTTTTCCTCTGGGCTGAAATCATGCATGAGAAATTCCAAAAGGGATCATTTTCTTCTAAAGGTTACAGGCCTAAATTATAAACTCAAGTCCATAAGTTAGATGTCTAAAAATTTTAAAAATAGGGGTGGATAATAAGAGTGTTTTCTCAACCAAAACCACAAACTTCCCTCTGCTGCACTCAGAGAAAGCCGGAGAAACTCATCTTTCTCCCCAAGTGGAAAAACGGGAAAGAGAAATCTACCAGATGCCTTGGATTTTGTGCAATGTATTTCCATCAATCTCATTTATTTTTGCTTGAAGTCTTATCTTCAGGCCATTACATTCAAATACTGAATCAGGCCATATCCACAAAGATGCTCTGGGAGAAGGAAATGGCCGTTTATTAGCAGCCATGCTTGTTTTCTGGTTTTTTACCATCGGTGATAACATGTAACTGAAGGAGGGAGAAATGATGGCTCATAGAATCTTCAGTAAGCAATTTTTCTTTTTTTTCTTGCGGGATCTTAGTTCCCTGACCAGTGATCAAACCGTGCCCCCTGCAGTGGAATCGGGGATTCTTAACCACTGGACCGCCAGGGAAGTCCCTTAAGTAAGCAATTTGATAGAGGTTCCTGGAAACATGGAGCATCTGGAAGTCTCTGCTAGGTGAGCTATGGACAGAACAGAGAACGGCCTTGTCAAAAGGGCTCCAGATTCGCCAAATTGAGAGATAGACAATAAAAATGAGACAAAGGGTTCCAGCACTGCCATGGTCCAAGTGAGATGGAGTGTGAGGCCAAAGTACTGCCATCCAGCTTCTTCCCAAACCCCACCTGCCTTCAACAACTAACCTATATGACCAGGCAGAAGGAAAATAATCGAGGCCAGGAATTTAAAAAATTAAATTAAAAAGAAATGGGCACATAGCTATACATCTGGCTAGAAAGACAGCCAAAACTGTAATCCAGAAGTATCAATATAATGATCTTTCTAAATCATTGTTCAAACATTGATTAAATAGAATTTTATTCTTTTCAACACAAGTAATAGGTTTTACACATTTTTAGAACTTTTTTATATACGTAAAGCCACAGAACATAAATCAATCGATCTTTTTACACATGACATTTCTTGTTTGGGATTTGGACAGTTCAACTGCTTTAATTTTCTCATGGGAGATTAGCATGGAGGCCCACAGTTAGCGAACTAGTCTTCTGTTCCCAAACTTCTCATTCTAGTTCTTTCTCAATGTCTCCCCTCTCTCTCCCTCCCTCAGTCTTTCTCCCTCTTTCCCTCCTTCCCACTATCCTCATCTCCACTCCAATAAAAAGTTTGACAGATCCGGCCGTTCCCCTTCTCACGGGGGCTCGCTACAGGCCATCTGGTCACGTGATCTATGGTCGCCTCTCTGGGAGACTCTGCAGGTTAACAACGGTCCTTTGAAGAAGCCAGTGGCTCTCCTCAGTCCTGGGAAGTTGAAGGTGTGAGCACCCCATGCTAACACTTCCTCCCCCTGAGAAGCTGGCTTTGGAAGGAGACGGAGATCAGCAGGGCTTCTCTAATGCTGGCCTGCAAGTGACTCCACCTGGCTGGGGTCAAGGAAGGAAGAGTCCTTGGGGGTCCTCCCCTGGGTGTTGCCCATCTTCCAGTGGCAGAACACAGCAGCTGCCAGTGGACAGGATGAAGAACACATTAGAGATTCCACTCCCAAACCAGAAGTTTCAAGCTACTTCTAGTTACTTTGCTTGGAATATATTAGGCGAAACCCCATGAAATTGCCAACAGTCGACTGCTTTGACCTAAAAAAAAAGGTCAAACTGAATCTCACATGTGTCACCTAATCTATCCTGCATGATGTCTCTGAATGACAAGGAAATTGTGGCAGTAAAAGAAAACCTTTGTAGGGACTCCATTCATCACGTCGACTGTATCACTCCCATGCTCAGGAATATTCATTGGAATCCCCACGATAATGTTCACATCCATCACTGTGGCACAAAGCCCTCTTCAAGGGCTTCAGCCCACCTATCAATAGTATTCATTCTTACTTCCCAGTACCCACCCAATCTGTCTTTACCTTTCCAAACCTTTCTCTCCCTCCACCTCTTGAAGTTCAGTGTAAGTCATAAGTGTTTGCAAAGTTTCCAACTTGCCTCCAATTGTTTTATACATTCAACATAACCTGTCTTCCAAAAAGCAAAGGATAACAGACAGAAGAACTATGATCAAAGCATGATGATGAACTTGACCTTCTTTTCCAGAGCTTGAATGGTTATTTGAAATTGACCTCACAAATTCAAAAGACAATTCTGAGTTTCTGTTGAAACAAAAATACATTACTTGCTCTTCAACCAATGAAAGGAGAGAGATGACAGGCTAAGCCTCAGTCCATGGGACTCTTCCATGGGGTTGAGGAAACTGACAGCTGTGCATCTTCCAGGACAATGCCACCCAGAATTCCTCGGAGAAAAAATAAATGTTTTCTCAGTAGCTTAGGTGGGGGCACTCATGTTGGGTCTTCCTTCAGGAGTTCCTCAGGTGATTGGATTCACAGAAAATTGGCCTTTCTAGCACCATATTCTTCCATAAAAGTGATGGACCATATGAATCATGAGAAGTTGGAACCCAAAGGACCCTCTTGCTAATACTCACACTAGGAGGTTACCGGGCTGGTTAGGAACTGCAAACGTGTCCACTACAGAGGCCAGTGTTCTGGACTGGATCTCTTCCCAGAGATTCTACAGACCATATTTCCTTTGTCATACTCCAACCCTGGCAACGGGCATGTGATCTATTTTCTGGGCCATTGCTAAAGAGAACCGTGTTTTATCAGAATTTCTACCCCTTCCTCTTCGCACCTATCTCTTCTGTTACTTTTTTCTAGTAAACACGTTTCTTTTAACTTTCAGATAGGTTGAATCGGGGGTTGATGAAAGCCTATTTTAGTTGGGGTTCCCCCAGTCACATGATTCATGGCCCCCAAGACATGGATTCGTGTGAAAGTAGTTTTTCTGGAAGGCAATGCCAACAAATATGTGCAGGGAACTGGGAAAGGGAGCTAGGTGGGAAAAAGAGCCAGTCAAAGGTGCAGCGTCAATCAAGTTACCCCTGAGGGCAACTGGAGCTCACACAGCTGAGGAGTTCTGAGAGCCAGTGTAGGACACATGCTTCAGAGTTTTCTCAGCTGAGGGGTACCAGGGAACCACAATATGTATACTTACCCCCTCCATCATTGGGGGAGAGCGGCTGAGGAGTGGGGGAGTGGTGAATTCCGCAAATGTCCGATCATCTGGCAGGTGTGCAAAGGGAGTTTTGGGTCAGGGAGAGATGTCAGGCAAAGTAAACGCCGGCAGTTGGAAGGTAAGGGGGTGAGAAACAAGAACTGGGGGGAGGGGTGCTGACGGTGTCTGCTACAAAGCTAAAACCCAATTAAAGAAGAGAAGAGCGTTTTTTTTTTTTTTCCGGTAAGCGGCCTGAGATGACCTCTAAAAATGGTCCGCTATTCGCTCGACCCAGAAAACCCCAAAGCAAGTCAAGAGGTTCAAACCTTTGTGTTCACTTTAAGAACACTCGTGAAACTGTCCAGGCCATGAAGGGTATGCATATCTGAAAAACCACCAAGTATCTGAAGGGTGTCACTTTAGAAGCAATGTGTGCCATTCCATCATTACCATGGTGGAGTTGGTAGGTGTGCCCAGGCCAATCAGTGGGGCTGGACGCAGGGTCGGTGGCCCGAAAAGAGTGCTGAATTTTTACTGCACATGCTCAAAAATGCAAACAGTAATGCTGAACTTAAGGGCTTAGATGTAGATTCTCTGGCATTGAGCACATGCAAGTGAACAGAGCCCCCAAGATGTGTCACAGGACATACAGAGCTCATGGCCGGATCAACCCATACATGAGCTCTCCCTGCCATATTGAGAGGATCCTTACTGAAAAAGAGCAGATTGTTCCTAAACCAGAAGAGGAGGCTGCCCAGAAGGAGAAGATATCCCAGAAGAAACTGAAGAAATAAAAACTTATGGCCCGGGAAAAAATGCTGCAAAAAATAAATGCAAATAAAAGTTAAAAAAAAAAAAAAAAAAAAAAAAAAAAAAAAAAAAAAAAAAAAAAAAAAAAAAAAAGAAGAAGAAGAAAAGAGGCAAAGGCATCGGGAAAGATAAAGTGAGAAAGATGCTAATCAGAAAAGCAGCTCTGGAGCCTGGAGCCTGTTCAGTGGGGCTGCGTCTTGATGCCAAAATGGCGACCTCTGGGAGAGCTCACAACGATCAGTATTCTCTGGGGCCTCCACCACCAGTGTCCTTGCCCCCTCGGTGAGCTACACCCAACCCCCTCCTCCCCAGGAGACCCTCCTAGACCCACAGGTAGGTCTGGCCCAGGCTGATATGGAGTCACTGCTTTGCCCTGGGTCCCAGTGCACGTGAAGCCTTGTGTGTCCCCTCCAAGAGTAGAGCCTCTGTTTCCCCCAGTCCTGTGGAGCTCTTACTCAAACACTGCTGGCCTTCAAAGCCAAATGATTTGAGGGCTTCTCCTCCTGATGTGAGCTCCCCAGGCTTGGGAGCCTGACATGGGGCTCAGGACTCTAACTCTTGTGGGAGAACCTCCGTATGAGAAAAGAATCTGAAAAAGAGTGAATATATGTATATGTATAATTGAATGACTTTGCTGTACACCTGATACTAACACAACGTTGTAAATCAACTATACTCCAATAAAATTATAAAAAAAAAGAAAGAAAAGAAGCTCTGTTATAGAATCTTAGAAGGGTACTTAATCCATTCCTAATTTCCAGCAAAGACCATCCATACATTATACTGAAATGTTAATTGTGGAAAAGCAAGCACTATGCTCTAAATTTCCTAGTTGAACAGTTGAGGCTCCATCCCAACATTTTCTCAGATTTGGTTCCCCTCATTTTCCAACACTCATCTCTTTTCTTCAGTGAGACCCATCCCCTCCCTGCCCCGGGTGCTCATGCCAGGCTCATTGTAACTGCCATGCCTTCACTCATGCTGCACAGCCTGGCTGGGGTCCTCTCCACCTCATGAAATCTCCCCACCTTTAAGACCTAACCCACACTTTCTCTGCTCGGTGAGGTCTTACCTTTGAAGATTGTTCCCTCCCTATAGCTCTGTCCTTGCGGGTTCTTGTGCTGAGCAGAACGATGGCTCCAAAGAAGCCCAAGTCCTGATTCCTGAAATCTGTGAATCTTACTTGGCAAAAGGGACTTTGCAGGTGTGATTAAGTTAATGATTTTCAGTTGGGGAGATTATTTTCAATTATTCAAGTGGGTCCAATGTAATTAAAAGGGGCCTTTAAAGATGGAAGAAGAGTCACAGCTGAAGACAGAACCTGAGAATATGACCTTATTTGGAAACAAAGTCATGGATTCGAAATTTGGTACGGCTGGTATCCTTATAAGAAAAAGAGGGACACACAGAGAGAATGCCATTTAATGACGGAGACAGAGATTGGAATGCTGCTTGTAAAAACTAAAGAATGTCAAGGATTGTCAGCAACCCTGGAAGCTAAGAGAAAGGTATGAAACAGAGCCTTCAGAGAAAGCCTGGCCTTACCAACACATTGATTTGGACTTCCAGCCTCCAGAATTTTTAGAGAATAACTTTCTATTGTTTAAAGCCACTCAGTTTGTGTTACGTTACTAAGAGAAGCCTTAGAAACGAATCCACTACCTCGTGTAATTGTCTTGAAGATTAAATTTAACAATACATGTAAAGTTCTTAGGCCATATCCCGGCATATTGGAAGTTTCAAATGAATGTTAGGTATCATTATTGCTTCATATGTATTAAATGTATTATCATTTTTTTTTTCTATTTTCCCTTAGATATTTTAATATTTTTTTATTGAAGCATAGTTGATTTAAAATATTGTGTTAGTTTCAGGTGTAAAGCAAAGGGATTCAGTTATACATATTTTCTTTTCAGATTTTCTATTATAGGTTATATCATTAATTTTTAAAATACTAGCAGAGTGACTACAGGCACTATTCTTTAAGCACCTTATGCGTAGAGATGGCGTCTCATACCTCCTCACTGATAATAAACCGTTTTAAGTTTTTCAGTTTTAATTTCTAATATGATAGACATTGCTATATCTCACATAAACAAAAGGTCTTGAGGGTCCTCAATAATTTTGAAAAGGGGTCCTGAGACCACAATGCTTGAGAAATTCTGGAATAGGTGGTCTTGTTTATTTATTTTTAATTTTTTTTCTTTTTATTTTTTTTTGCGGTACGCGGGCCTCTCAGTGTTGTGGCCTCTCCCGTTGCGGAGCACAGGCTCCGGACGCGCAGGCTCAGCGGCCATGGCTCACGGGCCCAGCCGCTCCGCGGTATGTGGGATCTTCCCGGACCGGGGCACGAACCCTTGTCCCCTGCATCGGCAGGCGGACTCTCAACCACTGCGCCACCAGGGAAGCCCGGTCTTGTTTATTTTTAATCATTCAGGCAGCTGATCTTCATTCAATATATGGTTTTCAAAAAAATTGGTGGTGTCAACCCTCTGTGGGGTTGGACTTGGCCAGTGAGATTCCAGAAAATTATTTTATGTTTCTTTAATACTGGCTAGGGTAAGAAGATACATATATTTAAGTGTGTGCCTGTGGATTTGTGTGTACATTTGGGTAAAGCAATCCCACCACTTAATGAACACACCTCAGTTGAAACTGAAGGAATGAGAAAGAATAAAAACAAAAGAAGAATCCAACTGATATACACATCGGAGACAAGTTTAGTTGCAGGAAAGGAAGACAAGTGAAGAGAAATGATGTTGACCACAAAGAGCCCACGATCCCCACACACAAGCATGTAGAGAGACTCACTTTGAGACTTTCTCACTTCTTTCCCTCTTTTCTTGTTATTTTAGGAAGCCATCAAAGTTACTTTTAACTCTGTGTGCAATCCCAGAATACAGTCAAAACTATCCAGACAGACATGTCACAGCTTAGATCATGGCAGGTTTTTCTTTCCTGCCTAAAATTCTCAGATAATAATCCAGAGAAGCTAGATGTGGTGTCTGAATCGAATATTTCGCAGCAAGAAGGCAGTCTCCATAGTTTTAAAAGGGACTCCACGGTCCCCATACTGAAGTGCTCATTTCTCACACCCATCTTCAGTCTTTAAGAACCCAAAAGGGGGTCCACTCAGACACGGCCAGGCTGCCGAGGAGGCAGCTTCTGAATGCTGACCTGAATTTTCTCCGTCTACCTGAATTACACCAAGAGTCAGTAGATGCTTGTCAATGATTCAAGTCATTTGGGAGCCCATAAGCCTGAGGATGGGGACCTGGGTGTCTGGAGAGCTGCTGATGTTGAAGTTGGGAAAGGTTACATGAGGATGGATACACAGACTTGTTGAGACCCCCACTTAAGTTCCTCCAGGGGTGAGAGATCCTGCCTTTCCCAGTCAACATAGTTGGCTTATAGCATGGTCTGTCTAGGTCAAGTCTGCAATACCAGTTATAAACCTGAAGTGTATCAGCAATTCCTTGATAATATCATAATTATTTCCTTCAGCTACCACAAGTGCTCACAGGATATGACCAGAAAGACTGAGAGTCCTTGTGTTCCAACACAAGGAGCAACACGGGGACCCACCTTTCCAACTGAATCCCCGATGGAACTCAGCACACCACAGCCTCGGAAATCCCGGTGAATTCCTCCTGGTAAAATGAAGGCGTTGGGCCAGATGGCCTCTGCACTCACTGATTCTATGATTTCCAGAGTCCTTGCCTCAACGCCAACAGAAATCTTTCACTTTTATTAACTCCTGTCTCCAAGACTAAAATCTGTACATCTAATTGGCCATCACCAAAAGAATTGATAAAAAGAAATATTCAATCTTACGGAATGAGAGGCAGGGCTTACCACATTAAGGTGAGGCAACCACACCATCTGAGCTCACCAGCATTTTACAGCTTGAAAGTCTCCTTCAGGAGGTGACACTCATAAACATGTCCCGTGTGAAAAAGGGACGTTATGTAGGATGGCCTTCTCCTGCCCCATAAGGACTTTTTGTCTACCTACGATGTTTACAGAGTTGGTATCACTGCGAGAAGGTGCCATAGTGCTTCTGTGGTTCTCCACTCGTGCTCCAATGACAACGAGAAACTAATAAGCATTTAGCCAGGAAATTTGAGAACGGTCACGGAAAAGGAATACAGTGATCCTACTGACAGTAAATTGTTTTTGCAAGACCGCTTTATCGTGAGATTGCCTGATAGGCCAGGTTGAATCTGGCTAGCCATGACCAAGAGCATTTATTCAATCTGAGTGAAAGTAGATATGGATTATGAAGAAGGAGTGGGGATAGAGAACAGTAGCCAGTCAAAATAAGCCAAGATTTCTGCCGAAGGGACGCAAGATCCCTAGTTCCTGAGATCGCACAAGGTTTTTCCAGTAACGTGTATGGTACTGGATGACCACAAACATCCACAGTCATCTTTATACACAAAGATTAGAGTCAAGTGCATATCCTTGAATACAACTGTGTACACACTGATTTATCAAAGAAGTTGTGAACCACAGGCATCTCTGGATACCGCAGGACACCGCAAACATCCAATGTCTCAAACCAGCCTGCCAACTGTAGGTATCATGTTGCCTTGGCAACAGGATGCAAGCAGGCATGGAAAAATCCTGTTGCCTCAGCAACGGAATCTCAAAAAAAAAAAGGGGTGGAGGCCTTAAGCTGTGACTATGGCAAAGGCTGTAGGTTCAAGACAGTAGCTGAGATTTTAGTCCCATTACAGTGAGAAATACGGAATTTATGCTAAGATAAGAGTCATTCATCTATTAATTGACAAATATTTGTGGACTGGTCTCTATGTGCAATACACTGTGCCCTACGGAATGCAGAGATGGACCAGACATAGTCTGGTGTGTGCCAGCAAACAGTAATAAGTATTAATGATGAATCAATGGATGTTCTTAAGAAGGTCATAAAACAGTGACCAAAGCTTACTAGGACTTGAGTGTATGTGATAAAGAAAGTGAAGCTCCTGTGTGTACTGCCAAATTCCACTCTACAGGATAATTTATTTGTAAATTGAAATAAAATGCTATGACACTGAATTAGAACCATTGACATATATATCAACGGAGTCAGACTATAAAACCTAGACAGAAACTGGTAAAGGCCAAGCCCATTTGTAATTCTCTCCCTGCAAGTAGTAATGCAGGCAGAGGATTCTAGATCACTTAAATCACTGAAAATGATTAAAGTTGGAAATTTCAAAGAAAGTACTAATTACTGAATTTTAATTGCTTTTTTCTTGACACATTTCAGATTTTGGCTAAGTCGGTCAATATGCACAAAACATCAAACAAACATTAACAATAAGAATATTTATATCATATGATTATTTCAAAGTAGAATATTTTGTGAGAGCTTGACCACAAAAGGTGAATTGAATTTTCCCTCTTACTCCTTATGACTTTGGAGATGCACAAATCAAAGATGGTTTCCACAAATACTATAATTCACTTCAGCCTCTCTCAATATACACATAGAGTTCAAATCTCTCAAAGCGGGACTGTGAAAGGTACAACCGCTCTAGGAAACAGTTTGGCCGTTTCTTCAAAAGTTAATTACACACCTATCATACGAGCCAGCCATTTCACTTCTAGGCATTTACCCCAAAGGAAAAAAAAGTCTGTGTCCATACAGACACAGATGTTCATCACAGCTTTCTTGATATTTTCAACAGCCAAATATGGAACTCAAATGTTCATTAACAGATGAATGGGTGAACAACCTGTGGTGTACAACAGAAAACTACTTAACAGGAAAAAGGAATGAAGTATCGATACACAAAACAACATAGACAGATCTCAGAATAATCATGCTGACTGAACGAAGTCAGAGATAGATATGAGAGTATGTGCTATATAACCCCATTTATATTGTTTTAAAATTAAAACCAATCTACAGTGCAGCAAGCAGATCAATGATTGTCTGGGATGAGGCGTGAGGGGCACAAGCAAGGGGCACAAATGGGCAGCAGGACACTTTGGGATGGATGTGTTCACTGCCTTCATTGTGATTTCACAGGGATACACATACTCAAAACCTCAAATTTCACACTTTCAATAAATGCAGTTGATTTTGTGTGGATTATACCTCATTGACTCTTAAAATAACTTCTCACACTCTCAAGAAAAGTTACTCAAACAGACCATCACATGATCTGTATGCATTCATTAAAAGCAATATATAAAAAGACACCATGAACTTAGCTTTTGTCTGCCTCTTACTACCTACTAGATGGCACTTAAGTGTAAGTCAGATTTAGTTATCGGTTGAAGAAACTTGCAGTTGAAGGAACATTTTAATTTTCTTTTTCTAGTCCTCTATTAACTGTTCAAAGTCCTCCTGTTTCTGTGCCTTAGCATTGCTCACTCCTGCTTCTTGGGTCCACCCTGGTCTGCTATCTTAGAACCTGAAATTGGAAGTGCTTTGGATACCCCTTGCCAGAGCTGAAGGTGTGCTTCTCAGAAATGTTTCCAATGCCTAAGCTCTTACACGGGGCTTCCAATACCAGCCTCAGTCCTGCCCATGCCCAGCCCTGATACAAACCTACGAGCACCTTCGGAGGCTCAAACCTTTCCTTAGAAAACCACACAACCTCTTTCATACCTCTTCCTTTTTCTGTCCCAACCCACAGATCCTTCTCCCTCAAATTATTCTCAACCGAGATCATTAGAAATGTACTTAAACACTCACAACTAGCTCGAGAAAAAGCAGCCAACTCAAGATTACAGAGATAGCTTGTAGGTGCCAAAAGCAGGGTCTGCAGCCAGGTCTATCTAATACCAATACCCATCCTGTACTTTAAAAAATGACTCCTTGGGGCTTCGCTGGTGGCGCAGCAGTTAAGAATCCACCTGCCAGTGCAGCGGACACAGGTTCGAGTCCTGGTCCAGGAAGATCCCACCTGCCGCGGAGCAATTAAGCCCGTGCGCCACAACTACTGAGGTTCGCGCACCTAGAACCCATGCTCCACAACGAGAGAAGCCGTCGCAATGAGAAGCCCGTGCACTGCAATGAAGACCCAACACAGTCAAAAATAAATAAATTAAAAAAAATTTTTAATAGAAAATGACTCCTTGATTTAAACAAAGTTCAATCTCCCCTTGGTGTTTCAATGGAAATTTCAAGAATATAATTGTAAAATAAGTCATTGTGGGTTATTTCTGTTCATCATGATGATTCTAGACAGTGATACATTGTTATATTTAAGGAATTCAACTGGCTTTCTAGTTTAGGACACCTGGAATAAAAAAAAAATTAAAATCTGAAAAAAATCATTCAATTTAAGGCTTTCTCCTCCTGTGACCCTTTCTATTCTTTTAGCTTGAGAGCCTTTCTTCGTTTGAGGGTTGAGGCCCTTACGATGTTTTCAAAAGGTGCCTCCAGCAAACACACAAACCTGTTAAAGGGAGTTGGGAGGGAAACGTGCAGCTTGAACAATGGAATCTGGCTGCTGTCATCAGTTTTTACTTTCTAATTACTTAAGATTCTTCTAGGAGTGGGAGAGGGAGTTAACTCACATCTGCATCTCCTAAGAAGGATGGACACATTCTGTGCATCAATATGGCAGCAAGGAGAAGACAGTGCAAACCAGACAAGAAAATTATCACTGCTATGGGAATCATCACCATTAGAGGAGACACTTCCTGTCCCAGTGCTGGTGGCACAATTAAGTTTAGCTCGGTTTTGCTCATTATAATGTCATTTTTTTAAATGTGTGCAACAGATCATAATACATTTTCAGTTAAATAGTAATTCTAACAGTAACAGACTGACACTGCCCAAATTAACTGAGACAGTAGGGAAAGAATTAAGAGAGCCTATTTTATTAAGACTAGTGTAATTTTTTTTTAATTGCCCAGAATGTTAGTTTTATAGGAAGAGAGAGAAAGAAAGGCAAGAAACAAATATAAAGCATAACACCAATTATATCTTGTGGAAGCTCTCCTTTAGAACCACAAACAATGCACTATTTCTTCTGTGTTCTGAAATATTCATATTCTATTTCAGTTATAGCTTTACCTAGTTTCTTCCATGCACTTTGTTAATAACCGTAACCTTAAATACATGCATTTAGGGCTCTCCAGTGCTGGATGGAAGTTCATCCCGCGGAGGTGATCGCTTCTCAGTGGCAAACCACATTCCATGCTTTTCATGAACGATAGCACAAAGAAAATTCAAAGTGGGAGACAGATCACTCACTACATATTATTGTACATAAACTTAGTCCCTCAATTTCAAGGTATTACAAAAATCAGCCAGTGTGGTCAGGTGGCTGAAGGGGCCACTCTGGGAAACTGGCTTTGTCACTATGGACTCGTGGGCAGATGAAGCAAGCACGCAGCAGGTTGTTCACTGTGTAGATGGAGATCTGTTAGCTCCAAAGTCATTTGAATTATATCATTGCCTAATTTATTTATGAAACCCTAAAGCATCCTCCTTCTTCTGTCCTCACTTATCAAGGAAAAGAGAAATATGTTCAAACTAAATCAGAAAAACTGGTGTCTGGAGCCCTGAAAGTAGCTAAATCTATAAATATTATACAATGAAGGAAAATGTCCTCTTCAAGTTTAGATGTTAAGGATTATTTTGCTTTGAACTTGAAAATAATTATACAAAGCTAAATATTTTGCTTTACTATAATTAAATGCATATAATTATGATCCCACCATTATCATGATACTTTCTTAATTAGAACTTCTTAAAAGCACAAGAACATATTAATGAACTGTCACTAAATTAAATAAATTAGAGAGTGAATTATTACAATTAGATCTAAAATTTGAGTATCAAATTTACCATACTTGATAATGTTTCACTGCCACCCATAATTAACCTCGTATCCACAGTGGGCTCTCTATGAGTATTACTAATTCAAAGACAAGTTTTCAAGAAGCAACTATATTAATAAAGATGAGGAGAAGAATAGTGTCATAATCTGAAAGTAAAACGTTCAAAATACAGAAGATATGGTGTACATCACCAGTGACCACCATTTTGTTTGAAGACTACATATAAAAAAGGAAAATAACTGAATGTATATGTTAATGTTTCTAAAAGCAATTCAAGAGGCCAGAATCAGGTAATTCCTCTCAGCTTAGAGAAGAAACAATACACAGAGAATCATCAAGTTGTCAAGTTTTAAGACATTCTAATTTGGATTGCTCAAAAACGAGAAATGCAACTGAAAACCAGCAATGCTTAAGGCATTAAACGGTCTGGAATTAGACATGAACACTGTAAATGGACCCCACAAATTAGAATGACACTCTTCCATTTTAATGCAGAATTACATGAGGTCTAATTCTTAAACTGCACACTTCGTACATGACATCTAATCATCTAACTGATTGTCTGTGGGAAAATAATTAAAAAATGAAAGAAACAAATTTTAAATTATTATCATCTTTTGCCTGGTCCACTGCAATCTTCTCTTAACCAATCTCACTACTTCGGCTCCCGGCTCTCGGCAAGCTATCGCAGCCAGATGTACCTTTTTAAAACATAATGTCGCCTCCTTTCTCTAAACTCACATCTCTTGCCTATACCATGGCGGATAGCCTCCTCACCTCCTGCTGTCTCTCCTGCTTCACTGCACTGGAGCCACAGAGGCCTCCTTGCCCACTCCCTGAGCCTGTCAGGCATGCTCCACCTCAGGAGCTTTGAATTTGCTGTTTCTTTTGCCATCAATGCTGTGCCTCCAGATATTTGCATGACTTGTCCCTTTAATGCATTCAGGTTTCTGCTCAAATGTTGCATAATTACAGAGGCTTTCCCATTCCATTTTGACATTTCTATGCAAAATAGCCTGTCTCTCCGTATCTACCAATTACTTTCTGTTATCTTGCCTTTTTATATTTTTGTCCATGGCACTTAAATATATTTTATGTATCTATTATATGTCTCCCCCCACTAGGAAGGTACGGGCTGTCAGCTGTTTTGTTCACTGTTATAGCATTAAACTAGAATAGTCTCCAGAAGAGAATAGATGCTCAATAAATTGTGTTGAATAAATGAAATAAGAGACTGATTTTTCAAAGTGTTGCGAAGATACTCCCCATGCTAAAACAAAGGGCAGAAATCAAAATTAGAGCATGATTTTTCAAAGAAATTGTCAAATGGATTCTAAAATTAATAAGGAAATACAACAGGCCTCCAAGAGCTAAATCAAACTTGACAAAGAAAAACAGAATGGGAGGACTTACACAATCTAATTTCAAGACGTATTACAAAGCTACAATGATCAAGACAGTGTAGAATTGGCCTAAGAATAGACATATAGATCAATGGAACAGAATAGAATTCAGAAACAGATCCACACATATACTGTCAAATTATTTTCAACAAAGATGCCTAGTAAAAGCAATGTAAAAAGAGTAGACATTTTAAGAAATGATGCTGGAAAATCTTGATACCCGCATGGATACCCTCTTATTCTATGTACAAAATTAAATCAAAATGGATCATAGACATAAATGTAAAAGCTATAGCCATGAATAATTTATTTTTTAAAAAAGAGCCTATTTTTGCAACCTTGGGATAAGCAACAATTTCTTTAATACGATGTAAAAAGCACTAACAACAACAAAAACTAACTAAATAAATTGGACTTTAACAAAATTAAAAATCTCTGTTCATCAAAATGTACCATGAATAAAATCAATAATCAAGTCATAGACTAGGGAAAATATTTTCAATATGTATGTTTGACAACAGATTCATATCTGGGACATATAAAGAACTCCTACATGTCAACAAAAACAGACAAATAATTCAATAAAATAATGAGGAAAAGATTTGAACAGATACTTCATTCACATACAAGTAGACATATAAATGGCCAATAAGCACATGTAAAGGCGTTCAACATCCATGGTTATAGGGGGGATGCAAAAACAAAACAAAAACAAAACAAAAAAAGAAAACCACAAAGAAATACTTTACACCCACTACAAAGGCTAAAATAAAAAAGACCGGCAATACCAAACGTTGGCAAGGGTGTGGAACAATTGTGGAACTCTCATACATTGCTCCTGAATGTTTTAAACAGTAAAATTTTGGAGAACTGTTTGGTAGTTTCTTTAAACATACAACACCTTATGACCCTGAAATTCTATTCCTAGGTATTTACCTAAGAGAAATAAAAATATATCCACCAGAAACTTGTAGAAGAAAATGTATACCAATCTTATTTATTATAAAAGCCCAAATCTGAAAACAATGTAAGTGCTCATCAACAGGAAAATAAACAAATTGGGATATAGTCATATGATGTAATATTACCTAGCAGGATAAACAAATTATTGATATTCACAACAACAACATAAATGAATCTCAGAGATGTTATTATCATGTGAAAGAAGCCAGATGCTGAAGAGTAGTACATACTGTTGGATTTACATGAAGCCAAACAATAAGCCAAACAGAAATATTAAGTCTGTCCATAGGCAGGGGATTGCACATTTTACTGTATATAAATTATATCTTAATAAAAGGGGGGTGTAGCATGGATGTGAGAATTGTATATATATATCTGTGTGGGAGGCTATAAAGCTTTGCTTTATTTTCTGAAAACATAAGAAGTATAGAACATTTCTAAAACAAGTCATGATTTTTCCTGATATTTCTTTCACTGCATCATTACTTGTTGCGTTTTCACAGACTTGGGGGAAATTCAGCCAACAATTAACCAGACAATAAAAGCAAAGATGTTTACAAAAATATTGTCCTTTTAAAATATATCATTTTCTACATGGTTTAATTTAATCTCTTAGCAGAGACCTGCAGACTCAGGCATGCTCAGCAATTTTAAATGACATATGGTATAATAAAAGTACAGCAACTCCGATAAAACATTTAAAAAAATTTGCACTAGGAAAATGCACTAGGAAAATTTGCACTAGGTGCTTACATATTTGCTCAATTCTTAAGTGGTCAACTTTAAAGATATGTGAAAATTTAAGAAAAAATATCAAATGCCTGTGAATAAAGTTTGCTAAGAACATATATAAAATGTATTATAAAACTACAATAAGAATTCTAAAAGTTAAAAAATTAAAAAATTAGGAAATCCAAAAAAGAGGCGATATATGTATATGTATAGCTGATTCACTTTGCTGTACAGTAGAAACTAACACAACATTATAAGGCAACTATACTCCAATAAAAATTAATTTAAAAAATTATAAAATTATTATGAAGGGCTTGTGAATGTAGAAAACAATCTTTGCTGATAAGTACTCTACTAGCTGCCTGGGCCCCCAAAGTAGATGGAATTTAAGATGATGATTATTTGGGCCATGTTTCAATAGTGTGACAATATCAGATTATCATAGAATTCTTTCTTTTTTATTTCAACAAAAGCTTAGAATAAATTTCTAGGACTCACTATATAAGCACTTAATTTATCCAGATAAGACATAATTTTTTGAAATATGATATTTGTGGTCACATAGGGAGAGAGGGAGATGCTAGAAAACTGAGTGGAATGGATTCAATCTTTTGGAAGGTCCTCGAAGCAGAGCTGACGCTTCTGTGAGTTGAAAAAGAAATTATATCCGTGGACAGCAGTTTCACCTTGTCCCCACAGTTTCAGCCTTCCCTAGGGACTTCTGACTTGCCGAGCTAGCCCCCCCACTATCATATAAGCCAATTCCTCACGATAAATCTCTGAATATGCATCTCCTACTGGCTTTGCTTCACACATTTTGTGTTGGACTGTCCTGCACATGGCGTAGTATTAGCATCCCTAGCTGCTGCCCCTTATGTATCAGTAGCATTCAAGGTCATTGTGATAAACAAAATGGCACCCCTCAACACACACATCCATTTCCTATTGATCCCTTTTGGACAGTACAGACGTGGTACCCTGAATCACTGCTAGGAGTGGGGAAGAGACTAGAAGCAAGAAAGGTAGATATTGTAATGAGATAATAAAATAATGAGAATGAGATAATGAGATAATATCTCATGAGATAATGAGAGTGAGAACTGAAATAAGATGGATTTGTCAGACATTTCAAAGATAGAATTGGTAAAAGTTTGCTAGTGAAGTGGATGTAGGATTTGAGGGAGAGTAAATTGAAGAAGATGTCAAGGTTCTACTTTAGGTGATGAGGTGTAGAACATGACTAGGTTCAAGCCATCCACTGTGGGAGTTGCTGACTATGAGGTACCTGTTACACATGCAGGTAAACATCCAGTTCAAAATTTAAGTCTGGCACACAGGAGAGGCTGAGATCAGACAGATAGCTTTGGAGGTCTTCAGAATATGAGTATGGAAACTATGTTGTAAAACACACCCCGATGTATTTTGTTGTCTTAGAAAATGTTGTGTACTTCTCTTCCCATGGCCCTTATGCTACTGAGACCATGCCAGGAGGCTGAAGCTTATAAACCACAGGGTAAGGAATACCCAGGGAGGGAGAAGTATGTGATGGAAGGGCAATTTCTGGCAGAGTGGACGGGGAACTGGGGAGTCTTTCTGAAACTCAAAGAAGACATCTGAGAGAAAGAAAAAGATGTGAAGGCAGGTGCAAGCATCCTTGTTTTTCCTTTGCATACCCACTTCAGCATGGCTGAGCCCCAGCAGTGGGATAGAAACACACAGAAGATTTGAGGGGGACAAACCAGGTCCAGCCACAAAAAGCTAGAAGCTTCAGAGAAGCTTTGTGATCATAATGGCACTATATACTCTGTGGTTGGTATGGGCATTTAACATAAAGCTCGTGAGGGTAGACTCCTTGTCTGTTTTGTTCACTGTGGCCTAGCACATAGAATAGTGCCTGACACCTAGTAGGTATTCACTAAGTATTTGTTGAATGGATAATTGAATGACTGGTACATGGAATAGAAATATAGTTGGAAAGTATGAAAAAAGCACCTCGGCTGGTGGTACCCCTGACTGCCAGTTTGTTCCCCCTGAGCTGTATGTGGATGGATGGGAATTCAAAGCTCTCCTGTACCCTGCTGGGAATGTAGAAGATGGCTGTAGTGCAAGCTAGCAAGTTCACCAGGCCATCATCGCTGCATTGTGGGGAGCGGGCACAGAGAAGACAGCTCAACCCACGAACACCAAGGTAGGTTCTCCAAAGCCACAGAAATGGGTTCGCCCCACCTAAGGTCAGTAGAGGCCAATAGAAGAAGTGGGTACAGAGCCCCTGGCCCTCTTCCAGTGGCGTGGGGATGCTGAAGCTTCCTCCTGCCCCCGGCTGCCAACTTGGGAGAAAGAAATGAAGAGGTGAACACTTGAAATGCAAAAGAGACTTTTAGGCCAAAAGAGACTAATATAATTGATAATGACTCCATTCACAATTTCTGCCATCAGCAGGAAAAGGAGTTCAAAACAAAATGATACATGATTATAAAAGTAAATTTCTCATTTTGTACAACTGATTTTTATGCAAGTTCATATGAAATGAAAAACCACTGGGCTGGATGGATCTCACTCAAGGGAAGAGCAAGAAGAGAAACGAAACATGTAAATTTAAGAAGCCAGGGTTGAAAGAAAAATAAGAGACTATTCAGAAAGGTAAGATGGAAACCAGGACAGAGAAGTATAGTGGAAATTACAGAAGAAAAAAATCAAGAAGGGGATGTGAACAACAAGGATGACTTAGCCTTCAGTTTGATAATGTAACTAGTTGGTAGCTGTTTTGGAGAAATTCAAGGTTTTAGTCCATACTACCCAGGATTGAATCCAAACACCTTAACTTAGGCATTCACAAACATCTACCATCTAGCATCAGGCTGCTATCCCAGACTTTTCAAAAAATATAATGCATTGTAAGTAAAAATATGCATTGTAAATCAGGAGACCCTAGTTTCAGTCCTAAGTCTGTCACTAACTCGGTGACCTTGAATAAGTCTCTTAACATCATTGGAACAGTAATGGTTAATCCCTGCAAATCTCACATGGAAGAACATGCTTTTCTCAGAAGCACTCTCCAGTCTCCCTGGAACATTCAACTCTGCTTCATTTGTACACATAGAAATATGCTTTATTCACCCTCATTAATATTAGTCTAAAGCTGGATTCAGAAAATCCCAATAACCTGAATGAAACTGAAGTTTTCCATTGATCAGCCAGATTTTTCCAGGCTGGATTTTTTATTTTAAACACTCATCCTTATAATTGTTGGTGAAGTCTAAGTAGCACACTTTTTAGAAATGTCTGTAACAAATTTTGCTGTCTGGGATATAAGATCATATCCAAAAGATAATTATGTTGAATTTAACATGTTGTACACAGTGTCAAAACACCAATTATGATTTTGATTATTAAAATGCCACGATGCCCCCTATATCACAATAGCCTTTTATTACTACACATTTAACTAAAAATTGTACCTCATTTTTCTCTGCTTACTTCTTGTCAGTTTGACTCTGTGCTCTCCTTATTATCTCTCATTTTGAATTACAAAAATTAGAAAGCTTAACATCCTTCAAAATAAAAGTTTTGTTTCACTTTTATATAGGATAAACCAGAGTACACAGGCGTGAACTTTATGAGTGAAGACTTCTCTGTCCTCTTGAAATATGCATCAATTTTATTTCTTTATTAGCTTGTTATGCAAATTGCCATTACTAAGAATAAGCTAACATGTGAAAATAAATAGCGTATGTTCTATGAGACAGGAGCCCTTAATATTTCTTACCAGTTGTTTGCTTACCCACTAATGGATCTCCTTATTGGTGCTGGGAATTTATACAGTTCTACTGAATCCATTAATTTCTTTCTTTTGACTATTATTCATCATTGGATTATGTGCTGGTACTGTTGATATGAACTGCTCTGGGAAAACATTCCACTCTATTTGAAAGGAAACAATCATAATACCATAACACAGCTTAAGAAAAAAAGAAACATCAAATTTAATACCTATAACTTTTTCGCCAGCAATGGTGTAAATGTAAGTTATAAAAACTAATAATTGGTACCCGGTGAAAATCATGCCAATTAACTGCATGTTGTCTTTTGATAAAATATAATCGTATTTCCTTCTCAGTTCTTTAATAAGGCTGCAATTTTTCCTCTTAGAAAACGTTTCATTAATCTTGAAATGAAAAAATTATCAGTATGCCTAAAATAGTGCAAGAGAAGAAGGTATTTTAGGGCTCCTTAAAATAGGAGTATACATTTTGCTTTGAAGCAAAGTAGTTCTCTAGGGTGCCTATAAGATGAACACTCCATGAGGCATTGCGGCTGGCCAGTAGCCAGTACTCAAGAAATATTTTTAAGCTGCGTGAATAACATACACAGATTTAGTACTAATGGGCCAGTTAGCACTAAATTAACAAGTTGCATCAACAAACTATTCTTCTAACATAGGCATTGCTCATTTTATAAATTGATGCTATCTTATAGTTTATGTCAATTAAAAAATTTCACAGTATATTTAAACACATTAACTTATTTAATTCTAGTGCCCTCTGCAATAGGTAATATATCCCCCCCTAATTTACAGATGAATACAAAACCTCTAGAACCTCAAAAATCCCTCCATGACTGTAGGTCTCACCCTCGTGGCCTGGGAGCTAGATTTCTCCAGTTAAAATGTCCCTGCAGGGCTTCCCTGGTGGCGCAGTGGTTGAGCGTCCGCCTGCCGATGCAGGGGACACGGGTTCGTGCCCCGGTCCGGGAAGATCCCACATGCCGCAGAGCGGCTGGGCCCGTGAACCATGGCCGCTGAGCCTGCGCGTCCGGAGCCTGTGCTCCGCAACGGGAGAGGCCACAGCAGTGAGAGACCCACGTACCGCAAAAAAAAAAAAAAAAAAAAAAAAAAAAAAAAATGTCCCTGCAAACACATATGGAAATATGGATGGATAAAATGGTATGGAACTTTGCATCTGTTTCAAAATAATCTAGGGATAGCAATGATAAACGATTGGTCCAGAGTACAAAATTTTTGGAGCTGTGGGTGGGTACATAAAGCATTTCTCTTTACTTATGTAAATGTATGAAATTTTCACAATAAAGAGGTTTATTTAAAAGCTGAGAAGAATAAATAAATAAATAGGTCCTTCTCAAGGTGTTTTGCTAAAGATAAGAGGGTTTTCGCTATTTGATTTTAGATTAACTCCACCCACTCCCACATCAGCTACGTGAATCTAATACAAATCGCTTCTCTTATATCTAACTGGAAATTGGCTAAGTAGCTTTGCAGTGCAGAACCTCATAGAAAAACCCCAAATACTTAAGATATAGAAATAGCTAAGTCTCTTGCATTTGAGTTCACTGGGAGTACTATACTCTGAATGCAACAAGAGATCCAGAGAATGATGTGTTTCTCATTGTTGCCTAGTTTTTACAGAGTCTGGTAATACAATACCAAGCAATGTGCACTCTGACTCCCCTTGTATAACATTTAACTGAGCTCTGCAAGAGCTGTAACTCCAAGTTATATGCTCCTAGACATAAACCTGGGCCTTAGATATCATCATGGATTGTTCTGTGAAATTACAGCTGCGCTCAGCATTTAAGGCAATAAAGATAATAGAGCTTTCCCCCAAATAAAACTATATGGAATCTTTAATTTCCGGATTCCAAGTATGTCAAGACAAACCCACCAAACAGTAGTGCTTTCCTTGTAAAAAAAAAAAAGGAGTTTGCTATTCAAGATATCAGAATGGCTCTTCTTTGAGACCAAATTCTTATATAATTTTCCCAGCTGAGGCAGAGCAGGTCCTTAGGAACCTGGAAAGGAATTTAATGACCAGGTACCCTGATCAAGAATGGGCATTATAACCCTGCTACTAGATCCCTGCTTTGGGGAAGCCCAGGGTGTGACTGAAGGATGAGTTATGGGTGATGATACAACAAGGGCACACGGGAAGGAAGATAAGGCATAGCAACAAGAGCATCACCAATACCACCACTTGCACATGTGGAAGTTTGTAGCTTTAGCTATGCTCAAAATAGCATTAAATATCAAAATAATTTAGAGGTTACTGGCAATAAAATAAAAGCACATATTCTGATTTGAAGCATGGTAACATTATTACCACTACAGATAGTAATGAGAGCAATTACCCAATTCACTGCTATTTATGCAACGACAATATTATAAACTTAAATAATTTCTAAAAGATCTTATTGATACCTCTGGTTTTGTTATAGACAATAAATTATGGGTTAGTCCTTTGGAGCACCAGTTATACTGACTTAAGATATCAAAATGGATGCAAATATGTACCTATACAGTGGCAAAATATTACATGTAGCAATTAATATTTTTCTAACTTAAGATGAATCTTCCTTAAGACAATCATGAACAACTTCAGACAGCCCATCAGAATACATGCTGAAGAGACTGAAAGATTCCCACTTGCCTGAGATCGCAGAGCCAGCTTACGCTGACACGTGAGTGTGTTCCGGTTAACTTCCATAAAATACTCTGTGCGGACCTCCACTCTCCTTCCAACTTCTTCTCCAAGGCCAGCTGAGATGGCATAAACTGTCTACATACTTCATCATGACATCCGATATCATGGAGCTGACTTCTACAATATCTGGGTGGGCTTCTGCATCAGCAGTGAGGCATCTAAGAGAAGATAAGCTAATTACAGCCCTCTGGTCAAAGTCGGGACCAGGCCCCGTGATGTGAAGGGTCAAGGTGAAAATCTGCTGTGTGTCCACCATGGTGTTTGTACCCAAGAGAATCTGAGGTAAGATGGACATCAAGCATAGTTTTGAATCCAAGACTTCTCAAAAGGCATTTGGAAAGTTTGGGAAGGAGAGGGAGCTGCACGGCTCTCTTTGCAGTTGGGCTGGTGGGCGAGAGTTACAGGCTAGACAGGAAGCTGCTCCCAGTCTCAGCATGGGCGGGTAGGGGCTGCATCTCCTGCATCTCAGTGGCCAGTGAAACAAAGAGGGGTCCCAACAACTTAGGCCCTGATGATCACACCTGATACACCAAAAGGAAGGAAGGATTCTGGGGGTCACATTTACGGGCCTTTTCCAGCTGTCTGGGGGCAAAATCAACACAACTTGATTAGTGAGAGTCTTACAAAACGACATCACAAAAATAAAACTCAACCCAGTTACTTAGCGGTTTAAGATGCGTATAGTAATTTTTTTTTTTAAGTAGCAAATTCGACACATTGCATGGCAATATTTTCTGTGATTTCGGAGGCAGGGAACACCAGACATCCTACTAAAGGGAGCATTGTTCTTGTCACAGCTAAACCCTAGGAGAAGGCTATTCTAGATGCCTGTGGAACACATTATCAAGACCATTGGTTATCATGCTTTAACTACTTTGAGCACTCACTACCATATTTTGTCTATTTTTTAAATTCAAATTCTCGAACACTGAAGTCATGTGTACTTCTCAATAAAATTTAACTTTTTTGGGCTTTGAGAAAAAGATCTAATTTTCACATCTTTGATTTCACAACCCATAGTTAATACAATTTTCACCTGTACTGATGTCTCCAGGCAAGATTTAAGAATTATTATGCGCAATTACTCTTCATAACAGAAGTCAAAATAAAACTCTAACTTAATATTTTAATTGTTCTTTCTCAACTTTCCCAAGTTTATTAACTATGAGTAAAGTGTACACATTATAATCGGATTGTAAGTCATTATTTTATCATTTCATGCTTTATCTACATGCTATTTCTTTTCTTTCTTTTTTTTTTTTTTTTTTGTGGTACGCGGGCCTCTCACTGCTGTGGCCTCTCCCGTTGCAGAGCACAGGCTCCGGACGCACAGGCCCAGCGGCCCCGGCTCCCGGGCCCCGCCGCTCCGCGGCATGCGGGACCCTCCCGGACCGGGGCACGAACCCGCGTCCCCTGCATTGGCAGGCGGACTCTCAACCACTGTGCCACCAGGGAAGCCCTATTTCTTTTTAAGTCCTAAAGAAGTGGGCTAGCACATGGTTATGACAGGCACTTCTACATTTGCTGAATTCATATTTAACAAAGTTCAGACAATGCATTTATTATATACAAAGTAAGGCAAGAGATAGTGGACACAGTGTCAGCTACATAATCTGTGGGGTGGCCCATGCAAAATAAAAATGTGGTGCCCCACCTGGGAGTGGGGAAGTCAATCTCCCCTTCCCACATTCCAGCATCCCAACTGGAGGTAGATGAGAGAGCCCCAAGAGATTGCAACCTCCATGCCTGCAGGACGTAGAGGCCAATAGAAGAAGTGGGTACAGAGCCCCTGGCCCTCTTCCAGTGGCGTGGGGATGCTCCTCTGCTCAGAATTCTTCAATATCTCCTCGTGGCCCAAGAAGACAAAATTAAAACTCCTAGCATGCCATACAAGCCCCTCCTGAACTGGCCCTTAGCTCCCTCTACAGCCTCACCCTTTCTCCCTCCCCGTCAGCAACACACCAAATGCTCCTACCTATTCTCTCCCAAACAGCCCATGACTGTCCTATGCCACCATTTCATGGTCATTTTATTCCCTCTGCTTAAATCTGGTTTGTGCTGATTGTATCTATCATTTCCCAAATCATATCCATTATTTGCTTACCACTCTTTTCCAAGTCTCCACGAGGAAGTCTTCTTGGACCACCCTCAGATATACTTACTGTCTCGCTTTTATATGTTTTCTTTGCACTGTCTATATTAAAGTACTTAAAACTACTATAATTTTTGTATTGCAACAATCTCTTTCACCATTAGAAATGGAAACTTTTTGAGATGAAGTACCTGTGTCTCCTTCACCATAATCTCACCAGCATGTAAAATGGAATATGAGTCCTGATGGGTACTCAGTGAAGGAATAAATGAATGAATGAATGAAAGCCTAACATCTAAGAATTAACCTTCCATAACCTAAAATATTTGGCCACACATTTTGGGAATCCCAGGTACATTTCCTACCAGAAGTCCCAATTTACCTCATAGCTTTGAAATACCTCCCTGCTTAGATATTTCAGAGAAATTCTTAACAGCAACCCAACGCTTCAATGATTCTCTAATCAAATAAGCATAAAATCATGTTCTAGAACGTTCCACTCACTCTACCTACTTTGTCCCCATTTTGCTCTGAGAGACAAGATGGAAACAATTAGAGGAATACAATGTCCAGCTGTATTCATTTCATGTTTTAAGAAACAAAGAGTTAAATGTCGGGTGAAAAATGTAAAGACATACTTGTGCTTAGAACTAGCTGAAAGCATTAACTTTGTTAGTCATTATGATTGCCTCTGAAGCTTATGCAACCAGGCATGGATAGAAAAAAATTAGGCAATTGGAATATTTTGTGCATAGAGGGAAATGTTCTTCCTTTTTAAAAAGTAAACAGACAATACTCTCAACAGTGTACAGGAAGGTAAAAATAGTAATGCTGGTGTGGGGCAGAGCAACAAAATCTATTTATTTTTCTGCCCCAAACTCTTCAGGGTTACTAAACTATTCTCCCAATTTAAAAAATTTCCTTAGCCCCTGCTCACCGCAACTACAGAAAGCCCGCGCGCAGCAATGAAGACCCAACACAGCCAAAAATTAAATAAATAAATAAAATAAATTTAATTAAAAAAAAGAAAAAAAAATTCCTGCTAGGAAAAAAAAGTTCCAGTGACAAAATGTACTTGTACACCATATGAACAAACAGGAAAAAGGAAAAATACTGTACGTTAGAAAAACAAACTGTGAGCTCTACCTGACAAGGATATAGAAAGTAAAAATGAGAATATAGTAAGGTGGAAGAAGAAAGAAGATATGTGTGACTGGATACAACACCTAGTTTAAAATTAAGAATGAGTATAGTGATCTCTATCATTGGCTGTCTTATATTTCAAAGGCTCTATACCATTACTAGCAATTGGCTCTGAGCCTGATCTGCTGAGTCATACATGATTATTAAGAGCACTTTTGCCTTTAGGTGTCCATTGCATCAATTTCCTGAAGAAAATGGGAAACAAAGAAAACAGGAAATTGAGTTTGTTCTCTAATTCTTTTGGAACTTAATTTTCAAAGTCTAAATATTCAAAGCAAATTAAATATGTAACTGCATGCAACTCATGACTGATTTTGGATTTATGTCAAATGTTCTAAAGATAAAACTATATCTGTGATGCGAACCTGATGAATCTTGAATAACTTTAAATGAAAACTACACCTGTTATAGACTGCACACCATAATTTTAATTGTTAGTCATTTATAAAATTGTTAGTTCTTATGTATTATGGCATCTTAATATTTTAAATTAAAAGTGTACTCAGAAACATCTTTTAGAGTTCTCTGATAGTGATCACCCATCCTCTTAAACTCTCTGGTGACAGGGAACTCACTACCCATCCAGCAACTTGCTCCACTGTGTGTATCTCTAATTCTGAAACACACACTTCCTAATGGTGAGTTGGCCATGCCCCCCCAACCCAGAATTCCCACTCCATGATCTTGTTTCCATTTGCTGAAGTTCCACATAATAAAACCAATTATTTCTACATTTTCAATGTCATTAGATTTTTTCAGTTAACGGAAGTATTTTTCAATCCTCTTATGACTGTACTCCAAAACTTGACTCGACTTCCACCCACAATGGAAACAACTCTACTTCTCTCCATCAACACCACCACTCCAGTCAAAGCCACCATCATCTCTCAATGGACAGTTGGACCTGCTTTTCCCTCCCACTCTCACTCCCTCCAATCTATCCCCCAGATATCAGCCAGCATGATTTTTGCTAAAGAAGAAATTTTTACTATGTCCCAACCAGTTAATAACCCTTCAGTCCTCCCCTCAGTACTGGAGATAAAAATTCAAAACCTTTAATGTGGCCTGTAGAACCTAGTCATCTGGGACCCTGTCAGCCTCGCAGGACCTTTTGCTGGATATTCTCTTCCTTACTTGACATGCTACATCTCCAGTTTCTTTCGATTGGTTCTACAAGCTCTTTCACTCAGGAAGGCTTCACAGATGTGGGTCTATGAAATCCTTTCTCCACTCTGTCTACTATTTGAGAACTAGTGAATGTTCAGGTCTCAGATTACATGTCCTTTCTTCATAGAAACTTTTCCCAAATCCCCAGACTAGACCAAGTCCTTCTGTAATCTTTCATTGCTCCCTTTACCATCCTTCATCAACTTTATCATAATTTTAATATACTTACTTCCATAAATAAAATAATATTATTAATAATAACAATACGTAACAATACTTAATGTACTGAGGGCTTACCACATGCTCTGTGCTAAGAGCATCAGGACCATTATCTCATTTAGGATTCAAAGCAAGCCCATGAGTAGTTACTATTGCTACCTATTCATCACAGCTAAGAAAAGTGGGGCTTGAGAAGGTTACGGTGAGTGGAAGAGTGGAGATTAGAATCAGCTCAATTCTAGAACCTATTGATGTTCTAACCTTTTCATGTTGAACCTTCCACTAACCTCCTAGCCCCAAGGGGTTAGATACCAATAGCCAGGGAGCTGTCAGAAGGAAATTATGGGCCTGTCTGCCCAACGCCACAAAATCAGGATAATGTCTCTGTACTTTTTCTCTGCACTACCCTCCCTTATTCTTTGTGGCACTCAAATACCTAAGAAAGGGACAAATTAAATGAGTAAAACTACTACTCTTATCTTGACATCTCTGGAGACTTCTTGAATTTTTTAGGCAGTTTCCAGAAAACAAATAGCAGAGAATAGAAACAAATCATGGAGATGTACAACGAATCCAGTATACGCAAAATTCAGAATGACACAGTGAAGATTTAGCATGACCTCCGCACAACGATGGAATGTAAATCTGTGAAACATTCCATATTTTAGAGGCAGTAAGAAGACAGGCAAAAAGTGAGGACTATAGTTAAGTGCAGGATCATATGGTAGTTCTATTTTTAGTTTTTAAGGAATCTCATTACTGTTCTCCGTAGTGGCCGTACAATTTACATTTTCACCAACAGCATAGGAGGGTTCCACTTTCTCCAGACCCTCTCCAGCATTTATTATTTGTAGACTTTTTGATGATGGTTATTCTGACAAGTGTGAGGTGATACCTCATTGTAGTTTTGATTTTCATTTCTCTAATAATTAGCAACGTTGAGCATCTCTTCATGTGCCTTTTGGCCATGTATGTCTTGTTTGGGGAAATTTAAAAATTTTTTCTTAAGTAAACATAATAAAGCTGTTATTGTACTGAAACCAGTGTGCATAAACAGATGTTCGTTAACTTATGAAATATTTCACAATAAAAAAGAATTTAAAATATTGAAATAATGGTTAGCGATAGGTGGTAGAATTATATTTGATTATAATTCTTTGATATATTTATATATTTTTCAAATCCTTCCAACCAGCATGATTTTATTTTATAATGATAGACAATACATGAGTTTTTCAAAAGGCTATAATGACCAATAAATTTACTTAAACAAAGAGCTTTAAAAAATGAACCAGTATTAAAAATCTCATTTTGGTGTTTTTAATAATAGTACAGGGCTGAGAAATGCTTGTTTTGAATGCAAGCCAATATTTAAAGGTGAAATTTACATATATCCAAATTTTAAGTGCTAGTCAGGAACTGCAATGCAAATAATTACAGCTATAATAGTTATTCCCGTCAATTTAGTTCCTTCTGAAGACATGACCTTAAATAAACCAGGATTATCTGAATGAGTTTATTCAGGCTATTACTGTACATTATTCTGTATAGAGCTATAGGTAATGACTGACTGTTTTTTAGAGCTGAAACATCTAATTCAATCGTTTTCAAAGATTTTCCAGAACTCTCTTTATATTAAATAATGGGCAAAATGTATGGAAGAGATCATAACAAAGGTACTTTGTCTAAAGTAGGAGGCTGAGCCCTGAGTTCTTGCTTGCCCCAACAGATTATGCCCGCTCTCCCACCTTTAATCCCTTTCTCCATCAATGGCTCCTTCCCCTCTGAACAAAAGCATGCTCAAGTCTCCTGATTTCTAGCCATCAGCCTCACTCTCACATTCCTTCACAGCAGAGTTTTCTCTACTAACTGTTGCCATAGTTCTACCAGCCATTGCCTGTCACCTCCCCTCCCCGCTGAAGTCTTGCCTCAGCCCTTACCACTTCCCCAAAACCACTCTTGATAATCATTGCCTATCTGCAAATCCAAGGGATATTCTTCAGTCCTTTCCACTGAGTCATGTAATCATTCTGTGAAGATGAAAATTCTCAATAAACCTTTCTACAGTGCAGGATGCTGTTGACCTAAAAAAAGCATTGTGTTCCTTGTCAGAAACGTTTTCATGTCTTGTCTGACACTATTTTCTCTTGGCTTTTCTTCTTTTACCTCCTGTTTGCCTACTCTTTTTTAAGCCTCCCCAAGGCTTCCTCTCTCTGTGTCTGCCCCTTAAATGCTGTGGCCCCTCAAGGTACCATTCAGCACTTGTCTGTTTCACAGCCAGCCCCACCTAGATACTGATGACTCTATGTTTCCTCACCGGCCAGAAACTCTCTGCTGAGGCTCCTTAAACATATATGGGTTGCTTATTGGACATGACAGTCTTACTGCTTTAAAGCAACTCAAACTCAACATACTCAAAACTAAATTAATCACCCCCGCTTCTTTGCAAATTCTTAGCTATGTCTTCCTTAATTACATAAATGCTGTTGTGGGTTAAATTGTGTCCCCTGAAAGGTATGTTGAGGTCCTAACTCCTGGTGTTACCAAGGAAGGGCTTGCTGCCTGAAATGCATAGAAGCCAACATCATGGCACCGGATTTTGAGAAAAGAAAAAGGTTTATTGGCAGGTTGACCAGCAATGAGACAGGAGGCAAAGCTCTCAAATCTGTCTCTTGGATTGGGGTTTGGTCAAACTTTTATGAGTTAGGGGTTGATATGCAGAAAAACTGGTGGGGCAGGTTTTGATTGGAGGGCTTTGGAACTTGGCCATTTATGGTAAGGTATGGGAAAAGAGGCTTTTCTTCCTGGAGAATGGACCCTTCACCTCTGAAAGTGAATCGTTAACTAGAAAGCTTAACTGGTGAACAAGTATCCGTAATGTTAGATAATAGGGTTTTTATTCTTAAAAGAAAGAGATATATAAAAAATGAAAATACTTCAAGCAAGAAAACAAATTACTCTTATCAAGTATATCCATCCATTGTACCACCAATTAATCTTATCCTCAAACACAGAGTTCTAAAATTATGGGATATTTCCTCTCCTATGTTACGTATACAATTTATATGGGAACGATACAGGAGTTAGGAGAACGACCCTCTACAATGTTGAAAATCCTTGAGTAACTTATAATCGGTCCTCCATATACTTGATTCCTTCATATACGAGGTTCCACATCTGGAGGTTCAACCAACTTTGGATGGTGTAGTAATGTAATATTTTCTATTTAAAAAAAATCCCCACATGTAAAATAGATAGCTAGTGGGAAGCAGCCGCATAGCACAGGGAGATCAGCTCCGTGCTTTGTGACCACCTAGAGGGGTGGGATAGGGAGGGTGGGAGGAGACGCAAGAGGGAGAGGATATGGGGATATATGTATACGTATAGCTGATTCACTTGGTTATACAGTAGAAGCTAACGCACCACTGTAAAGCAATTATACTCCAATAAAGATGTTAAAAAAAAATCCCCACATGTAAAATGGATAGCTAGTGGGAAGCAGCCGCATAGCACAGGGAGATCAGCTCCGTGCTTTGTGACCACCTAGAGGGGTGGGATAGGGAGGGTGGGAGGAGACGCAAGAGGGAGAGGATATGGGGATATATGTATACGTATAGCTGATTCACTTGGTTATACAGTAGAAGCTAACGCACCACTGTAAAGCAATTATACTCCAATAAAGATGTTAAAAAAAAATCCCCACATTTAAGTGAACCCGTTCCGTTCAAACCCATGTTGTTTAAGGGTCAACTGTGTATAAAATGTCACCATGGATTTAAAATTTTTCCTTCAAAGTTTATATACTACCTCTCCCTTTTAAAAAAATATTATTTTTAGAGCATTTTTAGGTTTAAAACAAAATTGAGAGGAAGTTATGGGGATTTTTCCATATATCCCCCTACCCCCACATCCCATCTCTCTTTTGTTCTCATTAACAGTAGGCTCAAATCAGCCCACACCTGGATTATCACAAAGGCCTTACTCCCTTAACTGCTTTCATTTGTTCGTTTACTCAACAATTGTTTACTGAGCACCTATTATATGCCAAGTCCTCTCTTTCAGAGTTTTGCTACAAAAGGACAGAGAAAACTCCGTCATTAGCTGGAAGAGAAAAAGAAAAATACAAATTTTGTGCTTGTTTTTTAAGAAAGAAAACATGACAGTATGCTTGTCAATTGGTAGGAATGAGTCAGTGGAGGCAGAGAAATTAACGACGCAGAATTGAGGGGGCTGGCCTGGGGGAAATGGAGACACAGGGGGAGGCTTGGGTTCCACTAGGAGTGCAGGGGTGCTGGCCTTTCAGAGACATGGGTGCAGGTAGACATGGCAGCAGAGCTTATGGGAATTCTCTTCCGATAGCTCCTAGTTTCTCAGTGAAGTAGGGAGCCGTGTCACTAGTGTAAAGGTTAAAATTGAAACGCCTCCCTTTTGCTGTTAATCCAAATCTTACACAGTCAAACACCCCTCCACACAAGGCTTCAGCACAGATTGATTTCCTATTTCACTAATCTCTTAAAGCCCCTTCAACTGCCCTTGTCCTTCACTAGACTTGCTCTGATGTTCCCCATTGATGCAGCCGCAGAGGGGGTTGTGATAAACTTTGGATTCTCTCAAAACACAGATTATTTGTCATTAATTCATTACTACAAAACTTGAAAATATATATCACTAGGTAGGTGATACTCATAATTAAGGAAACATAACTTTACTCATATGGCAAGAGTACAAAAAGAGGATAATTAAAATCTTTTGTTAATTGTATATGAATAGATTAGGAGGAGAGACCCTGTTAACTGGAAGTGTTGTAGGGATGGCTACTTTTCCAGCGGCTAAGAATTTGGTCAAAAACTACTTAGACAAAAATCATTCAAGTTAACACTGACCTAGTTTAAACTCTGACACTGATACATATAAATGTATAGAAACTTCTAGCTAGTTATTTTTATTTCAATGGTCAAGTAAAAATTCTGGTGAAAATAAAAATTTCTTTAAGAAAAGGAGAAATTGATCACCAATTAATATTTGCTGTCTTTGAATTTTCCACATATTCATAATTACTTTGCCACAAAAATTTTTGCCGTTTTATTTATAATTTATTTTTAGCCAATTATACATATCCTGTGTTATATGAATTAGAGAGAAGCTGGAAATCATTTGAATACCTTAAAAAAGGAGACTGGTTGAATAAATTATGATTTATCCAGATAATAAAATACACATACTTTAAAATAGTTTAATTACAGTTTAATACAGATAGTAAAACTAAAGGTACAGGAAAGCATTCATTAACATCAGTGTGTGTGTGTTATCTGCATAGGAAAAGATTTGAAATTAGGACACCAAGTTGTTTCTGTAAGTTTTATCCCCACTCTGGGTTAGTAGGTTTATGAGTTCTCTTACCTGAATTTTTTTTCTTATTTTTGGCAATGAGAATTATAAAAGATAATAAACAGAAACCTCAATTAAATAGAATCAGGAGACCAGAAGGGGGTGCTCTCACACCCTTCAACAATAGCAGAGCCCAACAGGAAGAAGAAAGGCTCCTCTTCTTTCCTGGCCAGAACACAGCCAATGACAAGCCCTGGACTCTTTGTTTACTACAGCTCTCCCAACTTCCTTTTCCTCTCTATACAAGTGTTTTCATCCCCTTGCCCTGTGGGGACATGCACATGGCTCACTGTCGTTGTAGACCTCAAACTGTAATTCTCTGCTGATCCCAAATGAACCCATCTTTGCTGGAGAAATATATGGCCGTCTATTTGCTTTAGGTCAACATTTCAGTGGCCCATACGGGGACCAGAGAAGACTCCGAACAGCTCCAGGTTTGGTGAAAAAACAGGTGGGGTACTGACAGTTGAGCCCATTGTCACTCACTACTTTTCTCACAGACACTGGCATTTGAAAGTACACCTTTCTTCTGGATCCAAGCTCATGGTATCTTTGCATTTGAAACTCTCCAGGCTTTATTTGGGATTTTTTTTTTAAAGATTTCATCTTTTTACTTAAGGCCCTATTCTGTATGTAAGTACCTGTTTGCCACTTTGGTCTGATTTGAGATCAGATTGTTTCACTGAAATGGGCTGAGAAGTCTTCTGCCCATTCCCTTTGGAACAGAAGCTGCTTCTCCTGAAGCTGGCTAGTCTTTGACTCATTCCTTCAGGAACAGTGATTGTTTCTCTGAAATGGTGCTGTTTTTCAGCCTTTGGCCTATTCCTTTGGAAGGGCTCCCTCTGGAGACTTGCTTAAAAAGTAGCCTTCAGCCTGGCTCCTCCAGGCCCAAGCTGTTTCCTTAGGACTGGCTGGGATTGGCTTGCAAGCTGTTTGAATTGAGCTATTTGTGCTAGAAGTTGTTTGAGCTGATCGAAAAATTTTCTTTATTCTACAGGAAAAACCTGTAGGAAATGGGATCCGAGATATCTAAGTATTTTGAGGGAGCCCCCTCCTTACAGGGACTTTGGCTGATTCTATGTTTAAAAACAGTGGTCCTTCCTTATGTGCATTTATAACTAAATGGAGTGATCTGACCAAAGGCAGTTTAGAATATCTATGGTCATTATGGGAAAATTTTGAAATCCTCAAACTTAATTTCCTTAAAACTGGATTGGATCACAGTAGCTCAAAAATTTGCAGAACTGAGTGGGATGCTTATTTTTATTGGAATTTTGAGGCTTCCCAATGTTATCAGAGTCCAAAATTGCCTCTCTGCCAAATAATATTTTAAGGTTAACTGAAGCAAAAAAAAATGATTAAAGATAAAATGTCCCCAAAGCCTCAGACTCTTCTTCCTTGTCTTCTTTTTCTCAGGCTCTGTCTCTGTGCCCTCTTGTCTCTCTCCCTCAGCTTGTGGCCAGACTTCAACTCCAGCACCATCTTCCTCCTTCCCTTCTATGCCACCTACACTCTTCAGTACCCTCAAATCCCTCATACTAAGTGTTTCACCATACTTCCTCTTTTCCCTGAAACTCTCCCCACTCTCTTTTCTTCTGAACATGTCAGTACCTGTTCCTTCAAAATTAACCCTTCTGATGATCCAAAGGCTAAACCCTTAATTTCTTATATTCCCTGGACTAAAGCTGAACTGCAAGCCATAGTCAAAGATTTTCCCAAAGTAACTGAAGCTCCGATCTCACAGATTTGATGAGGAATTGAAAGTAGTCATTCAAACTTAACAACTGGGTTCTCTGACTTACATAAGTTAGTTCATATGCTTGTCAATAAAGACAAAGCCCAACATTGGATGAAACCTTCTGGTTGGAGAAGTCTTGAAAGGTCTTTAGAATTACAGCTGCGAGACTAGCCCACTAATTTCTTATAAGATCAGGTTCAGGCAATCACTAGGCAACTTCATTGAGCAATTCCTAGGGCTTTTCCAAAGCCTGTTGATAAGAACAAAATTCAGGCTTGCACACACATAAAAAAATATGATGAATCTGTTCATTATTACTGACTTCAGGTTGTTTTTAAAGAAAATTCTGGTCTTCCTTCCTTCAGATGTTGATTCCACCAGTAGCTTTTAAGTCTATATTTATTAATGGGACCTTCCTCTTCTAGTAAAAAGGACCAGGATAGAATGGAAAACAATGTCCACTGCAGATTGAGTTAATCTGGCAAACCAGCTCTCTCACACTCTAGATGAGTCACCTCAAAGGAAGACCACCCAAATTCTTAATCTTCAGCTTTAGCAAATGAAAGCTCCCAAACAAAACTAAAACCCTCCTAGTTCCTGCTATTACTACAAAAAGCCAGGACATTGGAAAAGAGATTGTTACAAATTTAAGCACTTAGATGCCTTCATCCCTCTAAGGAGCCTTCCAATATCCTCCCAATCCTCAGTGATAGAGTTCTGAGGAACCACAGGGGCTTTTCCCAATCCACCCTCTTAATCAGTTTGGAGAAACAGTTCACCGGATTGGGAATTAACTTCTTCCAGTCCTAACTGACACCAGAGCCACATTCTTGGTGCTCAGACCCACTACTATAAAGCTGCCCCTGCCTCTGAGTACTAAAACAGTTCAAATAGTGGGGAGCTCTAATGAACCTCAAGAAGTTCCTGTCTCTGAACCTATTCCCTTTTGTTTAGGCTCTTTGAGAGATACACACACATTTCTCCTTAGTTTCTCTGCCCTGTCCATTTATTAGGCCAAGACCTCTTAGAGAAGTATCACTCCAGAATTTCTTTCTTCCAAAAAGGGGAAATAATTGTACACATTGACAATAGTCATCAAAGTAACTCTCCAGATGAATTAAATGACACTTTGACCTATTTTATTTGTCCCATATTTGTACCCTGATGGTACTAGTGCTGATTCTGGAAACACTGATCATTTGTCCTTCTTGAATCAACTACCACTTTCCTTATGTGCAAAATCTCCAACCGATGTTGGCAAAATTCACAGTGTACCTCCCATAAAAATTCAAACAGACCCCTCAAAACCTCTTTCAAGGATTAATCAATATCCTATAATTAAAGAAGCCCTTCAAGGCATAAAGCCCATAATAGAAGATTACAAGGCTCAAGGCCTCATTTTCTTTTGTACCAGTTCCTGTAACTCTCCCATTTTACTGGTGAGGAAACCTAAGGGCTGAGGATGGAGGTCTGTCCAGGACCTTCAAGCAAGAAACAATATTCTTATCCCATGACACCCTTTTGTTCCTAACCCTCATAAAGCTCTAACATCCATTCCCACTGAAGTAAATTCTTTACTATAATTGATTTATGCAGTGCATTCTTTAGTATTCCAGTTGATAAAACTAGTCAGTAATTTTCTGCCTTCACTTGGGAAGACAGACAATTCAAGTGGACAATAATGCCTCAGGGTTTTACTGGGAGTCCTTATTTCTCAAAAGTCCTGAAGGCTGCTCTGGATCATATAAAGTTCCCTAGAGGTTCTACTTTGTTGCAACATGTGGATAATATGTTTTTTGCTCTCCTCAAGCCTTCTCACAGGAAGACAGCAACGACTTGCTTTGAGCTAAGCCTTAAAGGAACATGAAGTCACCAAAGAAAAATTGCAGTTTGCCCAAACCCTGTTTCTCTCTTTTGGCCAAATCTCTGTACATTTTACTCAAAAATGGCAATCCTAATTTTATGGGAAAAACTGAACTACATAGCCTATAAGGCCTTAAAGGAGAGTTTGATGAACTCATCTGCCCTTGGGCATCCCAATTATCAGGTTCCCCTTTTTCTTTTGTATATGAAAAGGAAGGGAATTTCCTTGGGGTATTCACCTCCAAACATGGGAACTGCCATCAACCCATAGGCTATTTTAGCCAGGAACTGGACCTCTAATGCCTTAGAGCCATTATAGTCTCTGTCCTTTCAGTTAAGGTCACTGAGAAAATTGTTGTGAGATCCACTTTAACCATTTTTGTACCTCCTGTATTAGAAGCTCTCCTGAATTCTCATCATGATCAATATTTCTCACCAATGGCCTCACCTCCTTACATAACTCTTTTACATTGTAATAACCTTAACCCAGCTACTCTTCTCCCCTTTGTCACCAATGAAGTCCCTTATGACTGCTTAATGCTGGTGGACTACCTCCTGACTCCTTGGAATGATCTACAGGAAATTCCGTGGGTAATGTTGACTTCTTATGGTTCACTGATGTTTCTTATTTAAAAGGTGATAATGGAAAATACTGTGCTGGATATACTATTACAACTCCTTTTGATATTGTTGAGGCAGCATTTTTACCTGTGGCTATTTCAGCCTAACAGGCTAAATTATATGCTCTTACATGGGCCTGTACCTTAGCCACATACAAAACTGCCAAAATTTCTATTGACAGTAGATATGCTTTCAGAGTAGCTCATGATTTTAGAATGTTGCAGAAGCAACATGGCTTCCATACTTCCTGTGGAAATAAAATTTTTAATGGCCTTTATGTTCAGAAATTGTTACATTCAATACTGTTACCTGCCATTTTAGCTATTAAGATTCTAGAGCATTCTAAACTTGGCTCTCTGGAAGCTAGGGGAAATCATCTTGGTGACACTTCCACAAGGAATGCTGTCCTTAAAGGGATCCACAGCAGCTAAACGTCTGACATGTCTCAAAGGGATATTTTCCCAAATGATGATTTAGAAAAACTGGCTAGAGAAGCCCAATAGTTGGCCTCTGAATAGGAAAACCAAGATTGGAAATTTAACGATTTTTGGTTTGATAAAAAGAGAAAGCTCTGTTTTGGACCAAATAAAAACCCAGTTCTACCAGAGACTAAAATTCTCACTCCTCACTGGTGAGCATGCATTAAATGATTGGTCTGCTGACACAATGACAGCCTTCATGAATCAGTATTGGTGGGGAAACATTAACAGGGCTGCAAAAACCGCCTGCCTCACTTGTCTCACGTGTCCAAAGGACAACCCCAGGAAGTTCGTTCATACTGTTCCTGGATATTTTGAACTGCCTAATGGATCATTTGAAGTTTCACAAATGGATTCCATACAACTTATTCCATCTCATGGATATAAATATATTTTAGTCATGGTCTGTATGTTTTCACACGGAACTGATGCCTTCCCTTGAAGACAGGCTACTGCCTCTTCTGTCGGTAAAATCCTTTCAGAAAAGTTTATCCCTAACTTTTCTGGGGAACTCCTCTCAAAATTCATAGTGATAAAAGGTCCCATTTTACTGGCCAGGTGCTTCAACATGCAGGTTCTGTTTGGCTGGTTATACAACTGCATTTACCATCCTCAATCCTCTAGTCAAATACATTAGTGGCATAATTAAGACTCAATTGGAAACATTCATAGAGGGCTTCCAAATACCTTGGCCAAAAGCATTGCCACTGGTCCTTTTAAATCTCATGTCCACCCCTCTTGGAAGTCATAATGGTCACCCTTTGAAATAGTCACAGGACCCCATGCACTTGGCTTCTACTTCTTTTGACCCACAACTGATAAAAGGAAAGTTACTTCAATATTGCAAAGATCTAACTGATCCTGTTAAAAATAACCATGTTTTGGTAGAGTAGTCTTTTCACAGTGTGCCCTTGGGAGATGAAGACTTTAAGCGTCACACCTTGCAACCTGGAGATTTCATCTATTGGAAAAGCCATCTCCAGAAGGACTTTCTTCAACCTAGCTGGACACGGCCCTATCAAGTATTGCTAACCAACTCTTGTGCTACCAAACTCCAAGTAATAGACTCTTGGGTTCACTGTACACACCTAAAGAAATTGCCAAACCTTGACTGGACTTGCACGGCATCTGGTAACCTGAAAGTAAAGATTTCCCAGAACTGAAGCAGAGGACATCTGATGAGAGCTTTCCCAAGATATCTGAACAAGACCTGTTGGAAGTTTGTCATCCAACTTTTTTTTTTTTTTTGGCAGTACACGGGTCTCTCACTGTTGTGGCCTCTCCCATTGTGGAGCACAGGCTCCGGACACCCAGGCTCAGCAGCCATGGCTCACGGGCCTAGCCTCTCCGCGACATGTGGGATCTTCCCGGACTGGGACACGAACCCGTGTCCCCTGCATCGGCAGGTGGACTCCCAACCACTGTGCCACCAGGGAAGCTCTGTCATCCAACTTTTGATGATGACATAATGCTTCAGAAGAGCTCCAGTGACTATGAACTTGGTAACAAGATCTTGGTAATCTTTAACTTTAGATTAAAAGTGCTTGAGAGTTCTCCCTTCTACCCACCCTTATTACTCGAATGTGCCCTTAATAGGTTTCCAATCTGTGTACTTTTTCTCTGACGTGAAACACTACATGCAGGAAAAGACCTTCTTAACACCGAAAGACCAGAAGTCACTGAAACTAGAACACCTGACTCATGATCAGTGATACTTTCAGAGAAAGATATTGATCGAAAGAGGGAGATGCAAAAATGAATAAACAGAAACCTCAATTAAATAGAATCAGGAGACCGGAAAGGGGAGGCCTCACACCCTGCAACAATAGCAGAGTCCAAAAGGAAGAAGAAAGACTCCTCTTCTTTCCTGGCAAGGACTCAGCCCATGACAAGCCCTAGACTCTTTGTTTACTATAGCCCTCTCAACTTTTTGTCTCCCAACCCCCAACCCCTGATATAAAAGTATTCTCCTTCCCTTGCTGTGTGGGGACTTTTCTGTAGCTAAACATGGTTGTACACCCTAAATTGCAATTCTCTGATGATCCTGAATAAACTTATCTTTGCTGGGGAAACATATGGAAGTCTATTTTTACCAGGTCAGTGGAATATACTGCTTCTGTAATAAAGAAACAATAGAAGAAACTTTAATCACCAAGTTTTGAAATTTTCTGTGATATGAGGGCTTTGGGGGGTTTTGTTTGTTTCTTTTGTTTATCTTTATTTATCATCCTTTAATTTTTAATTAACTTTTTGCCCATGAAGCCTCCAGAAATATTTTCTGATAATTCTGCTTTTAATGGAATCATAATATATATACTACCGGCAACCTATCTTTCTACTTAATAATATGTTGCAGATATGTTTCTAGGTCAACAAACACATTACTGTACTACCACTTACCATTATTTACTTAATCAATCTAATCTGCCCCCCCATTTCACTGTAAAATAGCCACAATAGCTGAAAATGAATTAGGTATCAAATACACACGGGAACAAAAAGAAAAATTAAAAATAAGTAAAAAATGATTGTGTCCAAAAATAATGTAAAGATTCCTGAAAATTGCCAATAAATTTTAGAAAGCAGTGATAAAAATATTCATTTATAGTAATTTCTTTATTTTGATTACATTATCACTGCAACCAATTTACTTTTAACCAAATTCTTTCCAAATTGTCTGAAGCTCAACTGATGTAGGGAAGCTCCAGGATTTGTAGTGAAAGGGCACAAATTAAATGGTCTTTTTCAGGTTTCTCTAATTCTACTGCTTTATAGTCTCTATTAAGAGGCCTATAATGGGAACCAATTAATTGTAGATACAGTGAGGAATCTGGGCAATTAAACAAATGGATTACATTTACCCAGTGATTACACTAGCCATCAAATGATTATTAGGCACTGCCTACTGTGTGAGTCACAAATACAAATTAAATTCAGATCAACAGCCTTGAAATTTCTCATTGTATATCAATTTCTCATTGTATATCAACTCATTTTATATCAACTGTATATCATTATCTCTAATGATGTATAAAAAGATAGCTGGCATATAGATTGACATCACACATTCTGTATTTGTGTTCAAGCTGAATAATACCAGCTGTTAAAAATCAAGTATATAACTAACTAATTATGGTGATTTCACAAAGAAGGATAATACAATCTCTCAGTTACAATATATCAGTATACAACTTTCTCTAAATATAAAGTCACATAAAAATGTATATTCTGGCACCTTAACAAAACACTGATTTTTAAAAAAAGAAGTCAAGGGGCTTCCCTGGTGGCGCAGTGGTTGAGAGTCCGCCTGCCGACGCAGGGGACACGGGTTCGTGCCCCGGTCCGGGAGGATCCCACATGCCGCGGAGAGGCTGGGCCCGTGGGCCATGGCCGCTTGGCCTGCGCGTCCGGAGCCTGTGCTCCACAACGGGAGAGGCCACAACAGTGAGAGGCCTGCGTACCACAAAAAAAAAAAAAAAAAAAAAAATGTCAAGCAACTTCCAAGTAAACAACGAATGGAGAGTCTTTATACAAGGAAGCAGAGATTGTCACAGAGAGAAGATTATTATCTGCTTGTGATTTACAATTATTACTCTCACATCTATTTTTAAATGATAAGTACATCATCAGCCTCATATTGCCATCCTATTTGCAAAGTCAGTTCCAGCAGTGGCAGCCCAGAACTATAGGAGACAGAAAGTTTCTCTGGATGAGACTGTGGGAAAAAAAAATTCTCAACTCCATCTAACTATGAAGAAAATCTAAAAACAATTGTCCAGGATTTCTTTAATGACTTCCAACTATCAACATAGAAGAATATGTCCAGAAGGAGTTGGGAAAGTTTAGATTTGTTTAGAGAACAGAAGAGGATCAGACAAACAGCTTCTGCCTGGCTCACACAGAGGCCGTGAGGCCGTGCTGTAAGGGTGTCTGTAATGCACCAGTTCAGAGCTTTTTACCTTGTTAGTCCAAGCAGATGCTGTAGGTGTCCTGCCCACATTCCCTACCCTTACTTCTTCACAGCACACTGGCCTGAATGCCAGCCATTTGTAGTTTTGTCTGAGGATTTTCTTTAACTCCCTGGACCTTCTCTGCCTACAGCACCACAAGCCTGAGGTGTCAGTGAGAAGTGAGAAGTATGAGCTGTTGTACAATCACCCCAATCTCCCCTTTTAGGCGGGGTCATTGAGTTATGCATTTAAACAGGCTCCAGCAGGTTTGAGCTCCAGTGGCCCACAGTGGTAGCTTGCCACAAAAGATTCTTTATCGGCTGCCTTCCCTTCCCTCTCTCATGTCCCAACCCCTTACCCTTGTTTTCTAGGATCCCTTCCAGAATAAACCACTTGCACTTGAATCTTTATCTCAGAGTGTGCTTTGGAGGCCAACCCAAACTAAGAGACAAGTGAAAGGAGTCCAGCAAGGTCAGGCTAATAGAGGAATTTATCGAGAGGCTTCTGTCAGTACAGGAAGAAGAAAGCTGCAGCTGGGTCTTGGGGAGAATGTAATCTAGGGCAGCACATGGCCTGACTCCTTCTCTTCTTCTCTCCAAGTGCTGACCTCATTCCCTCAGACTGACTTCCTCCATGGCTGCAAACATGGCCACCAAACAGCCCTGGGCCTTACAACCTCCAAGCTTTATCTTTTTACTGAGTCCTGCTAAATGCATTCTCGGGAAAGAATTTTAATTAGATCTGCTTGAATGAAAGAAAGACTCCTAGCATTTCTGCCAACAAGGGCAGAAATGCTAGAACTGGGCAACCTGGGGACAAGTGCCAAGTCTGGACAAAGCAGATATGGCCCAAGAGGCAAATTCTCTGAAGCATGGGAGTCACTTGGAATGGAGTAGGGGAAGAGTTGTTTTCCTAAAGAATGAGACTGTTGCTCCCAGCATAATAGCAGTTAATCTTTATGGAATCCCTGCTATACTCCAGTGCTATTGCTATCTTCCTCTATCTACCTCTATCTATCTATCTATCTATCATCTATCTATCAGTCATTTATCTATCTATCCTTTTAATCCTCATAACAACCCTATGAGGTAGGAATTATCATTATCACCACCAGCCCCTCAGTTTCAAATAAGGACATTGAGGCTTACAAATATTAAGTTGTCCAAATTCATACAGGAAGATGTAGAGCCAGGATTAAACCAAGGCTGTCCAGTTCTAGAGTCTGTACTGTGTCATATTGGCCCCTAAGGGGGAGGGACAGCCCTGCAGGCAAACCACTGACATCTCATTACTTCTCTCACTGCTACTGTTTGGGGCACTGTTTACTAAGTTTATGTAAGAAATACAAAGGATTATCAGAGATAGCTATGAACAATTACACACCAATAAAATGGACATACTAAGACATATAGATAAATTCCTAGAAGCATACAATGTCCAAAAACTGAATCAGGGAGAGATAGAAAATATGAACAGACCAATTACCATTAATGAAATTGAATCTGTAATAATAATAACAATAAAAACTCATAACAAACAAAAGTCCAGGAGCACATGGCTTTATAGATGAATTCTATAAAACATTTAATGAAGAGTTAACACCTATCCTTCTCAAATTATTCCCAAAAAATGATGAGAAAGGAATGCTTCTGAATGAATTCTACAAGGCCAGCATCACGCTGATAACCAAAACCAAAGATGTCACACAAAAAAATTACAGGCCAATATAAGTGATGGATATAAGTGAAATAACCATCAAAAAAATTAGCAAACTAAATTCAACAATACATTAAAAGGATCATACACCATGATCAAGTGGGATTTATCCCAGGGATGTGAGGATTGTTCAACATCCATAACTCAATCAATGTGATATGATATATTAACACACTGAAGAATAAAAATCATGATCATCTCAAAACATGCAAGAAAATTTCTGACAAAATTTAACATCCATTTACGATAAAAACTCTCAACAAAGTGACTATAGAGGGAACATACCTAAACATAATAAATGCCATATGACAAATCCACATCCAACATCATATTCAGTGATGAAAAGCTGAAACTATTTCTTCCAGCTTTAGGAAAAAGACCTGGATGCCCACTCTTGCCACTTTTATTCGACATAGTATTGGAAGTCATAGCTACAGCAATGAGACAAGAAACAGAAAAGAAAGGCATCCGAATTGGAAAGGAAGAAGTAAAATTGTTACTCCTTCCAGATGACATAGTACTATATATAGAAAATCCCCCAAACAACCCAATCAAAAAATGGGCAGAACATCTAAACAGACATTTCTCCAAAGAAGACATACGGATGGCCAACAGACACATGGAAATATGTTCAACATCACTAATCATCAGAGAAACGTAAATTGAAACCACAAATGATATTACTTCATACCTGCCAGAATGGCTATCATCAAAAAGACAACAAATAACAAGCATTAACAAGGATATGGAGAAAAGGGAAACCTTGTGCATTTTTGGTGGGATTGTGAATTGGTGCATCTACTACAGAAAGAGTAGGGAGGCCCCTCAAAAAATTAAAAATGGAATTGCCATACAATCAAGCAGTTTTAATTCTGGTTATTAACCCTCTCAAAACCCAAAAACACTAACTCAAAAACATATATATGTACACCAATGTTCATTGCAGCATTTTTTACAAAAGCCAAGATATGGAAGCAACCTAAGTTCCCATCCACGGATGACCAGATAAAGAAGATATTGTGTGTGTGTGTGTGTGTGTGTGTGTGTGTGTGTGTGTGTGTGTATAAAATAGAATATTACTCAGTCATAAAAATATGAAATCTTGCCATTTGTGACAACATGAATGGATCTAGTGGGTATTATGCTAAGTGAAATAAGTTAGGCAGAGAAAGGTCAATACCATATGATCCCATTTATATGTGGAGTCTAAAAACCAACCAACAAACAAAACAAAATGATAAAACAGAGAACAAATATGTAGTTGGTGGTAGCTGGGGGAGGAGGGCAAAATACGTGAAGGGGATTAAGAGGTTCAGAACTCCAATTATAAAATAAGTAAGTCACTGGTGTGTAATATACAGCATAGGAATATGATCAATAATATTGTAGTAACTTTGTATGGAGACAGTTGGTTACTAGACTTATCATAATGGTCATTTCATAATGTATGCAAATGACAAATCACTATGTGGTATCCCTAAAATTAACATGATGTTGTAAATCAACTGTATTTCAATGTAAATATAAAGGGAAAAAATAAAATAAAATTATATTTCCTAAACTGGGGAAGGGACGGGGATTTAATACTGGTATACCAAGGAGTTCTTCTACCATGTCACTTCCCATTGTTCCAAACTTCCTACCCAATGCAGACCCTACCCTGGATGAGATAGGGTGAATATATTTCTCTTTCTCAACAGCATCATTATTTGATTGATTTCTATTGGTGGGGTTATTATGATTGGCGCTTCAGGATGAAATTTAACACCTGACGCAGAGTATTTTATGAATTCTGGATAACTCCATATCTATGACACAAGAATATCACTTCACTCTAGGACAGCTATCAGTAGAAGGGATTATTGGGGCCACCAATGTTCTTACTAAATACTGGCTCTTCTAAAATTATTTTTCAGTGTGGAGTTTGTTTCTTGTTACTCTTACTTGGGAAAATGGAACTTTACACAAAGTTCTAAAATTAAGTAAGAGTGCTAAGGGTCAGATTCTTACAAAAGCAGGAAATCAGGGGTTCTCTCTCTCTCTCTCTCTCTCACACACACACACACACACACACACACACACACACTGGGGCATGATTCTAGAATCTAAGTCTCCAATAGCTTCAGCACACTTATGAAGTTGGGCAGATTGATCAATCAGATGTGTAGTACCATACACTGTTGAAGTAGTCTCTGTAAAAATAGACACTCCCACCTACTCACCAGGCTGCTTCAGAGAACACACTTTGGGAAAACTCACAGAATGAAAAAATAATGTGTCCAGAACACATCAGATTCTACTCCCTAGATTAAAAATTTCTCAGAGGAATAAACCGTATCCCAATATGCCCATATGAAAACACACACTAAAATAACCTCTACTTTATTATCCTCCACCTTCAGTGTTTTTATATGGCCACATATATACCTAAAAGGCTTTATAAATCAAACATTGGGGAGTTTTTATTTCCAGTTTTTTCCTGAGGTGGTGAAGATTTGGTGTCTCCATATTCTCTCTCCCAGCCCACTGTCTCATCAGAAGAGGCTAACAATCAGCTGGCCCAGGGTTAGGAACCCCCCGTGCTCTTTCCCTCTACTACTGTTCTCATCTCTTCCTCCAAGCAAGTACTATTCAACTCTCAGAATTGCAGAATGACCCACTAACAGTGTGAGAATTTTATACAAAATTGGGTTTGACTGAATTTGCTTCAATATTTCTTCATTTTACATGACCCAATGGTAATATAAGGAAATTTGGGGTTTTTTCCATAACATGAAAGCTATATGAGAGAAATTCCAGAAATTCTGTGGCTACCCTTCCAACAACAGATGCTATGAGGGTATGCAGTACAAATGATTGGAACCTATCAGATGTGGGCATCAAAGATGCCACCTGGAGGAGTGGCATTAGAAGTGAGTAGCAGCAGGGCATTCCAGACAGAGAGTAGCATTTTGGAAGCTGCAGAGCAATACACCCACAGCCTTGTCCGTTCGGAAAACAGCAATCTGTCCCATGAATCCAGAGCAAAGGGCAAGGGTGAGATCAGGAAGAAAGGGCCTTGAGTGCCCTAAGGAATCTAGACTCTATCTTAAAAGTCATGGGGAGCTACTTGAAGAATTTTAACCAGGAACAGGTATAATCAGACTTCTAAATCAGTATGTCTAAAATCCCACACCTTAAATTTCCTCACCCAGTTCTTTTCCAATGATGTCACAATCCCACAAACGCAGACTCTTTCTCAACTGTTCTCATACCTCATTAACTGACCAGCAAATCGTTTTGATTCTGAGTCCCAGTTAACTGCCGAATATAATCTTTCTGCCACATCTTCTCCTTCTGCCATAGGTAAAACCCACATCATGTTTTTACGAAAAATGTCAAGAGGTTTTAGTGGCAAGTGCCATGAGCTAGCTCTCCAAAAGTCATTGCCCAGCCCCACTCCCTTTCTCATCTGCAACTGTAGAAGCTGGGGGCTCACCTACAGGATCTCCTTTACAGCCAGGGGGGGTCACATAAATTGGCTTTGGCCAACGGAATGTAAAAAGTTTAACAAGGGCCTCTGTGAAAGATTCTCTTTCATGATAAAAGGAGTAGGCATTAGAAGAGCAGAATATTTTTTCATCCTAGCTGCCACCCTCCTTCCTGTCTTTGAATTTGGTAATGATACCTGGAGATCTGGCCAATCTGCTGGGGAAAATGGAGAGAAAGGATAGAAAAACCAAGATTGTGGCTGACCTCCTTGAGCTGCTGAACCAGCCCTGGCATGGCCACATCCAGTCCTCTTGTTATGAGATAACTATGTGTCCTCATGGATTAAACCATTGGTATTCTGGCTTTTTGAACCCAAACACATCCTAACTGATACATCTCCTAAACTGGGGATCTGTCTCCAATCTTTCCCCACAGTGCCCCCTCACCTGCCATAACAATGATCCCTCCATCCCAAATCTAATCACAGAATTTCCAGTCTGAAATCCTGAAGATAAACCTCTGAACAGAGGTCGGTGTCCCATTTCTCACCCACCAAATCCTCTACCGAGTGTCTTGCTACTAGGCACACGGTACTACTTCAGGTCTCCAATCCTTTACATTTGCTGTACCCCTGCCTGACACGCTTTTACCTCTCCTGGCCAACTCTTCACCAAAAGACCCTCCCGGGCAGAGTCAGTCACATTTTTACCCCTGTGCATAATAGTCGTGGAAGATTATATAACTGCTCGCTCACATTCTTTCCAGGGGAGGAACACATCCTCACCCTGGCAAACTTGTCTTGCTTTGACCAGTGAGTTCTGAGTAGAAGTAATATGTGACACTTTGGGGCAGAAGTTTTAGGAGTCGAGGTGTGGTGTGCCATGCTGTCTCTTTCCTGCCTCTGATATGGAAGCAGGAATGGAGGGCTTCAGCCAGTCTGGTCTCTTGAGCCCAGCTCCCTTACTGACCTACAGTGCTGGTGGACAGACTTTTCTTATAAAGGGCCAGATGATAAATACTTAAGCTTTGGGGGTCACATATGATCACTGTCATATGTCACATATTTTTCCTTTTAGGACTGTTTAAAAATATAAAACCCTTCTTAGCTCACAGGACATACGAAAACAGACCACAACTGGATGTATCCCACAGGCTGCAGTTTGCCACTGTTTTAAGCTGCTGAGACTTTCAAGTTACTTGTTACCACAGCCAACCATGGCCCATCCTGACTAATGTAACAGTATTTTGCCTAGACAATACTCTAGGCTTTATCACCCTAGAATGACACTATAAGTTCCATGAAGATAGTGATCATGTCTGGCATATGTGTCTTCTTCACCACAAGATGCTGTAGTTGAATGAGTTTTGTTTTTTCCATTTTCTTCCTTTTTTATTTGGGAGCAGGGGGGAAAAGAGGACATGCAGGTTTTAGATTAAAATGTGTATTTGAAAAGGTCAAGAATGTAAACTGGTAGGTTCAGAGGCAAGTTCACTTTCAGCAGATTCCCTCCATCAGAGTCACTCTGTAATGGGATGGTGCAGCGTGGAGCCTACTTGGCAGGTGTCGGCATTTAGGGCCAACTTTGTGCCTTACGCAGTCTGCCACTGTTCTTTGTGCCACAGCCAGGGTCTGTTCCCTTGTGTAGCCTCCAAGGCTGCAAATAAATTCAGGGGTGAGACCTGGGTATGTTTCACAGCACAAATCATTAAAAGATACAGTCTTTTAAATGGAAATATATTTGGACAATAAATTAGACACAATTTAAAAAACCATACATCCCCAGTTATGTTGTTACTTCCTACTCTGCTGCCCGAAAAACTCCAGCCAGTACACTTACTATATAAATAATAGCAAACCAGCTTCAATCTTTAAAAATATAATTTACCTACACCAAGAAAAAAAAGGGAAATTTTCATTTTTCTGAAACTTTTTTTTTTTTTCTGGTCACATTTTTAATACATTTTGTCTCATGTAGCTTAAACATCACTTGGCAATTCTGTGATTCTTTTCTGGGAGTAAATAAACCTAGCACAAGGAAAGAGAAAAATAAGACAAGGCTGCCCCCTTGTGGTGATATGCTTTTGTGCCCAAATACACACACACACCACAGCCTACTTTTACAGTCTCTATAAATTCCAGCTTTGTTTAAACCTCCCCCAAAATACGATTTGGTTTCAAATCAATGCTGTAAGATTTTAATTTAACCATAGCATAACCCCTCTTAAACTTAAGAATCTATAATGTCCATATTTATATCCATAGTGATAGACACTGAAAAACATATTTCATCACTATTTTATTTAAAATATTTTTAAAAATCATGTCAGCTTTCTGTGGATTATCTTCTTGTTTTATACTCACTGAAAATAATGGCACCTCATCAATGCCCCGTCCATACAATATCTTTAGTGGAGAGAAACTGGACCAGGATAAGATTCTGTTCTGAGATTTATCGCTGCTTCTTTATTTGAAACTAGAAAAATACTGCCTCACTTAAAACTAAAAAGTCTTGAAAATAAAATTTAAATGAATAACCCCTGAGTATAAAATAGCAATAAAAATAAATACTGATAAGTATAAGTTTAGTCAGAATGGCAATGAGGGGCAAGACAGAATCAAAGAAAAGTTTGCTTATTCATGTAAAATGAAGTAACTTTTTCTAGAGAACTTTTACAATCTGAGTGCAAATAAAAATTATATTTCCATTAAAGTTTGAGAGTAAACATAAAAGTGGGATATTTTGTTAAGTTTAACGTGTAGACTTAATAATGTGAACTGCCTGCCCGTTTTGGGTTAAAGGGTGGCTTGACAATATGCATTTATCTCATCTAGCTCTCAGAACCTTGCTAAAATGAAGAAAAGGAAATTTTCTTTGAAAAGTTACTCAGAGGGACAATGAGAATATGCCTGGTAACAACAGAGGATGAAATATTCCAATGAATTTTTGGAAGATGGAAAGTAGATGAAGAACAGAATTCCCAACCCATGTGTCTGAGAATAGGAAGGCCCAAAGGGAGCCCATTTAGAGCCCAGGGATCTTCCCAAAGGAGAAATGAAGTAAAAAGCTAAAAACATGAAATCAAGATCAAGTCCCCAGTTCCCTTCCCAAACCCACACATGGCACTACCAGTAAACTGAGTTCCCTTTGCCACTAAGAGAAAAACAGATTGATTTTCCAAAGAAATTGAACCAGAAAGACACCAAGCAGAGAGAGGCTGAACTCATGGGAATTCAGTAAAAATCTATCAACCGAATGTGGCTCTGTGAGATCTCTTCATCCACACTGCTCCCAGAATGACAGCAGACAGATGGACATTTCCTCAGGAAAGATACTGGAGGTGTATTATTATCTGGAAAAAGTTTAAGTAATGATGTGGGAGATCTCCAAAGAAAAATGTCCACCGTGCTCTACTGAAGTCCACCAGAGGACAGCCTTAACTGGAACACACAGCCTTTTCAGTGTCTTCCTCATAAGCATTAAGGGCCAGCTTAGATCAACAGACATTTGAGGAAAATCTCCAACAGAAAATAGAGTGCAAATGAAACAGGAAAGGAAAAAAAAAAAAAAAAAAAAGACGGACCCAGAAGTTACAGAAACAATGCAAGGTGCTGAAAAGTCTATATTATCCTCAGAGAGAATAAAAGCAGCATTCCATGAAAATGGGATAAAGAACAGATGAAATGTGGGGGAATTAAAAATATGATCATCAAAATAAAATATTCAATAAAATCAGCAGAAATAACTCTAAAGTACTAAGGGCTGAAAACTAAGAGAAGAATTAATTTTTTAAATTAGATAATTTAGAATACAACATCTAAGACTAATAGGAATTTTAGAAGAGGAAACAGGAAGCAGAGAGAAGAAAAGTAGTGAAGAAACAATGCAGGAAAAATTCCCAGGACTGAAGTTTTAAGTCTCCAGATTGAAGAGCACACTTAGTGCTCTAGGCACATTGAATGGAAAGCGACCCATCCAAAGCAGTGGATACAAGGACTATCCTAACGTTTCCAGATAGATAAACAACTCATGTATCAAACAATGGAAATAGGAATAGCATTGGATTTCTTAAGAGCAAAGCTAGGTATCATCAGAAGACTGAAGTAAAGCCTTCAAAATTTGGAAGGATTATGATGTTCACTTGGGAATAGTACACCTAGCCAAACTACCAACCAAATATGAGGGTTTCCAAAATAATTTGTGATATGCAAGCATCTAAAAATTATAACTTCAAATGATGTTGGGAAAACTGGACAGCCACAAGGAAAAGAATGAAACTGGACCCCATCTTACACCATACACAAAAATTAACTCAAAATGGATTAAAGACTTAACCCCAAACTGTAAAACTCCTTGAAGAAAACATAGGCTCCTTGACATAGGTCTTGGGAATAAATTTTTGAACTGGCACCAAAAGCAAAGTAACAAAAGCAAAAAACAAGTGGGACTTCATCAACCTAAAAAGCTTCTGCACAGAAAATAAAACCACTACCAAAATTAAAAAGCAGCCAACTGCATGGGAGAAAATATTTGCAAATCATATATCCAATAAGGGGTTAATGTCAAAATATACAAAAAACTCATACAACTCAATAGCAAAACAAAACAAAACAAAAACACACAAACCCCGCCCCCCAACAATCCAATTTAATAATGGGCAGAAGATCTGAATAGACCTTTTTTTTCTGGTCACATTTTCAATACATTTTGTCTCATGCAGCTTAAACATCACTTGGCAATTCTGTGATTCTTTTCTGAGAGTAAATAAACGTAGCACAAGAAAATAGAAAAATAAAATATGACAAGGCTGCCCCCTTGTGGTGATATGCTTTCATGTGTGTGTTTGCGCGCACACGCGCACACGCGCACACACACACACACCACAGCTTATTTTTATAGGCTGTATGAATTGCAGCTTTACTTAAATCTGCATAGATAAATACCATCAGAGTAACTCGGGTATTAATAACTAAGGAAGGGCAGTAGAAAGCTAATACATCATTCTAAGCTAAGAAGTTAATTTTAAGTTATGATTGAGAATTAGACAACTGTGGGTGAAAAAACTAATTTTCTCATTTGTAAAATTTTATGTAGCATTAGGACGATCTGCTACAGTTGAAAATATTGTGATAAAAACTGAATGTTGATGTATTTTTTTATAGCCCTTGATATGTGCACTTGTCACCCACATGTCATAGCTTATGACATAGCTCAACAATGCGCTTATGTGGTGATTGAAAAGCCTGTGTTCACGAAGTAGTGTTCTACAGAAAGAAAAAATCTAGAAACCATTTATTTGGGAATTAAATGCTCAAATATCCTAAGAGTACTTTATTCTCTCATTTGGGCAAAATACAACTCAGTCATTAAGAACTACACTAGTCATTATCCAATAAGTAGCCACTAGTCATACAGGGATGTTTAAAGTAATTAAAATTTAATAAGATTCATATCCTCAGTCTCACTAGCCACATTTCAAGTGCCCAATAGTCACATGTAGCTAGTGGCTACTATATTAGGCAATACAGATACAGAACATGCCCATCAGTGCAGAAGAGTTGCAGTGATATATATGTCATGGAGATGTAATGTACAGCATGGTGCCTATTGTTAATAATAACGTATTACATATTTGTAAGTTGCTAAGAGAATAGATCTTAGAAGTTCTCAACACAAGGGAAAAAAATTGTAACTATGTAAGGTGATAGATGTTAACTAGACTTATGGTGATGACCACTTCATAACGTATATAAATATTGAATCATTATGTCATATACCTGAAACTGATATAACTTTGTATGTCAATGACACCTCAACAACAAATTTAAATACGAATTTTTTTATAAAATAAAAAAATGATAATTCCAAAGCACTCTTTCTTAGGAAAGTACTAGAAGATACACTTCAGCCAAATAGGGAAGTTAAAAAAGAAAAAGACACAAGATGTAAGAAATAGAGACTAGAGTTGGATAGGGGCATGAAAGTTCCAGGACAATGTCTGGGCAGCAGACCTGAAGTCAAACCCAGTCTACATGACAGCAAACAGCTACAGGAAATGAGTGTCCAGAAAAACAACACTGGGAGTAACTGTCATGTTGACTATGTGGAAATAGTACAGAGAGGGCTTTTATAATCTTTTTGGAAGATCTGAGAAGAAGAAATAATAGATACACAGAAAACTAGGAATACAAACAACAAAAAAGGCAATTATTAACCCCAAGAAAAACAAAATGGCCTATGAAGAAGGAAAGGTAATCAACATTGAACAATAATTACACAGTAGTAATAATGTAAACATAGAATATTGATTTAACCCCAAATTGTGCTGTAACTGTATTACAGGTTGGTAGATGGGGAAGGAGAGAAAATAAGAAAACTGAATCCTCAACTATCACAATGGAAAATCAAATACCAGAAGAAAGAGCTAAAAATAATTAAAAGTGGTTGTTTTAGGGAAACAGAACTGGGGGTTGCAATGGGGTAGGTTTTTCTTTATAAGCTTTTTAGCACTATTTTGTTTTGTAAACCATTTTGATGGATGGTGCTAGTTAAAGAACATAAATATAAAAATTACTTTAAATAAGTTTATAAAGAAAACAAATCAGGCTACTGCAATAAAAGATTAACCTCAATGTATTTAAATGTACTCAAAGGAAATGAATATGGCTAACCTTAGTAAGAAAATGGAGTGTGGAGTCATCCGTTACTCAGAAGATAGGGCCTGAAGAGTCATTTAAGAAGGGTTAACAAAAGTAAACAAATGGGACCTAATGAAACTTAAAAGCTTTTGTACAGCAAAGGAAACCATAAACAAGACCAAAAGATGACTCTTAGAATGGGAGAAAATATTTGCAAATGAATCAACTGACAAAGGATTAATCTCCAAAATTTACAAGCAGCTCATGCAGCTCAATAACAAAAAAACAAGCAACCCAATCCAGAAATGGGCAGAAGATCTAAATAGACATTTCTCCAAAGAAGATATACAGATCGCCAACAAACACATGAAAGGATGCTCAACATCATTAATCATTAGAGAAATGCAAATCAAAACTACAATGAGATATCATCTCACACCAGTCAGAATGGCCATCATCAAAAAATCTAGAAACAATAAATGCTGGAGAGGGTGTGGAGAAAAGGGAACCCTCTTGAACTGTTGGTGGGAATGTGAATTGGTTCAGCCACTATGGAGAACAGTATGGAGGTTCCTTAAAAAACTAAAAATAGAACTACCATATGATCCAGCAATCTCACTGCTGGGCATATACCCTGAGAAAACCAAAATTCAAAAAGAGTCATGTACCAAAATGTTCATTGCAGCTCTATTTACAATAGCCAGTACATGGAAGCAACCTAAGTGTCTATCGACAGATGAATGGATAAAGAAGGTGTGGCACATATATACAATGGAGTATTACTCAGCCATAAAAGGAAACGAAATTGAGATATTTGTAGTGAGGTGGATGGACCTAGAGTCTGTCATACAGAGTGAAGTAAGTCTGAAAGAGAAAAACAAATACCGTATGTTAACACATATATATGCAGTCTAAGGAAAAAAAAAAAAAAAGGTCATGAAGAACCTAGACGGGAATAAAGACACAGACCTACTAGAGAATGGACTTGAGGATATGGAGAGGGGGAAGGGTTAGCTGTGACAAAGTGAGAGAGTGGCATGGACATATATACACTACCAAACGTAAAATAGACAGCTAGTGGGAAGCAGCCGCATAGCACAGCGAGATCAGCTCGGTGGTTTGTGACCACCTAGAGGGGTGGGATAGGGAGGGTGGGAGGGAGGGAGACACAAGAGGGAAGAGATATGGGAACATGTGTATATATATAGCTGATTCACTTTGTTATAAAGCAGAAACTAACATACCATTGTAAAGCAATTATACTGCAATAAAGATGTTCAAAAAAAGAAGGGTTAAACAGATCTATTAAACTATTAAACAAGTCTGTTTTGTAGTGTTTAATATTATATATACTATTTGCTATGAAATTCAGACACAATTTGTAATAATTCTTATTAATATAAATTGAAATACCTACATGTGTATAAATAGTAAAAACTCTTAAGGAAACAAGTCTAATTTATATAAAGAAAAACAGTAAGAAGCTTATGGTAAACAAAATTATAATCAATTTCAAATAATTAAGCCAATGTGTATTCAAGATGAAAATTCACAAGTAATTGGTCTCATTTTATATATTTCACTAAGTACTAGTTTGAAATATTTCCAAGTAACTTTGCATTGAAAGTCATCTATAGAGTCTCTGTTTTGGGTTTTGGTTATTTTTTTTCAAATTGATGTAGCATACTCTCCTTATAAAAATCTGGACAGTAAATCTGATCATTGTTAATGAAGACACGGGTATGGTACCTGTGTACATTTGGAATTGCGTTCATGAGGAATCAGATTCTTCTGAAACTAAGAGACTCAGCTTTAAAGTTTTGTCATATGTCTTTTGCATCAGCAACCTTTAGGACAGTGGTCTCCAAAGCTCGGTGCCTAAGGCGATCCACTGTGGAGGGTGCAGAAAAAAATATCAAAGTCTCCGTTTTGATTTTTAATGCACCACTCTATATTTTATTCCTGTAGACTTTATATACTATAGAATAATTGTACAATTATATAGGTATAGAATTTATAAATGAGCATACATATATTAGCTGTGTATTATCAAAAAATTTACTGATGGGATGACATGATTAAAAATATTTGCAAACCACTGATTTAGAGATTTCTCCCTACTGTTGTTGGTCAACTATTAATAGTCCATGCGAGTAATTGTTTTATCAACCAGATTTTTATGTAAGCCTCGTGGTAGTAAAAATCTAGAGTAGATTCAGGAAAACATACAAAAATGGGGAATAGAATACCACAGATTTACAAAAGTAAGCAGAAACAAAGGGAAAAAGAATCAATGAGAATTCAAACAACCAGAAAGCAATCCCTGAGATGGCAGTGGTCAGTCCTTACATTTCAATAACCACTCTCAGTGCTAATGGAGTAAATTCAAACAGAAGACACGGGTTTGCTGGGATGGATAAAAAGAAGACCTGACTATATGCTGCCTGCAAGAGATGCACTTCAGCTCTAAAGACACACAAAAGCTCAAAGTGAAGGGGTGGAAAAATATATTCAACAGGAGTGAAAATGAAAAGACAGTGGGGGTAGTAATACTTATATCAGCCAAAATATACTTTAAGCAAAAAACAGTAGCAAGAATCAAGGGAGGTCATTATGGCAAAGGGGTAATTACATCAGAAAGATACACCAATCGTAAGTCTGTATATACACACCCAACATCGGCACAGGTAAGCATTTTAAGCAAATATTAACAGATCTGATGGAGGAAATAGACAACATTACAAAAATGTAGGGGACATCAACATCTATTACAGTAATGATCAGCAATGAATAGTAATATTATTATTAATTATTAATATAATATCAGTAATCATTAATAATATGGATGGTTGTTAATGATTATTAATAAAAGTAAGCAATGGACAGATCACCCAGGCAGAAAATCAATAAGGCAATGTTGTAACTGAACCATACTTTAGACCAAATTGAATTAAGAGACACATATAGGACATTCCATCCAACAGAAACAGAACACACATTCTTCTCAAGTGTGCATGGAACATTCTCCATAGATAGATCATATGATAAGACACAAAACAAATCTTAGCAAATTTAAGAAGATTGAAATCACACCCACTATATTTTCTGAACGCAAGTGTATGGAACTAGTAATCAACAAGAGGAAAGCTAGAAAATTTACAAATATGTAGAAACTAAACAATACACTTTTGAACAACCAACGTATCAAAAAATAAATCAAAAGGGAAATTTTAAAAATATATTGAAACAAATGAAAATGGAAGTACAACATACCAAACCTATGGCACGCTGCAAAGGCAGTTCTGAGACGATGTTTTAGTGTTAGATGCATATGTTAAGATATTAAAATGGTCTCAAATAAAGAGACAAAATTTACACCTCAAGAACTTGAAAAAAAATTAAGCCCAATGTTAGCAAATTGAATAATAAACATCAGAGTGGAAATAAATGAAACACACACCAGGAAAACAATAGAAAGGATCAACAAAACTAAAAGCTGGTTCTTTGAGAATATAAACAAAATTGACAAATTATTGTCTAGAATAACTAAAAGAGAGAAGAGAGAGAGAGGTTTCAAATAAATAAAATCAGAAACGAGACAGGAGACATTACAACTGATACTACAGAAGTGTATAGGATCATCAGAAGCTACTATGAACTATATGCCAACAAATTATATAATCTAAAAGAAATGGATACATTTCTAGAAACACACAACCTACCAAGGATGAATTATGAACAGAAAATCTGAACAAATAACAAATAAAGACGTTAAGTCAGTAATCAAAAATCCTCCAAACACAGAAAACCACAGGACCAGATGGCTTCACTAGCAATTTCTACCAAACATTTAAAAAATAATTAACACAAATCCTTCTCAAAGTCTTTCAAAAACTTGAAGAGGAAGGAACACATCCAAAGCTACTCTACGAGGCCAGCATTACACTGATACCAAAGCCAGGTAAGGACATTGCAAGGAGAGAAAATGATAGCCCAATATAGCTGATGAACATACATACAAAAATTCTCAACAAAATGCAAAATTAAAAAAAAAAGCAGTGTCTCTCTGAAATAGGCAACTTTATATGTCTATTTAAAGTTGAATGTAGAAATGGAACACACTTCTGTGTTTGCTGTGTGAAGGAAAACGTTATTCTTGTATGTTATCAAGTTGTAATTATTGGCAATATTTGTATGAAATACTTGGGAAATAGTTATACTGAAATAAGTATTCATTATTTATCTGACTTCATATTTGACTGAGTGCCTTGTACTTTAGGTGTCAACCAAAACCTACAGGAAGTGTGGTCAACTGTTCAGCTTCAGCAGCAGTGACCTCTAGAATCTCACTGAAAAAGATGCCATTTGATAATCCAGCAGCTAATGTATTTTTCAGAATTATGTAATATTCATTTTTGAATCAGGGAGGGTGAGCTTTATATCTCATAGGGTAAGAGAAGACAATATTTAAATCCTTACCTGTTATTTTATCTATTTTATGATCTTTTTGGTAATGCTTTATAGTACATGAAGGATATTAATAAAAAGTACATATATTATATATTTGTATATATATAAACACACACGTATGTATATTATATATGTAAAACAGCATTGTGCATGGGCTACTATTATAGGTGTAATTACTTACATAGTAGTAGTCCATGTGCAGTGTTGCTTTGCTGGTGCTTGGACGGTGATCCTTCAAATGTGCAGACTAGTGTGTCTGTAAGTTTATATTTTCCTCTGGGTGCAACATGAAAGCAGAACCCAACATGCTGTGAGTAAAGATTTCTGTTGCTGGCGTGCTGTGTTGTTTGGTGTTGGCAGTTGAGATAAAAGTGTCCCTTTACTACATTAAGCTTTTGAAGAAATAGAGACAACCATTTAATCAAATATGCAATTTATCTTTTATAAACTCATACATATCAGAGAGTTTTAGAGCAATGTTCTATCTCAGTCATGGATTTCTGAGTAAGAGTCAATAATACTAAATTATTTGCATCGCCTTACACATTTATATGAACTACTATAGTTAGAAGTGACCTTGAAAACATAATTTAACACTTCCAACTCAGAAGATTCTGAGTGGATATGGTGATTTTCCAATATTTTTTTTATTGTCACATAAGTCCTAGGTTGAATCAAGTGTATAAAATAATGTTGCCTGTGTCAATGGCCCATAACACAAGACAGTGATTGCTAAATTATTCAGTGAAACTTTGCGAAGGGTTCTGATATCTTGATTAAGACATGAGGGGAATTGTCTTCATTACTAGGGACTTAAGTGGTTTTTTTCTTTTTTCTTTTTAAGGCATGAGAGGATTTCCCTATGTTAAGCACAATCTCTAGAAAAAGATCACAATGGGATTACTTTGAAGCAACTTCACAGACAAAATAAAGAAAAAAAAATCTCTTGAAAATTGAGATCTAGGTCTATTCCACTGTCAGTCCTTTTATGCTAATCAGTTCTGATCAATCCACATAAAACATATGACAGAATGCCATCATTTTTAATGTTAATTGTCTGAAAAATAGATTATTCTGTTATCAGTCAAATTATTTAAGATGCAGAGGATTAGCGATCTGATTTAAGTAAGATGTATGGGATTACACTTTTGATATGTCCAAATACTTTTGAAACAGATGCTGTAGAGTTTTCTGTGTGCTTTTTTAGTTCAATGCCCATGATGATCTAATATTCCCATATGTTTACAAGTTTCTTACTTTGATTTTTAGTTTCAGACCTTCATACAGGAAGGCTTTTCTTTCTTCTTGAATGTAGTCTTAAGAAGCTTCTGTTGGTAATCAAATCTCTTAGTGCTTTTATTTTTCCTTATCCACTACAGATATTTTATCTAAGTATCCAATTCTGACAGTCTTAACCTGTATTTCTCTGTGTTTTGACTTCTAACAAGTCTGTGGAGATTTTGTTCTCAACTTTGCAGTTTATCTCTATCAGTGCTTTTAAGTTTTTCCTTTCTTTTTGGTGTTGTGCAGCTTGGCTATAATTTCTAATGTATATTTCTTTATTTTTCTATTCTTGGAACAAGGCATATCTTAACTCAAGATTTGTGTCTGTTTTTTAAATGTAGAACTATTTACTATCATGTGGCTCTTCATCCTGGTAGCATAGTTCCTTCTGTGCTCCATAATTTATAATGATTTAGTTCCTATATTTGGGAGCTCTCACATTTTAGATGTCTCAGATCAGTATATTTGTTTATTCTAATTGACTTGGGACAAGATGATCAGTCTGGCCTTGTGATCAGTGAGGGATCACTGGCTTCTCACTTTTATTGCTCCTCTGAATCTTTCTCTTGACTTGTTTCTGGTATTTTAATTTCAGCTCTATTGGCCCCTTTAAGGATACTTGTAAATTCTGAGGTTTTTACTTGTCTACATTAAAATAGTTATCAGAAAATATATTATTTTTCTCTAAAAACATAAACACCCGTATTGTTTACAAGAGCAAATATTTCACCTAGATATTTTCTAGCAGACAACAGTGTCTCATGAGACATCCTTAGTTTCTTAATTTGAATGCCACCCCCAATTTACTGTATATTGAAATTATTTATAGTGTCATTATTTTCTTAGTATTTGAAAGTATTTTTATGTTTTGAATGCATTTCTGATACTATTATCTTCTGCTTTAATGAATACAAATTGTCCATGGCCAGAATTGATGTTTTTCTGCAACATTAAGTTAATATTGGTAGAATTAGTTACATGAAAGTCCTTTGACTCTTTCTCCTCGGCACTTCATTGACTCTGTAAGATAACCTCAGTTTGATTTTTATTTTTAATCCAATAGTGCTTTAAAATGATCTTAGGTACTTCCCTGGTGGTCCAGTGGTTAAAATTCTGCGCTTCCACTGCAGCGGGCACAGGTTCAATCCCTGATCAGGGAATTAAGATCCGGCATGCCACATGGTGTGGCCCCCCAAAAAAAAAGATCTTAGATAAAATTTGTATATTGCTAGGTATTACTGCTTGGTTGCATTTTAATCAATATTTTCTATTTTCATTTCATAGTACAAGAAAATATGACATGTAGAATTTTTGTTTTCAAGAAGTTTATGACCTTTTCAGGCCTAAAACTTCCATTTTAAGAATCTCTGATATTTGAAAATAATGTATATCCTGTACTTACTGGGCAAAAATAATTTCTATTTGACCACCTTCTTAACTAGTCAAACTAACAAAGTTATTTAACTCTACGTTTATTTATCTGTTATATATCAACACAGTTGATTTCTACAATATTCTTAATGTCACTAAATATTCTTTTCTTTATGATAGGGGTGTGACGTAACTCAGTATAGGGAGAACACTGTTGTAGAAACAGCAAAGTTAGAGGGTACAAATTACTATGTATTGTCAGTCCTGTTCAGGGTGAAGTGCATTGATTCTAGTGACTGGTTCCAGGTGTCTAGACTGAAATACCACTGCTGGAAAGAAGAATAACACCTCAAGATATGCTAATTTGATGTAAATCTCTTTTGTCACGCAGAATTTTCCTGTTAGGGCTCACTCGAGAGGATTTTGGTTTGTTATTTTGTCTCAGGAGCACTCTGCCCTTCAACAAAGGAGTTGAGGCATAATTTACCTTCCCTGATATATTAAAAGCCATCATCTGATCTGCAAACCATTGTCCTATGTGCTTGGTTTGGGTAAATAATTTTCCACTCTCTAATTGTTGTAAAGTAATAAAACCGATGTCTGAGTCTGAGCCTAAAGAGAGTCCCTGCTAAAACTCAAATATTTAGGAAACCCCATGTAAGCATAATTTGTCAGTAAGTATGTGTCTTTTTATTCCATACCAGCTTGACCTAACCAAAGTTCAAGGATTCTTCTAGACATTATTGATGACAGTGTCATAAAAACTTACCTCCATGTGCAAAATCTTGTAAGCATTCAGAGCTATCTCATTTTACTGAGAACAAGGTTGACATCATTTACGTGCTCAGGCATACTATTCAACGAACACTGGACCGACTGACAGAAACAGAAGAAGCTTGGTCATTAAATTTTTTTTTTTTTACAATAAAAACTTTATTTTCAGAGAATTTTTAGGTTTTGCGAACAAAAAAAAGAACAGTGTCACTCATCATTCAGATATACAAGGCTTAAGTCACAATCCACCGCAGTGGCCCAGCAACAGTGTGCCCTGAGGGGAATTCAGGATAAAATAAACAAGTTGAGGCATTCTCTGCTGTGGAGAGGCGAGCCTCTAGATAGCCAAGATGCATATCTAAGAGAGAACATCAATGACCCCAGATTCTGTTTAGAAAAACACTAAAATTATTAACTTGAGATATCCGCTCTTTGTGATTAGCAGTAATCTCTTACCAAGATATATGCTTGACTACATGTATCTCCCAGACAAAAACTTCGTGTATATATATGGCCCCTCCTCTACCTCTTCAGAGCAGTTTACTCAGAGCTCCTGAGTCGCTGTCTCCTGGGCTATAGTCCTCAGTAAGACCCCGATAGAAAAAAATTAAAGCACAACTCTCATGGTGTGTGTTTTAAGGTTGACAGTTAACAAAGTAATTGGGAGAAAGGTACAGAGAGTTCCTGTGTACCCCCGTCCCCGCACATGCATGGAATCCCCTGTTATCAATATCCCCACCAAGCTGGTACATTTGATACAAGTGACACAACATTGACACAACCCTAGTCCACAGTGTATATTAGGGTTCACCTTTTTGCTTCAAAAGTCCTCATTAAATGCTAGCAAACCAAATTCAACAACACATCACAAAAAGATTATAGGGCTTCCCTGGTGACACAGTGGTTAAGAATCCGCCTGCCAATGCAGGGGACACGGGTTCGAGCCCTGGTCCGGGAAGATCCCACATGCCGCAGGGCAACTAAGCCTGTGAACCACAGCTACTGAGCCTGTGCTCTAGACCCCGGGAGCCACAACTACTGAAGCCTGGGTGCCTAGAGCCCGTGCTCCGCAACAAGAGAAGCCACCGCAATGAGAAGCCCGCGCACCACAACGAAGAGTAGCCCCCGTTCGCCGCAACTGGAGAAAGCCCGTACGCAGCAACGAAGACCCTACGCAGCCATAAATTAATTAATTAATTTTTAAAAAGATTATACACCATGATCAAGTGAGATTTTTACCTGGGATGCAAGATTTGTTTAACTTACACAAATCAATCAGTGTGATAAACCACATTAATAAAATGAAAGATTAAAAAATGATTGTCTCAGGGAATTCCCTGGCGGTCCCGTGGTTAGGACTTGGCGTTTTCATTGCCAAAGGCCCGGGTTCAATCCCTGGTCGGGAACTAAGATCCCACAAGCCACATGGCACGGCCAAAAAAAAAAAAAACATTTCACAAAGTTCAAAATCCAGGCATGATAAAACTGAACAACAAAATAGGTGCAGGAGAAACTTACCACAATATAATAAAGCAGCTTTATGAAAAGGGTAACCTCATGTTATTAACAAGGGGAAGCTGTAAGCTTCTGAAGGCAAGGATGCCCACTCTCACCATTCCTACTCAATACAGTACTGCAAGTCCTAGCCTGAGCAATCAAGCAAGCAAAAGAAATCAAACACCTGAATGTGTGCAAGGACCTTAAAGGCTGCAGGAAAGGGCTTGGAGACGCAGTGAGAGCACGCTTGCCGAGTTTGCTCCTGCAGGCCACAAGGGATGGTCCTGGTCCAAGCGCTTTTCTGAAAGCTTTCCATTTCCCTGCCTGAACTAACCCTCCTCTCCGGGCCCCCACTGCTATTCTCTTGTTTCCTCACCTCTGTCTGTGCAGAACTTAGAACAGCAGGTGCGGGTGACACATCCCCTTCCTTAGCAGATGGCAGCCCAGCAACTCCTGCAAAAGGTCCAGCAGAGGCCCACACAAACCAGGCCCCTTATACAGCTATGGCCCCTCACTCCCAACTGCCAGCCCAGCCCCGCAGCTGCTGACAGGGCCAGGAGCACAGCCTGTGGTGCCCCTGTAAGTGCTCCTACTGCCTGGAGGGGATATTTACAGACCTCCATCCAGGCACAGCTGGGAAGGGCTGGCCGGCCAGGTCAGGCTGCCCGGGTCAGCCAATCCACACCCATCAGGGGCTCATAGTTGCAGAAAATGGGTTTTGCTGTGCTGGCCCGGTACTAGGAACAGCTGTGGAGCTCTGAGTGTCAGGGTGAATATGGGGCTGCAGCTCTGGCTTGTTTTCTAATCATTTTATCTGGCCCATGAGTGGGAGACAACTTCAAGAAGACCCTCTCCTAATGAGAGGAACCCAGGAGTCAGGGAGAGGAGGGGTGGGTGGTGGGTGGAGACAGAGGCCTGATGCCCTGGCTGCAGTGGAAGCCTCTGGAAGACCAGGCGGAGGGAGGCCGCACAGAGTGAAGCCCAGGGTCACAGACCTGTCGGAGCTGCTGTTTGTTAGTTCAAGTCCTGCTCTGAGGTGCTCTGTGTCAGCCCTGACAGACAGGTGAGCTGGGGGTGCTCTTCAATGAGGGCTATGTGCACGGTTCCTGTGTGCCCAGCCCAGCCGGGGTACCTGCCCAGGGGAGCTCCGTATCCAGGGAGGGGCCTGACCAAAATAGCCCCGTGGGCTGCTGGGTACCTGCCCAGGTGAGCCCCGTATCCTGGGAGGGACCCGACCACGAGAGCCCCGTGGGCTGCTGGGTACCTGCCCAGGTGAGCTCCATATCCTGGGAGGGGCCTAACCACGAGAGCCTTGTGGGCTGGGAGGGGCATATGAACAAGTGTCCTCTCTGGGCAGCCGGCACAGAGCTACTTAGCGACTCACCCATGGAGAGCCGTGGGATGAAACGGGAACCAGAAGATGCTGCAGGCCTCTGAACACCTCCCTGGCCCATCTAGAGCAACAAGGTCAGTAGGTGGGTGCTGGCTGCTGTACTGGGTGAGGACGACCCCACGGGAGCTTCTCGTTTCTTCCATTTGAATACATGGAGGCCTCCCCAGAGTGGACAGCCCACCCTGGAGTGGGTGGGAGCTCCTGGTGACCCTGCTGGGGACAGAGGAGGGAGGGACCAGGCAGGAGGGGAGTGGGAGCCCTGGCAGAGCCATGGGGCTCTGGTCGCGAGGGGACTTTCTGGGTCTGAGCTGAGCAAGTATAGTGAGTGTAACCCAAGAAAGCTGCCCTGGTGACGTGGGCTGAACCCACTTCAGGATGACAAGCCTCCTGGGTGACCCCAAAAATAGGGTTGTAAGAAATCTTGTTTAAAGGCTATGTAACATGAATCTCACTGAAGGGGAGGTTTTGCAACGCTAATCCCCACAAAGGGGTGACGTAGAGTCTGCCAGGAGCGGGCAGACACCCTGGGTGGGCAGTGGGTGCAGACCATACTCTGCAGCCCCGCGTTTCTGCTTCTGGGGGCTTGGCTTCTCACAGCCTCAGCTTCCCAGTCTGCTCACGGGGTGATGGCAACATGGATGGATTGACTAGTAAGTTGCTCAGAACAAGGTATTCAGAAAGGGGTCTTGTGGAAATTTCACAGAACTTTGTCTTTAAGAGAATCCCAGATCCCATTTCCTGTGTGTCTGCCTATAGGATCAGGAGAGCGAATCCAAGCAGATTTGCAGCAGAGCCCAGGGATGGGCTCGGTTTGGTGGTCCTCCTGTTTCCTGAATCACAGACGGGGAGGCTCCAATGTTCATCCCACATCTGAAAGTGTCCGGACCTCAAGGCCCAGCAGCCCCCGAGCCCTGTGTCTGGGCCCCTGGCTGGTGGGCAGCACAGGCTGGCTTCCTCCCCAGCCTCTTTCTTTCCCAGCACAGGCGAGGGCCAGGCTGTTTTCAGGGAGAAGCAGGGATGGAGGGGCGTCCCGTGTGGGAAGAGGACACAGGGCAGCTTGTGTACACGGATGTCCACACCAGGAATGTTGGGCAGTGGAGTGGAACTCGGACATTGAGAGGTTTATGTGATGGGCCTGAGTAAGCAGATCGGGGCTGGAGGGGGTGTCCCATGGAGGGGGTGGGTCGAGCTTCACCGATGCTGGGCCTCAGACTCCACTGGCCTTTGCTCTCCTGGTCACTCAGGACCTGAGCGGTGTTGGTGGAGTGACCACTTTCATCCCAGGCCCTGCCAGCGTTGGCCCCTCAGGTTATCGGGGAGCCCGGGGAGTGCGGGTCCAACCGTGCCCACCAGGGAGGCCTGGGTGGTCAGGCAGGAAGCACGGGTGTGGCCAGCACCTGTGCAGAGGCTTCTGAGCCCGTGTCCGGAGGGAGCTCTATCCCTGCGTGTGGGTTTCAAGTCAACACATGGAGATCAGCTTCTAGTGGGCTCGGTTTATTTTCTAGACACAAAGTCCTGACACCCTGTGTGTCCACTGCCCATGGAAAGGCACGTCTGATGTGGTGCCGGGTGCTGCCTCTGGGTCCTCCTGACTGAGCCAGTGTCCCCGTGTCATGACTGTGCGTCAGGTGGTGTTGGGGCGGGGGAGATGAGAGCGAATGGTCCAGGCCCCCGAGGGGTCGCACTCTCCCTGGAGCTGGTGCTGTGGCTGTAGGTGTGCCCCCCGCTCGCCCCATGGGCAGAGACCACCATCCCCTTCCAGATGAGATGAGGCAGCCAGTCTGACACCTGCCTTGGGGCCTGTGGCCGCCACGTGGAGACAGTCAGCTGGGGACGTGAGGTCAGGGAACGCTTTCAGTGTGTCTGCAGGGCAGATGTGAAAATGGTGCGGATGCAGAGCTGCCTGCAGAAGCTTCTGTGAACACTCCTGAATTCTTTCCTGAGAGTATCACAGGGGCATTCAGGCAGCAGGGAAAACAGCGTGTCTGGCGGCTCTTGTTGGGGAGTGGGGGGCATAGGCAGGGGCTCAGCCGGCAAAACCCCAGAACCGCTCCCAGGAGGCAAGAAGTGATTCTTCCACGTACTAGACGTGGAGGGAAGGGGTGGGGTCTGCAGGGCCACCCTCACCTTCAGGGGCCTGCTGGGAGGCTCATGGGGCTTAGCACACGCTCAGGTGCTCAAGGCTAAGATGGGTCACAGTGCACAGTAGGGGTGCACGGTTGGGGGGATCCCTGGGCCGGCTTCCTCGTGCCCCCTCCTTCCCTCTAGGATCTCCAGAACATCTCTTCCCCCAGTGACAAAAGGTAAAACCATGACATTTCCCCCCCAGGGAAGTTCACGAGAGACTTGGCCCCTGGCTGGGGGCAGGTCATGTGGTGTTTTCTGCCCTCACCCTCCAAGAGACCAGTGCCGAGAAGGGGAGCCAGGGTTCAGCATGAACCACATGCTTTGTTCAAACAGTCTAGCGGCAGGGGGCGGCCCCTAATGGGAGGGGGGTTTAGATCAGGGCAGGGAGTTGTTCACCAGCTGTATCAGCTTCCTGGAGTTTACATGACAGATGACCACAGAGGCTCAGAACAGCAAAAACCCATCCTCCCTGTGATGGAGACCAGAAGACTGAGATCAAGTGTCTCAGGGCTGAGCTCCCTCCAGAGGCTCCAAGAGAGGGTCTTATCTGCCTTTTCAAGTTTCTGGAGACTCCAGGCATCCCTGCGCTTGTGGCCGCATCCTTCCAGTATCTGTCTCCATCTTCAGGTGCCTTCTCCTCTGTCTGTCCTCTTCCGTCTCCTGTGAGGATACCTGTCACTGGGCCACCTTCATCTCTAGGCACTTAACTAATTATAACTGCCAAGACCCTATTTCCAAACAAGTTTCCATTCCCAGGTTCTAGGGGTCAGGACATGGACATAATTTTTAGGAGGGGGCATTCAACCCACTACAGCAGCCCAGTTCCCAGACACTGGCCTAGAGCCATCTGTGCTGACTTTCTTTTTGTTTTTAATTAATATTTATTGGAGTACAGTTGCTTTACAATGCTGTTAGTTTCTGCTGCACAGGAAAGTGAATCAGCCATATGTATACATACATCCTCTTTTTTGGATTTCTTTCCCATTTAGGTCACCACAGAGCATTGAGTAGAGTTCCCTGGGCTATACAGTCAGTTCTCATTAGTTATCTATTTCATACATAGTAGTGTGTATATGCTGACTGACTTCCTTAGGACATCAGCCTAGCGTTGTTCTGTCTTTCTGAACAGAGGCATCTTTTGCTTCAGGCATTTGGGGGAGGACGTGCCATTGGCAGACCTTCCAGCCTTTCCAGGGACCATGCTGAGGTGTCATCTCTGGGAGTTGGGGAGCATGGCCAGGGCTCCAGGTACACACTCTACACTGACCTGACTGCTGGGCGGTCAGACACCTGCACTGGACTGGGCACCCTCAACAGGCTGCACTGTTCCCTGGACCACTGCACCTTCTCCCACATAGACAGATGCACTGTGTGTGGACCTATGACCATGACATGTGGACAGGCAGGTTGGGTGGGAGCCCTCCTGCCTGGAGTGTGGACTCCCACCCACCACAGAGTCTCCAGTCCTGCTATGGACACCACCATCCTGTCATGGACCCCGTTCCTGCTGTGGAGATCCCCAATCCATTAGCCCCCCAAAGAGGCCTTCTGGGAGGGGTGAGAACTCCACCTAAAAGAAGAGACAGGGTGGCCCTAACCACAGCAGTAGGGAATTACTGGGAGTACTTGGGTGCTTGTCTTCCAAAAAATCCAGGATGTCAGTGTCCAAGCCATGAGGGCTCCAACTTGAGTTGTCCAACTCAGCCTGCAGCTGGGGTCACCTGGGGCAGGGGTCGCTTCAGGGAAAGCATGTTCTTGGGTGATTTTCCAACTCTACCTCCCCTCCCCTGCCTTGGGCACCGCCCCCAACCCCTCGTCCCCCAGGGCATTCCAAAGAGGCCAGAGACTGGGCCAAGGAGGGAGGGAGCTGGCCACTTCCTGATCCACAGGGCTAGGATGCTCCTAACATAGGAGGGCCCTGGACTCAGCTTAAGTATAACTTGGGGTCTCCTACACCTTACCTGCTAGAGGGGTCCTGCAGATTCTAGGGCTCTGAGACCATCCCTACTTCTGACCCTGACTGCAGGGCTGGGGTTCCTGAGACTACCCTGGGTTCTGTTTTTACTTGGAGGCTCCCAGAACTCACTGAAGCTTTATACTCAGGGTCAGTGTTGGTTATGGTGAAAGGACACAGATAAAATTAGCTGAGGGCAGAGGTCAGGAGTAGAGTTGGAGGTCCGTCAAGTTTGGCCGCCTAGGGAATCTCACCTGAGTCCTGGGATGCTGATTCACAACATACACAACCTCCTGGAGAAAATGGACCCAACTTTGCCATGTCCTGCCACTTAGCTGACCTGTAACTGAGTCACCAGAAGGTTTTGTTGTTTCCCTGATTCTTAATTCCTTTAGAATTCAATATTTTACTGTCATAAATGCTTAGTGTCCTTGTAATAAATCGTTAAAAAATAAATATGAACTAATGTACATTAATTACTCTGAATAAGTGATGAATGGATGACACTTATATAATTTAATTATTTTTTAGAATGATTAAAGTAATACATATTATAGAAAATGGAAATATCACCTAAAGGAGAAGAGAAGAGGTTTGCAAATCCCACCCCCAGAGGTGACCGTCTTGAATGGTTTGGTACATCTCTCTCACACTCTGTCTCTCTCTTTCTATCTCTGTCTCTCTCTCACACACAAACGCACACACAAGCAGATTCACCTGCATCCATGTTGATTTCACATCCATGTGGTCTTAACAGATGGGATCCTGGATGCAGACGATTGGTCCTCCTGTGTCCCACACAGAGAACCCTGAGGTCTCCCCTGTCATCAGGTCGACACCCTGCCCCCACTTTCTCAGCTGCACGACATTCATTCATTCAAGTGGACCAGAACTGTTGGATCCCACCCCCTCTCCATGAACATTCCTGTTGTTGCCAATTCCCTACTATTTCAACCAGTGCTGTGATGGATACTCTTGAAAAGACATCTTTAAAAAATTGTTGAAGAATTTTAGTGGGATTAATTCTAAGGATCAGCGCTTCTGGGAAAGGGGTACCCCTGTGGGACTCTGAGGGGTTCTGCACACTCTTCTCCCAGAGAGAAGTGTCGGTTCACTCTCCCCTCTAGGGGATCTGCTGGGGTCTCTGCTTCCTCACGTTGTCACCAGGGCTGGTGGTCACCAGAATGACAACCAGCCAGTGTAGTGGTGACCAGTGCTGTCTCCATAGTGTTTACATTTGCGTGTGTCCTCAGCTGAGAGGTCAAGCGTCTCTAACATTGACTGGCAGTATGCACTACCTCTCCTTAGAAATGCCTGTGTTTGTTCTGTTTCTTGATAAAACACTGGTTTTCAAAAAGTTTTTGGACCACAGGCATGTTAAATCTTTCTCTGGCCTTGGGTTATGAGGAATGCTTTTCCAGTTTATGGTTTGTCTTTCCAGTTGTCTCTGTTGGTTTTTTGTTTATTTGTTGTTTACTTGTTTTTGATTGTTTCTTTGTTGTTTTGTTTTTATCTTTGCCACTGAAGAGCTAAGCATTTCCATTCTGTATTCTAGCTCTTGTGTCACACTTAGAAAATCAGTGTCTACTTCAAGATTATGTACACACTTACCAATAGGACTTCATTTTGTACATCTCTTTTTAAAATCCAGCTGGGTTTTCCTTTCAAATAATAAAACAAAAACAGAAATTTACAAGTCACCTCTTAAAATATGTGGACAGAAACAAAAAGCCACCTTTTGTATGGTTTTATTTACAGGAAACATCCAGAATAGGTACAGAAACAGAGAGAGAGAAATGGGATTAGGTACTGTCAGGGGCTGTGGGAGGGAGGAATGGGGACTGTATGATAATTGATAAGTGATGTTGACCATCTTTTCGTGTGTCTGTTGGCCGTAAGTATGTATTCTTTAAAAAAATGTTCAGGGGCTTCCCTGGTGGCGCAGTGGTTGAGAGTCCGCCTGCCGATGCAGGGACATGGGTTCATGCCCCGGTACGGGAAGATCCCACATGCCGCGGAGCGGCTGGGCCCGTGAGCCATGGCCACTGAGCCTGCGCATCCGGAGCCTGTGCTCCGCAACGGGAGAGGCCACAACAGTGAGAGGCCTGCGTACTGCAAAAAAAAAAAAAAAAAAAAAAAAAGTTCAGTCTTCTACCAAGTTTTCTTACTTGGGTTTTTGTCTTTTGAAGGTTGACTTGGGTGAGTTCTTGGTCCATTTTGGGTATGAACCCCTTTTTAGATACATAGTTTGCAAATATTTTCTCAGGCTCAGTAGGCTGCCTTTTTGTTTTGTGTATGATTTCCTTTGCCATTGGAAAGCTTTTCAGTGGGATGCGGTCCCATTGGTTTATTTGGCTTGGTTTCCCTTGCTTAAGGAGACAGGTCCAAAACATATTGCTAAGAGCAAACTGCATGCTCTGCGGTATGCTCCACATTGTCAAAGAATATAGTGCCTATGTTTTCTCCTAGGAGTTCCGTGGCTTCAGGTCTTACATGGAAGTATTTGCTTCATCTTGACATCAGTTTTGTAGATGGTATGAGAAAGTAGTCCGGTTTGATTCTTGGGCATGTAGCTGTCCAGTTTTCCCAACACCATTAATTGAAGAGGTTATCTTTTCCCTGTTGTATATTCTCACCTCCTTTGTCACAGATAAGTTGACCATAGAAGCCTGGGTTTATTTCTGGGCTCTCCGTTCTATTTCATGGATCTATGTGTATATTTTTGGTGTGTGCCAAAATCATACTGTCTTGATGATTCTAGATCTGTAGTATAGTTTGAAATCAGGGAGGGTGATATACCCAGGTTTGTGTTTCTTTCTTAAGATTGTATTGACTATTCAGATTCTTCTGTGTTTCCATACACATTTTAGAATGCTTTGTTCTAGTTCTCCATATAATTTCATTGCTACCTTGATATAAAGAGCCTCAAATCTCTAGATTACCTTGGGGTGTGGAGAACCATTTGAGCAACACAAATTCTTCCAATCCATGAGCACAGCATATCTTGTCATTTATTCATGTGGTCTTCAACTTCTTTCATCAAGGTCTTCCAATTTTCTGAGTACAGGTCTTTTAACTCCTGGGTTAGGTGTATCCCTAGGTATTTTATTTTGGTTAATGTCATTTTCATTGGGCTTATTTTCTCTTTTTAATATTTATTTGGCTGCATCAGGTCTTAGTTGCAGCACGTGGGATCTTCATTGCGGCATGTGGGATTTTTTTTAGTTGTGCTATGTGGGGTCTTTAGTTGTGGCATAAGGGATCTTATTCCCTGACCAGGAATTGAACCCGAGCCCCCTGCATTGGGAGCACAGAGTCTTAGCCACTGGACCACCAGGGAAGTCCCAGCATTTATTTTCTTAATTTCTCATTCTGATAATTTTTTGTGAGTATATAGAAATGCAGCTGATTTCTAGAGATTAATTTTGTATACTTCAACTTAACTGAATTTTCTGATGAGGTCTATTTGATTTTGCGTGTCATTTTCAGGATTTTCTATGTACAGTATTGTGTCATTTACCGCCAGTGACAGTGTTACTTTTTCCTCTGCCATCAGATTTCTTTTAGTTCTTTTTTTTTTCATTTAATTACTATGGCTAGGGCTTCCTAGACCATGTCAAATGAAAGTGGCTAAAGTGGTCAAGGTTAGAGTTAAGTTTAAGCATAACTTTTCCTCTTCCCCTTTTTCAATCAAAATAAGCAATAAATAATCAATACTAAAAATAGAATAAAGTTTTCTTTGAGACAAACTGAAGACTAACCCAGAAGACTGCTTCCCAGATTACTCTAAGAAACTGCTCTAGAGAAGCACATTTTCAGCAATTTCATTTTGTCAGAACAAAGAACACTAAACAAGTCAGGGATACATTTCTATATGGTTTCAAAAAACAGACCAGCACATAGAAGTACACCACATACAGTATGGGCTTGGCATCTGGGAAGGGAGTCTTATCCTCAAAGGGGTACAGTCATTGGTGTCCCAGGAAGAGGGGCATTTAATCATGATTTTTAACATACACATTATTTGTTTCTGGTCAGTGTGCCCTTTTCTTTAAGAATTAAAGCAGATGTACACTGTATGTTTGATAGGCCAAAACCAGGCTATTTTTATTAGCATAAAATTCAAGTTAACTCACCTATAAGCCAGAATGACTTCCCTATATTTCAGTACGTGAAAATTTCTTTTATCAATTCCCCCCATTTGATCACATATCTTTCAGTAGAAAGCATTAATTATCAAAAATTGTCCCTAGAGGCTGGGATGGTCATTGTTCCTGCCCTGGGTCCATCCCATCCCTCGGTGCTAGGCCTGCCTCTTTCCTCTTTTTTTCCCTTAGGAATAGAGTTGCCTAGTTATTCTCCTTGGGGGGCAGGTAATTAATTGAATGTAATGGATAAGCATGGAGATATATTGGCAGGGAAGCATTTTCATAGTCTATACATTTTATCAACCATATCAAATTGTCACACAAACATTGTGTGTGTGCTTTTATTAGCAGTAGACTGGAAGCACACAATGATACATGTTATGAGAAGCTTGATAGCTAAGAAAAGAATAATATGTCTTATGAAAATGATAATTATATGTAAAGCAGAGCAGAAAAAAATGTCTATTCCTGAAGGGAGCCAACTAAACAGGTCATTTCAAGTGTCAGTTTTGCTTACATCTGGCCTTTTGAGAAATTCTTTCTAGGTGTGTCTCAACTTCTCCAGAGGTATTAATATAAGTGCAACAAGTAGTATAAGCAATAGCACAAATACCTCCTTGTTTAGCCAGTAGAGGATCTAGTATTAATTGAGCTAAGAAATTTAGGGATGTCTGCTGTGCTACACTGTTGTTTGCAATCTTTTCAGTTATTTGACCAATGATGACTGATACATTTCTGAGCATAACTTTGTTGACATAAATCTTGCATTAGGAGCCAAGATTCCCAAAAGATTTTTGCCACCAGATAACTTGGTATTTTGCTAACATGGATCTCTTGTCTCTTGAAGAGAGAAAGGAGGTTCATCTACTTCCTGATGTGTAGACAATGGGGTAACATAATATCCTAATAAACATAAACCTGCTATCTGTCAGTTATTAAGACATTTATGTGCCCACCCTTGGGAAGGTATAAAGACAAAACTGGGGGTGGGGCATAAGTGATCCCTCCAAGAATGCTCTCATTGATAGCCTCATTAATTGGGGGTTTTGTTCAGATAGTATTAAACCATGGGTCATTTCTCTTGCAGGCTTTCCAAAAAAACATTTCTATGTAATTTGGCATAAGGGAGTTGCTGGCATAATTTTCTTGCGTTTTTAAAGACATTTTTCAATTAAGTAAGAGACAGAGCAAAGGAGTCCTAGGGTGAGTTGTGCTCAGTCTCTAAGAACTGAGGATAGTATGAAACGATAGACATATTAATATGTTAAATAATTTGAACCTGAAAGGTTATGCCAGAGGGAGGTTGGTCTAGGTAAGTGGTTACATTGGTGACATCTGAAAAGTTGATTACAGGAAATTATGAGGGGCTTCTATTGGTTTTATATTGACTGAGGAATTTGATGACAGATCTGACAATTGGTTAGATGGCCTCCACTCACTATACTCTGTGACAACTTTGATAAAGAATTTTCACCCTGTACATTGTGGCAAAGTATAGTCAGAAGTAAAACAGTAACTTTAAATTTTGATAAAGAGACAGGCATTTAGTAAATAGTACAGTTAGGTTAGTAGGTTGAACCTTACAGGCCTGGTCCAGACTCTTGGGTTAGTTGTTTACTATTGCTGTCATCCTCTTCTCGTCCTGGCTTGGTGGCATTGATCTTAGTCAAAACCAGGTGTCAGACGTAGGGGATGAAGTCCATTCAGGTGGAGGGGTCTTTTTTAAAATAGAGATGTGAATCCATGAGTCTATGCCTTCTAATTTGGCAGCCCACGGATTAGTGAATAAAACTTGGTAAGGTCCTTTCCAACATGCCTGCAAAGAATCTTCTATTTTAGGTCTTTTCCAAAAAAACCACAAAATTTCTAGGTTGTAATCCATGATCCTTAAGGTCTTCATCTCCCAGGAGCTCACTGTGAAAGGAGTTAGCTACTAATTTTTCATTTTCTTTAAGTGTTTTACTAAGGCCCTGACAATAATGTAATATGTCTCCTTGGAGTGAGGTTGGTTCATAGACTTCTTCATCTAATCGCATAGGCCACCCTGTTATGATTTCAAAAGGAGACAGCTGATGTTTACCAAAAGGCATAGATCTAAGGTTGAGAAGCGATAGCAGAAGAGCTTTTGGCCATGAGAGATTAAATGGTTCTGGGAGTTTTGCTAATTGCATTTTGATAGTGCCATTAGTCCTTTCTACCAATCCGGAAGAATAGGGATGATGAGTGCAGTGAAAATGGGGCACTATTGGCCAAATGTCACAAATAGATTTAATTATTCAGTTAAATTAGTTCCCCAGTCACCGTGTAATTCAGAAGGACTTCCCCAAATAGGAATTACATTTTCTTTTTTTTTTTTAACATCTTTATTGGGGTATAATTGCTTTACAATGGTGTGTTAGTTTCTGATTTATAACAAAGTGAATCAGCTATACATATACATGTGCTCCCATGTGTCTTCCCTCTTGTGTCTCCCTCCCTCCCACTCTCCCCCTCAAGGAATTACATTTTCTAATAACGGTTTTCCTACTGTTAAAACTTCAACCCAGTGTGAAAACATGCAGATCATTTCCAAGATATACTGACTTCCTTGACATGGTCGAATCTGTACAAAGTCCAATTGCCATACCCCAGAAGGTCCCTTAGGAAGGGGGAGGTTGGCCTTGTGACCCCTGAAGTGACTTTCCAGGATTATATTTAGGACATATATTACAGCAAGCATATACTTTATGAGCCACCATGGGAGAAAGTTTCCAAATGTACTGTTTGCCCATAGAATCATTTTCTCAGGTGCCCAATTAGTTAAGGAATGTACAATATATGCTGGAGCAAGAACAATTGGACTCCAACAGGTACTATAGGTTTAATATCAGGTCCAAACCATATCTGTGTGATAAGGTTAAAAATTCCCCCTTTTTGTTGTCACATCTGTTTCTCTTCTTTTGGTGGCAATTTCTTGAGCCTGTAGAAGGAAATCCTTCACTGAGTCAGCAGGGCTAACAGAGAGCAATGGACATTCTTGAGACTGGACAGAATGATTATTTAAAGTTGCTTGCTTGGTGGCAGCAGCAGCAAGCTGAATTCCTTCAGCTTCCATAGTCTCATATTTGGAATGTCCTGGGGTTTTAATAATTGCTAACTCTTTGGGCAATTGTATAGCATTTAATAACTCTGCAACTGGTTTTCTATATTTTCAAAGGTTGTCCTGAAGCAGTTTAAAAACAAACAAACAAAACCTCGTTGCCATAACATTCCAAAGTCATGTGTCACTCCAAAGACATAAGGACTGCCAGCATAAACACTTGCTATCTGGTCTTTAGCTATTTGACAAGCTTGAGTTAAAGCAATTAATTCACCTTGTTGTGCTGACTTAATTTCTGGTAAATAAGGCTTTTAATTATATCCACTGCAGATGTTACTGAATATCTAGCTCAGAAATGTCCTTGTTCATCTTTTAAGTAGGACCCATCTGTAAACCAACTTAGATTTGCATTGTCAAAGGGAGTTTCTTGCATGTTACCCTTAGGAGAAAGAATATAATCCATTAATAAAATGCAGTCATGGTGGTTTGAGGTCAGCACTCTTTCCTATAGACCAGTCTAGCACAGAGGCCATTCTTAAGTGGAAAATATAATTTCAAGAGTCAATTCCCTTCAGTTTTATTGTGTATGTGTTACTTCAGAGCACCTGAGAAGGGTCCTTCCGTCTAAGTTGGAGAGGGAGTCCTTTAAATGATGTCTTTTCCAGCATTCATAATCTCCTGGGTGCAGGTCATGGGGCATCTGATCCTCATCCAAAGATAGATCACTGTGATCAGCTTCAGAAACAAGCTTAGGATATACTTTTAATAATTCTTAGGAGCACGCTGTTACAAGGACATCAGGATGGCAGAAATCTGACAATGAGAGGTTAATTTTGTAGAAGCAGAATGGACTTTATCTACATGTGCCATAATCTTTACAGATTCTGTTGTGGTTGCCTTTGTAAGAAAGTCAGGGCATTTTCCTAATACTTGGGTTTACTCCCTTTAGTGTGAGCCTCAGTTTTGATGACATGACAGATAATATTTTATGTCAGGACATATAAGATTTCTAGGAGTTTCATATCACTTCTGGAACATTTATAATATATACACTTATGTAGACATAACGTGAAGAAGGCTTAATGTTACCTTTTATTGACAATGCTTCCCATGTAATGTAATATACTAAATAATCCTAAAGACTTTATTTTCTATTCAAAAACAACCAACTCTATGACAAACTTATCTATCCTTTTCTCCATTCTTTATATCTTCTATCACTGACAACATATATGCTACTTTTTACATACTGAAATGCTTTCCTTGTTATTTTAGTAATGTTAATTATATGTGTTATAATTTTTAACCCTTAAAGAAACCCTTAATCTCTAATGAAAATCAAGAGGCAAGTAATTGATTCTCTTTGTCATACCAGTATTTCCTGATTAGCAAATTTAAGAACATATTCCATAACCTCTAAAAACATACGTTTCTCTCATAGCATAATTTCTTTTTAATGTGGTACAAGGTGTGTGTCTAGTAGACCCAAACATCTTTAGTTTTTCTCTAAAGAAGACAAAGCAGACAAATTGAGACATGCTTAGCAATGAATGTTTCAGTATTTTTATCTAAATTGGAAATTATCTGGATATTCAATGAATTTCCATCATTTAATTTAATTTAGCAAACCTCTAAAGTTTCAAGTTACCAAATATCTGGAGAAACTATTTTTAGTTAGACATACCATAAAGCATAATCATTTTGAAAGAGTTCACCTAAAAACTTTTATCCCATTGATCTCTGTTTCATCACTTATGAGAATATCATAGTACTAAGTTAATATTTTGCTGACTAATTTTGAAGCAGAGATAACGTGAACTTATTAACTTTTAGTAAACCTGGGAGCAATAAAAGTACTATACTTAGTGTTGATGACCCCAAAGACATTTCTGAATTAATCAAGCTAAAAACTTAAGATTGTTTTCATTTATTGAAGATTAATTCTAGATCACATGCTCCTTTAAAAATTTGGATTAGTTTTTTGTTACATTTAGAAATATTTAATTTGTAAGCACTTGCTTTTAAGTCAATTACATAGCGCTCTTTTACAAATTCATGTTAATAATGTCACCTGGAGGTAGAAACTGATCACATTTATAACATATACACGAGCATACCTACATCCGGGTAGACATAGACAGTGCAGAGAGAGATCTCATAGCTTTCCTGCTTGCATTTAAAAAGGTTTTTGTTTTTTTTTTTTACATTTTAGATTCTACTAATTGAGCCAAGGCTGTAGTCTCAAGCAGTGTGGGCTGTCTTTGCATTTCAGGAGCGTGATAAGAGTTATAACTTCAAGTGTTCTCCTAGGAGTACTTTTTTCTCTCAGGATCAAAATTTTGAAAAGGTATTTTATCAAGCCAGCTGTATTTAATTGTGCATGCAAAAATCAGTTTTGGAATGTCAAAAATTTTTCATCCTAGCCATTTTAGGGTTAGATAAGTACTTGTAAGTATTGGCTCCACACCAGTTGTAGGAGCCAGCCAGAGTTCCAGTGGGTGGCTCCCTGTCCAGGAGCTGGGATGCTTTAGAAGCACAACCTTCCGCTTTCTCTTAGTTTCATTTTATTATAAAGAGTGAGTCAAAAATTAAGTTTAAATGTTCAATTTTATGCCACATTCTAAAAAGTTAGCCAGCTCACTTCACTCCAAAATTCATTCCAAGCCTTCCTGCCTGGATATTCCCTCTAGGTCTCCTGCCTAGGGACTTCCCGCTATGGTCTCTGGATAGGAAATTTCCCAATACACACTTAAGACTTCAAGTCTTAAGATAACAGCTCAAATAAAAGTCATGCGCCATCACTTAATACAAGGAGATTCAGATATCAGGAAAAACTCACCGAATCACCTGAAAGGTGCTGTGAAGCTGGAGGAGCTCAAGGGGCCAGCCCAGGTTTGATACCAAGCGCCACTCCAAAGTAGACCCCAGGTGACCTCAAATGGGTTTTTCTGATATCCTACCGACCATGTCAAATAATGTCTATGAAAATGATCAATAACCAATCAATAATAAGAATAGAAAAGAGTTTTATTTGAGCTAAACTGAGGACTAGCCCAGACGCCTGCTTCTCAGATGACTGAGAAACTGCTCTGGAAAAATCAGTGTTTCCAGCACAGTTTTACCTTGTCAGAACAAAGAACATTAAACAAGTCAGGGATACATTTCTTCAAGGTTTCAAAAAACAGACCAGCACGTACACATACAGCACATCCAGACTGGCCTTGGCACCTGGGAAGGGAGTCTTATCATAAAAGGAGGACCAGCATTGGTGTCCCAGGAAGAGAAGAATTTAATCTTTATTTTTAACATGAACATACTATACTTTTGGTCAACGTGCCCTTTCCTTTAATAATTAAAGCAGATGTACAACATATGTGTGATAGGCCACAAACAGACTATTTTAGTTAGCATAAAATTCATATTAACTCATGTATAAGCCAGAATGACTTCCCCATATTTCAATATGTGAAAGTTTCTTTCATCACCTTCCCCCTCTCTATCTCTCTGAGGCCTCCAGGAAAGACAGGACTAGTTCACTGTCACACATGATGCAGGGAGTCTAGCTGGACTATTGTTTTTCTATCCTCAGTCCTGGGCATAATTTTGTATACTATCTGTGCATGTTCGCTGACCAGGTGTCTGTTCAGACGTTTCCCAGTTTTAAAAAAGTATGGAACGTTTTATGAATTTGCATATCATTTTTACTCAGGGTTCATGGTAATTGTATTGTTCCAACTTTTAGTATATGTGCTGCCGAAGCAAACACTTTTCCTAGTTTTAATGGGGTTGTCTGCGTTAGAGTTGTGTGTGTGTGTCTATAGTTTTATTGAAGTATAGTTGATTTTTTTGTGTTCATTTCTGCTGTACAGCAAAGTGATTCAGTTTACATATACATATTCTTTTTCATATTCTTTTCCATTATGGTTTATCCCAGGATATTGACTATTGTTCCCTGGGCTATACAGTAAGACCTTGTTGTTTATCCATCCTGCATATAGTACTTTTCATCTGCTAAACTCAAACTCCCAATCATTCCTTCCCCCATCCCCATATGCCCTTGTCAACCACAGGTCTGTTTTCTATAACTTTGTGTATGTTTCTGTTTCACTGATATGTTCATTTGTGTCGTATTTTAGGTTCCACATATAAGTGATATCATATGGTATTTGTCTTTCTCTTTCTGACTTCACTTAGTATGATCTCTAGATCCATCCATGTTGCTGCAAATGGCATTATTTCATTCTTTTTTATAACATATGTAAAGTGATTCATTATATATATGTCACATCTTCTTTATCCATTCATCTGTCGATGGACATTTAGGTTTCCATGTCTTGGTTGTTGTAAATAGTGCTGCTATGAACATAGGGGGGCATGCATCTTTTTAAAGTATAGTTTTGTTTGGATATATGCCCAGAAGTGGGATTGCTGGATCACATGGAAACTCTCTTTTTAGATTTTTGAGGAACCTCCATACTATTTTCCATAGTGGCTGCACCTATTTACATTCCCACCAACAATACAGAAGGGTTCCATTTTCTCCACACCCTCTCCAGCATTAGTTATTTGTAGACTTTTTGATGATGGCCATTCTGACTGGTATGAGGTGGTACTCATGATAGATTTGATTTGCATTTCTGTAATAATCAATGATGATGAGCATCTTTTCATGTGCCTATTGGCCATCTGTATGTATGGAGATATGTCTATTTAGGTCTTCTACCCATTTTTCTATTGGGTTCTTTGTTTGTTTGCTGTTAATGAATTGTATGAGCTGTTTGTATATTTTGAAAATTAAGCCCTTATTGATCACATCATTTGCAAATATTTTCTCTCGGTTTGTAGGTTGTCCTTTCATTTTGTTTATGGTTTCCTTTGATGTCCAAAAGCTTATTAATTTGATTATTTCCCATTTGTTTATTTTTGCTTTTATTTCTATTGCCTTGGGAGACTGACCTAAGAAAACATGGGTAAAATTTATGTCAGAGAAAGTCTTGTCTATGTCTTCTTTTAGGAGCTTTATGGCATCATGTCATATATTTAAGTCTTTAAGCCATTTTGAGTTTATTTTTGGGTATGGTGTGAGGGTGTGTTCTAACTGCATTGATTTGCATGCAGCTGTCTAACTTTCCCAGCACCACTTGCTGAAGAGACTTTTTCCCATTTTATATTCTTGCCTCCTTTGTCGAAGATTAATTGACCATAGGTGTGTGGGTTTATTTCTGGGCTCTCTGTTCTGCTCCATTGATCTGTATGTCTTTTGTTGTGCTGATACCACACTGTTTCAATTACTGTAGCTTTGTGGTATAGTCTGGAGTCTGGGAAGGTTATGCCTCCTGCTTTGTTCTTTTTCCTCAGAATTACTTTGGCAATTCTGGGTCTTTTATGGTTCCATATAAATTTTAGAATTATTTGTTTCAGTTCTGTGAAAAATGTTGTGTAATCTGATAGGGATTGCATTAAATCTATAGATTGCTTTGGATAGTATAGCCATATTAACAATATTAATTCTTCCAATCCAAGAGCATGGGATATCTTCCATTTCTTTGAATTATCTTTAATTTTCTCTATTAATGTGTTATAGTTCTCAGCATATGTGTTTTACCTCCTTGGTCATGTTAATTCCTATTTATTTATTTGTTTGTTTGTTTGATTTTCAAAGAGATTGTTTGTTTACATTCCCTTTCTGATATTTCATTGTTAGTGTAAAGAAATGCAACCGATTTCTGTATGTTAATCTTGTATCTTGCTACCTTGCTGAATTCGTTTATCAGTTCTAATATTTTTTTGTGTGGAGTCTTTAGGGTTTTCTATATATAGTATCACGTCATCTGTATATACTGAAAATTTTGCCTCTTTCCTACCAGTTTGAATACCTTTTATTTATATTTTTCTTGTCTGATTACTCTGGCTAGAACTTCCAGTACAATGTTGAATATAAGTGGTGAGAGTGGGTATCCTTTTCTTCTTCCAGATATTACTTGGTAGGCTTTCAGCTTGTCACTGTTGAGTATTATATTGGCTGTGAGTTTGTCATAAACAACATTTATTATGTTGAGAAATGTTCCCTCTATACCCACTTTGGTAAGAGTTTTTTTTTTTTATTGTGAATGGATGTTGAATTTTATCAGATGTCTTTATTCTGCATCTATTGAGATGATCATTGGTTTTGTCTTTTCTTTTGTTGTGGTGGTGTATCACATTGATTTCCATATGTTGAACCATCCTTGTGACCCTGGGATGAATCCAACTTGGTCATGGTGTACAATCTTTTTTATGTGTTGTTGGATTCAGTTTGCTAATATTTTGTTGAGAATTTTTGCATCTATATTCATTAAAGATATTGGCCTGTAATTTCTTTTCTTGATACTGTCTTTGGTATCAGGTTGATGATAGCTTCAAAGAATGTCTTTAGGAGTGTTCCTTCCTGTTCAATCTTTTGGGAGAGTTTGACAACAATCAGTATAAGTTCTGCTTTGTATGTTTGGTAGAACTCACCTGTGAAGCCATCTGATCCTAGACTTTTTTTGTAGGGTTTTTTTTTTTTGTTTTCAGATTCTATTTCATTTCTAGTGATTGGTCTATTGAAGTTATCTATTTCTTCTTGATTCAATTTTGGTGGGTTGTGTGTTTCTAGAAACTTGTCCATTTCTCTAGGTTGCAAATTTTTTGGCTTACCATTGTTGATAGTATTCTCTTATGTTTTGTATTTCTGGGGTATCAGTTGTGATTTGTACTCTTTCATTTCTTATTTTGTTTATTTGGGTCTTCCCTCTTGTCTTCTTGGTGAGCCTGGCCAGAGGTTTGTCAATATTTTTTACCCTTTCAAAGAAAGCTCTTGATTTTATTGATTTTTTTCTGTTGTTTCTTTTTGATCTCTATTTAATTTCCTCTCTGATCTTTATTTTTTTACTTCCATCTGCTGACTTTAGGCTTTGTTTGTTCTTCTTTTTCTAACTATTTTAGGTGGTGGATTTGGCTTTTTATTTGACATATTTCTTGTTTCTTGAAGAAAGCCTGTGTTGCTATGAGCCTCCCTCTAAGAACTACTTTTGCTGCATCCCATAGCTTTTTTATGGTTGTGTTTTCACTGTCATTTCTCTCAAGCTTATTTTTAAATTTCTTCTTGATTTCATCATTGATCCATTGTTTTTTTAATAGCATGTTTAGTCTACATAATCATTTTTTTACTTGTTTCTTTTTTCATGGTTGTTTTCTAGTTTCATGACATTGCAGTCAGAAAAGATGTCTGAAGAAGTTTCTATCCTCTTAACTTTGTTGAGGCTTGTTTTGTGCCCTAGTATGTGGTCAATTCTAGAGAATGTTCCCTGTACACTCAAAAAGAATGTGTATTCTGTTTGTTGGGGATGTAATGTCCTGAAAATACCAATTAAGTATAACTGTTCTATTGTATTATTTAGGATCTCCGTTGCCTTATTGATCTTCCATCTTGAAGATCTGTCCATTGATGAGGGCGGGGAGTTAAATTCTACTATTATTGTATTATTGTCAGTTTCTCCCTTTATGTCTGTTAGTACTTTTTTATGTATTTGGGTGCTCCTATATTGGGTGCATATATATTGACAGATGTAATATCCTCTTCTTGCATTGCTTTTATCATTCTATAATGACCTTCTTTATCTTTCCTTTTAGCCTTTGTTTTAAAGTCTAAATTGTCTCATATGAGTATTGTGACTTCTACTTTCTTCTCATTTCCATTTGTATGAAATATCTTTTTCCATCTCCTCACTTTCAATCTATGTGTATCCTTTGTGCTGAAGTGGGTCTCTTGAAGGCAGCATATTGTATGCTCTTGTTTCTCTATCTGATCTGCCACTCTGTGTCTTTTGATAGGAACACCTAATCCTTTGACATTTAAGGTAATTATTGATAGTGTTTTTCCATTTATTTTGTATTTCTTCTTTGTCCGTTTTGTTTTTCTTTTTTTCCTTTTATGGTTTGTTGACTTTCTTTTGTATTAGCCTTGTGTTCTCTTCTTTTGGGTTTTTGTGTATCTATTGTATGATTTTGATTTGATGTTATCCTGTTTTTCAAGTATGTTAGCTCCTTCTTATATCTACATTCCTTAGACTGGTAGTCATATAGTATCAAACACATTCTGGGGGGAAAAAACCCTATATTTTCATAGTATCCTCCACCACGTTTTATGATTTTCATGTTCTCTTTTACATCATCATGTTCATCCTTTTTTTATTCATTGTGGTTATCATCACTTCATATAAATTTTTTCTTTTCTTTTTTTTTTTAAATCTGTGTACTGGCTTCTTTAAGTGATTTACTTTCCAATCATGATTTTCTCTTTTCTACAGATTCTTCATTCTTTTTCTTTTTCTTTTATTGGAGCATAGTTGATTTACAATGTTGTGTTAGTTTCAAGTGTACAGCAACGTGATTCATTTATACACATACATATATTCATTACTTTTTAGATTATTTTATCATATAGGTTATCACAGAATATTGAGTTGAATTCCCTGTGCTATACAGTAAGTCTTTGTCAGTTATCTATCTTATATATAGCAGTGTGTCTACATTCATCCCAAGTTCCTGATTTATCCCTCCCCTCCACGTTTCCCCTGTGGTAACCATAAGTTTATTTTTGATATTTGTGAATCTGTTTCTGTTTTGTAAATAAGTTCATTTGTATTATTTTAAATTAGATTACACATATGAGTGATATCATATGATATTTGTCTTTCTCTGTCTGACTTGCTTCACTTAGTATGATCATCTCTAAGTCCATTCATGTTGCTGCAAATGGCATTATTTTGATATTTTTTATGGCTGAGTAATATTCTATTGTATATATGTACTACGTCTTCTTTATGCATTTCTCTGTCAGTGAACTTTTAGGTTGCTTCCATGTCTTGGCTATTGCAAATAGTGCTGGAATGAACATTGGGGTGAATGTATCTTTTTGAAGTGTGGTTTTCTCCAGATATATGCACAGGAGTGAGATTGCTGGATCATATGGTAGTTCTATTTTTAGTTTTTTAAGGAACTTCCATACAGTTCTCTAGAGTGGTTGTACCAATTTAAATTCCCACCAACAGTGTAGGAGGGTTCCTTTTTCTCCACACCATCTCCAGCATTTATTGTTTGCAGACTTTTTGGTGATGGCCCTTCTGATCAGTGTGAGGTGATAACTTACTGTAGTTTTGATTTGCATTTCTTTGAAAATTAGTGACATTGAGCATATTTTCTTGTGCTTTTTTGTTATCTGTACATCTTCTTTGGAGAAGTGTCTCTTTAGGGATTCTACCTATTTTTTGATAGGGTTGTTTGGGTTTTTTTTTTTTTTTTACATAGAGATGCATGAGCTGTTTGTATATCTTGGAGATTAAACCCTTGTCAGTAGCTTCATTTGAAAACATTTTCTCCCATTCTGAGGGTTGTATTTTCATTTTGTTTATGATTTCTTTTGCTGTGCAAAAGCTTTTGAGTTAAATTAGGTCCCATTTGTTTATTTTTGCTTTTATTTTCATTACTCTAGGAGTTTCATCAAAAAATATATTGCTGCAGTTTATGTCAAAGAATGTTTCTGGTAGCATCTTTCAGATTTTCTATGTATAGTATCACATCATCTGCAAATAATGACAGGTTTACTTTTTCTTTTCCAAAATCCCTTTTATGTTTTTTTTTCTTCTCTGATTGCTATGTCTAGGATTTCCCAAACTATGTTGAATACAAGTGGTGAGACTGGACATCCTTGTCTTGTCCCTTGTCTTAGAGGAAATGTTTTAAGCTTTTCACCATTGAGTATGATGTTAGCTGTAGGTTTATTATATATGGCCTTTATTTTGTTGAGGTTGGTTCCCTCTATTTCCACTTTCTGGAGAGTTTTTATTATAAATGGGTATTGAATTTTGTCAGAGCTTCTCCTGTATCTGTTGAGATGATCATATGGTTTTTATTCTTCAATTACTTGACATGGTGTATCACACTGATTGATTTGCAGATATTGAAAAATCTCTGTCTCCCTGGGATAAATTCCACTTGATCATGCTGTATGATCCTTTTAATGTATTGTTGGATTCAGTTTGCTAGTATTTTGTTGAGGATTTTTATGTCTATGTTCATCAGTGATATTGGCCTCTAATTTTCCTTTTTTTCTGATATCTTTGTCTGGTTTTGGTATCAGGATGATGGTGGCCTCATAGAATGAGCTTGGTAGTGTTCCACCCTCTGCAGTGTTTTTTTTTTTTTTTTGGAATAGTTTCAGAAGGATAGGTTTTAATTCTTCTCTAAACGTTTGACAGAATTGCCCAGTGAAGCCATCTGGCCCTGGACTTTCTTTTATTGGGATTATTATTACTGTTTTTTGGCTATGTCACACAACATGCAGGATCTTAGTTTCCCAAAAAGGGATCAAACCTGTGCCCCCTGCAGTGGAAGTGTGGAGTCTTAACCACTGGAACACCAGGGAAGTCCCTGTTGGGATTTATTTAATCACACTTTCAATTTCAGTACTTGCGATTGGTCTGTTCATATTTTCTACTTCTTGGTTCAGTCCTGGGAGATTGTACCTCTCTAGGAATTTATCTTTTTCTTCAAGGTTGTCCATTTTATTGGCATATAGTTGCTTGTAGTAGTCTTTTATGATCCTTTGTATTTTTTGGTGCCCATTGTAACATCTTTTTCGTTTCTAATTTTATTGATTTGAGCCCTCTCCCTCTTTTTTTTGATGAGTCTGGCTGAAGGGTTATAATTTTTGTTTATCTTTTTAAAGAACCAGCTTTAATTTCATTGATCTTTTCTATTGTTTTCTTTCTCTCTATTTCATTTATTCCTCCTCTGATATTTATTATTTCTTTTCTCCTACTAACTTGGATTTTGTTTGTTCCTATTTCTCTAGTTGCTTTAGGTTTAAGGTTAGATTGTTTATTTGAGATTTTTCTTGTTTCCTGAGATAAACTTTATACTGCTATAAACTTCCCTCTTAGAGCATTTGCTGCATCCAATAGGTTTTGGATCATTGTACTTTTGTTTTCATGTCTCTAGGTATTTTTTAATTTCCTCTTTGATTTTTTTCATTGCTCCATTGGCTGTTTAGTAGCATATTGTTTAGCTTCCATATGTTTGTGTTTTTTATATATTTTTCTTGTAGTTGATTTCTAATCGCATAACATTGTGGTTGGAAAAGATGCTTGATATGATACGAATTTTCTTAAATTTACTGAGGTTCAATTTGTGGCCCAGCATGTGATCAGTCCTGGATAATGTTCCATGTGCACTGGAAAAGAATACGTATTCTGCTGCTTTTGCATGAAATGCTCTATAAATATTAATTAAGTCCATCTGGTCTAACGTGTTATTTAAGGCCTGTATTTCATTGTTGATTTTCTTTCTTGATGGTCTGTTTATTGATGGAAGTGGGGTGTTAAAGTTCCCCATTATTATTGTGCTACTGTCTATTTCTCCTTTTATGGCTGTTAGCTTTTGCTTTGTATATTGAGGTGCACCTATGTTGGGTTCACATATATTTACAATTGTTATAACTTCCTTTAGAATTGATCCCTTGATCATTATGTTGTGTCCTTCTTTGTCTCTTGTAACATTCTTTATTTTAAAGTCAATTTTGTCTCCAGGTTTCTTTTGATTTACATTTGCATGGAATACCTTTTTCCATCTGCTCACTTTCAGTCTCTGTGTATCCCTATATCTGAAGTGGTTCTCTTATAGACAGCCTATATATGGGTCTTCTTTTGTATCCATTCAGCCAGTGTATGCCTTCTGGTTGGAGCATTTAATTCATTTACATTTAAGGTAATTATTGATATGTATATTCCTGTTGCTGTTTTCTTAATTGTTTGGGGTTTGTTTTTGGAGGTCTTTTTTCTTCCTTCCTCTTTTTTTCTCTTGTGATTTGATGACTAACTTTAGTGTTGTGTTTGGGATTCCTTTTTCTTTTTTGGGTGTGTATCTATTATAGATTTTCTTTTTGCAGTTACCATGAGTTTTTGATATAGCAGTCTATAAAGAAGATTGTTTTAAGTTGCTTTTTTTAAAAATTTCAAATGTATTTCCAGTATCCTGCATCTGTGCTCCCCTCTTCTCACAAGAGCTCGTTTTGATATCATATTTGTGTTTGGATGATTTCCTACCTTTATTGTATGTTTGCCCCTACCAGTGGGCTTTTTTGTTCATAATTTTCTTGTTTCTAGTTGTGACCTTTTCTTTTCCACCTAGAGAATTTCCTTTAGCATTTTTTCCAGAGCTGGTCAGGTGGTGCTCAATTCTCTTAGCTTTTGCTTGTATGTAAAGCTTTTGATTTCTCTATTGAATCTGAATGAGAGCCTTGCTGGATTGAGTATTCCTGGTTGTAGATTCTTCCCTTTCATCATTTAAAATATATCCTGCCACTCCCTTCTGTCCTGCAGGGTTTTTGTTGAGAAATGAGCTGATCACCTTTTGGGAATCCAGTGTATATGATTTGTTGCTTTTCCCTTGTTGCTTTTAATATTTTTTTCTTTGTCTTTAATGTTTGTCAGTTTGATTACTCTGTGTCTCAGAGTGTTTCTCCTTGGATTTATCCTGCCTGAGACTCTCTGCACTTCCTGGACTTGGGTGACTATGTCCTTTCCCACATTAGAGAAGTTTTCAGTTATTATCTCTTCAAATATTTTCTTAGGTCCTTCTCGCTCCCTTCTCCTTATGGGACCCCTATAATGTGAATGTTGGCACATTTAATGTTTTCCCAGCTATCTCTTAGACTGTCCTTATTTTTTTCATTCATTTTTCTTTATTCTGTTCCATGGCAATGATTTCCACCATTCTGTCTTCCAGCTCCCTTATCTGTTCTTCTGCCTCAGTTATTCTGATATTGATTCCTTCTAGTGTATTTTTCATTTCAATTATTGTATTCATTTCTGTTTGCTTGTTTTTTCTTTCATCTAGGTCTTTGCTAAACATTTCTTGTATCTTCTTGGTCTGTGCCTCCATTTTTTTCAAGATCTTGGATCATTTTTACTATTATTACTCTGAATTCTTTTTCATTTAGATTGCCTGTCTCCACTTCACTTAGTTGTTCTTTGGGGTTTTATCTTGTTGCTTCATCTGGGACATATTTCTCTGCCCTCTTATTTTGTCTAACTTTCTTTGTTTGTGATCTCTGTTCCACAGGCTGCAGGGTTCTAGTTATTCTTACTTCTTCTGTCTGCTCCTGGTGGATGAGGCTGAGAGGCTTGTGCAGGCTTCCTGGTTGGTGGGACTGGGTCCTGCCCACTATTGTGTAGAGCTGGGTCTTATACTTCTGGTGGGCAGGGCCATGTCAGGAGGTGTGTTTATCAGGCAGCTGTGTGCTCAGGAAGACTTTAAGCAGCCTGTCCGCTGATGAGTGTGGCTGTGTTCTCACCCTGTTGGTGTTTTGGCCTGAGGCATCCTGACACAGGAGCCTACAGGTTATTTGATGGGGCCAGGTCTTGGTGGGAAAATGGCAGCCTCCAGGAGGGCTCACGCCAGTGAACACTCCCCAGAATTATTGTCAGCTGTGTCTTTGTCCTGGCAGTGAGACTTAACCACCTCTGTCTCTGCAGGAGATCCTCCAATACTAGCAGGTAGGTCTGGCTCAGTCTCTTATGAGGTCACTGCTTTTATTTCCTGGGTTCTGGTGCACACAATTCCTTGTGTACACCCTCCAGTACTGAAGTCTCTTTTACCCCCAGTCCACTGGAATTCCTGCGTTCTAACCCCACTGGCCTTCAAAGCCAGATTCTCTGGGGGTTCTTCCTCCGATTGCCAGAACCCCAGGCTGGGGAGCCTGACGTGGGGCTCAGAACTTTCACTCCTATGAGAGAACTTCTGTTGTATATTTATTTCCCAGTTTGTGGGTCACCTTCCCAGTGGGTATGGATTTGATTTTATCACAGTTGTGCCCCTCCTACTATCTCGTTGTAGCTTCTTCTTTGTCTTTTGACGTAGGGTATCTTTTGTTGTAGGTTCCACCATTTTTGTGTTTACAGTTGTGACTTTGGTGTTTTTGTAAGAAGAGGTGAGCTCACGTCCTTCTACTCTGACATCTTGTTTCCATCAAGAATCAAATCTCATGATTTAAGTGATGAAACCAAAGCTCATGTTTATTTTTTGTCTATGTTTTCTTCTATAATTTTGAACAGTTTTGTATTTAAGATTGGCCTATGAATAATTGTCAGGGAATTTGGCATAAGTTGTAAAGTTTGTGTCTGCATTCATTTTAGGCCAAACTGTTTCCAATGGAATGTTCCTTAACTATTGTTAGAAATGTTATGGGATATAGTCTCCATTTTAGTTTGAAAATCCTAAGTGAGATTGATTCAGCAGTTTTGCCAGAAGGGAGTGCTGTCTATAGGGATCTGTTAGGTAGGCAGGGCCTACACTTCCAACTCTGCCCACAGAGAGGCCAAGTCCACCTCTCTGACTCACAGGGCATGCACGTTCCACCCACGGACTTGGCTCCTCGGGCAGCTGAAATGGGTTCTGTCTCCTCAGACACCACTACAGCTTCCATTCAGATGGTGCAAGTAAGCATCTATGCTGACAGGAGCTCAGTCTCCTTAGGACTTTCTGGGTTTTTGGCTTCAACACAACACAGGTCTGTACCATGCTGACAGGAATCTGGTTCTTCAAGGCCAAATGGGGCTTTGGCTTCATGACAAGGTGTGACTGTGTCCACACTGACAGGAATTTGGTTTCCTGAAAACCCAGGGGACACCTAGAGAAAAGATGAGGAAAAAGGAGTAGTGAGGTAAAGTGGGGAGAAGCTTATAAATGGAGCTGTAGAACAATACGTTAATTGTATGTTAGTATTGTAAACATATGTTGCATCCTTTTCCATTTCCACAAGTAATGTTTAAAGTTTCCAATTTCTTTGCATAGTTGCCAACATTTGTCATTTAAAATTTTCTTGAATATAACCATTTTAGCCTGTGTGAAATAGTTATGGTATAGTGGTTGTAATTTGCATTTTCATCCTATCTTTTAATCTGCTTGTTGACCATTTGCATGTCTTGTGTGGAGAAGGGTCTACATCAGTCATTTGTTCATATTTAAAATGGATTGTTTCTCTTGGTTAACAAGTTGTAAAAGTTCTTGAGATATACTTGATAAAGACTCATCAGATATGTACTTTGGAAGTATTTTCTTCCATTCTGTGGGCTGTCTTTCACTTTCTGAATTGCATCTTTTGATGCACAAAGTCTTTTCATTTTGAGGAAATCCAATTTATTTTTCTTGTTGTTGCTTGTGCTTTGCTGTCAGATCAAAGAAAACATTGCTAAATCCACGGTTATGAAGGTTTATTCTCATCTTTCTTTGGAGAGTTTACACAGTTGTCTCTTGATATTCGTGGGGGATTGGTTCCAGAGCATCCTGCAGACAGCAAAATTTGCAGAGTATCAAGTTCCTTACATAAAATGACATAGTATTTGCACATAACCTGGGCACATCTTCCTGTATACTTTAAGATATCTCTGGGTTACTTAAAAGAAATAATACAATACAAAAGATATGTAAATGTATATACAATGTAAATGCTATGTAAATATTTGCTGGCAAGTGGAAAATTCAAGTTTTTCCTTCTGAAAATTTTGGAAAATTTTTGTTAATATTTGTGATCTGGAGTTTGTTGAATCCATGGATGTGGTCACGTGGATACAAAGGACTGAGTGAAATTTTACTTTTTACATTTAAACCTCTTATGTATTTTGAAATACTTTTTGTATGTGGTATAAAGTAATGGTCCAATGTCATTCCTCTGCATGAGGATAGACAATTGCCTAGCATCATTTGCTAAAAACACCACTTTCTCCCAATTTAGTGCTGTTGACTGTTTTCTAAAATCTGTTCATCATAGATGTATGGGTTTACTTCTGGGATCTCTTTTCACTACCATTCACTTATTTGTAAATCTTCATGTTTGTATCACAGTGTTTTGTTTACTGCTGTTATATACTAACATTTGAAGTTGGAAATGTAAACCTCCAATTTTGATTTTCTTTTTGAAAATTATTTTAACTCCTTGGTGTCTCTTGAAATTCCATATTCTGGGGTGTCCTATTCATCTCCCTTTCACATGAATGTACCCTTATTTGCTTATACATTCATCTCATGAAGACCTCCTAATTCCTGTAAGGTTTAGACAGTATGACTAGAGCTTCCATGCATAATGGCATCCTTGTTTTCATTTGGATAGAGTTTTTCAAAGCAGTTGTGTGAATACTGAAGTTGTGATGGATGGATCTCAAGATGCAAGACTTCTTTGACTTTGGAAAATACTGCCAAACTCTATCTCAAGAAGGTATATTTGAGTTCCATCAGCAATGAGAGTAGCTCTGCTTCCCCATCCTCCAGTAATTGATATTGTCATTTTTGGAGGAGGTTAACAGTTCTAATAGGGGTGTAGTGCTGTCTTGTTTTTTCAATTTATAAGTTCCTAATTATATGTGATATTGATCATATTTTTGTCCACTTATTATCTTTATATCTTCTTTGGACAGGTGTCTTTTAAGATCTTTGTCAATTTTAATGCACCTGTTATATACTTCTGTATGTAATCTGAGTAAAAATTCTTTATATTTTGCAAAGATTTTTTCCCCTCTGTTTGTTGCTTGCCTTTTTCTGAATAAGATATTTCATGGAGCAGAAATATTTTATTGGATAAAGTACATGTTATTAATTTTTTTTCCTTTTGTGTGTGGGATTTTCATGTTGTGTGTTAAAAGTCAAAGCTCATGATCTATGTCACCAGACCCATGGCCATATAGATTTTCTTCTATGTTTTCTTCTACAATTTGTAGGGTTTCATATTTTAAATTTGTTTATGGACAGTTTGGAGTGATTTTTGTTGTAAGCTATAAAGTTTGTGTCTACATTTATTTCATTGCATATGTTTTTTAATTGTTCTATAACTGTTTTTTTGAGAAGTCATGGGATATTTTCTTCCAACCATTTGAATTTCTAAAAGGTAGTGAATTCAGCAGGAATGCCAGCAGGAAAATAGGCCTCCACTGAATTATGATTGGGTGTGGCCAGCATTTCCCACATTGCCTGCAGACAGTAATAAGCCTGCATCTCTTACCAGTGCATTGCCTGACTGTTCTGTCCACAGACTTGGCTTTCTACACAGATGACAGGAGCTATGTCTCCTCAGGACTTGTCAGGGATTTGGCTTCCAGACAACTTGGGAATGCATGCACATTGAGAGGAGCTCGGTTTCCTCACAACCAGCTGGGAGATTCCACTGCAGGAGGAAAACTTTAAAAAGAATTTGGGAGAAGTCTTCTGTGCAAGGCTGACTGACAGGGGTCCATCTTCAGAAGACCGAGCAAATGAAGGGCTTGGAAAGCTGTGGGTTTTAGTTAGTTTTGTGTGTGGTGCAGATGGTGTCCAGTGTCCTTTTATGGCTTGTGAGGTTCCGTTTTCCAGGAAATTTATTGAGGGGAGTGTTCTTTCCCTGGTGTATGTCCTTGGCAGCTTTGCTATAAATTAACTGACCACAGATATGTGGGTTTATTCCTGGGCTCTCTTCCATTCCTCTAGCCTGTGTGCTTCTTTTTGTGTCATTTTTATGCTGTACCCTCTTTGTTTACTGTAGCTTCATAATATTGTTTAAGTTAGGGAGGTAGTTTCCTACCACTGCTGCTCTCCTTTCTCAGGGTTCTTTAAGATTCCATAGAAAAGTCAATCCTTTCTCAGGGTCCCTGTGGCCCTTCAGGATTCTTTAAGATTCCATAGAGAAGTCAATCCTTTCCCAGGGTCCCCGTGGCTCTTCAGGGTTCTTTAAGTTTCCATAGAGAATTCAAGATTGTTCAGTTTTGTGGTAAATGCCATTTTCACAGGAATTGCATTGAATGTGTATAATATTTTGGGTAGAATGGAAATTTTACCACTACTAATTTTTTTTTTTTTGCGGTACATGGGCCTCTCACTGTTGTGGTCTCTCGCATTGTGGAGCACAGGCTCCGGATGCACAGGCTCAGCAGCCATGGCTTATAGGCCCAGCTGCTCCGTGGCATGTGGGATCTTCCCGGACCGGGGCATGAACCCATGTCCCCTGCATCGGCAGGTGGACTCTCAACCACCGCACCACCAGGGAAGCCCACCACTACTAATTTTTTATATCCATGAGCACAGGATATCTTTCCATTTATTTTCACCTTCAATTTCTTCATGAATGTCAACGTTTTCAGTGTGTGGGTCTTCCACAACTTGAGTGAAATGTATTCCTAGGTATTTGGTTCTTTTGATGTTATTGTAAATGGGGTTGTTTTCTTAATTTCTCTTTCTGACGTTTCATTATTAGTGTATAGGAACATATTAGTGCGTGGTTTTTGTCTCTTGATTTTGTATTTTGCAACTTTACTAGATTCATTTATTAGTTCTAACAGTTTTTTGGTGGCTTGATGTGGAAAACTGGAATTAGAAATCCCACTGTTTCTACCACATCCAGGTGATCCACATCAGTGAAGACATAGTGGCTACTTATATCTTTCCAGAGTGCCCCATAAAAATCTGTGATTTCATACAACAGGGAACTGCATCATCACTTTGGGTCAACAGGATAAGCATAGGGCTCGGCCTCTGTAACAAAGCTTGATATCTTTTCTACTTTTCTGTCCCTATATTGACATTATTGTTATAAAAGCAATTTATTTTCTGGTCATTTCAAATGTATAGAAAAAATTTCAACAGCAGTACAAAGTACTCACATTTGCAACTTCACACAAAAAACTCCAGTAGGTTTTACACAAAATAGAAACACTCTTCCAGGGAATGAGCACATAACCTCTAAATGAGGAAATTATGGTTTCCACATTACAATCCTATCCACAGGGGCACTTCAACTTTCACCATCTGCCCCAACTCTAGGGAAGTGACTTTTTTCATTCTGATCCAGTTATTTTTTCTGTAACCATGACATACTTTCCCTCATGTTTACAACCGTGATGGATTGAAAGTGCACAGGATATGTAGTATCTTGCTGGACTTTTATGTATGGTAGCAGGTAGCAGTGCTTCATTCATTTTTAAAAATCTTGATGAAATGTACATAACATTTATGATTTAAACCATTGTAAGTGCACAGTTCTGTGGCATTAACTACACTCACATTTTTGCACCAATATCTTCATCATCTATGCTCAGAAATCTTCCATTTTCACCAGTGAAACTCTGTGGCCATTAGTCACTAATTTCCCTCAGCTCCTGGCAACCACATTCTAAATTCTGCCTTAGAAATTGACTTCTCTGGGGCTTCCCTGGTGGCTGAGTGGTTAAGAATCTGCCTGCCAATGCAGGGGACACAGGTTCGAGCCCTGGTCCAGAAAGACCCCACATGCTGTGGAGCAGCTGGGCCTATGTGCCACAACTACTGAGTCTGAGCTCTAGAGCCCGTGAGCCACAACTACTGAGCCCATACGCCACAACTGCTGAAGCCCACGTGCCTGGAGCCTATGCTCTGTGATGAGAAGTCATGGCAGTGAGAAGCCTGTGCACCACAATGAAGAGTAACCCCCACTTGTTGCAACCAGAGAAAGCCCGCAGGCAGCAATAAAGACCAAACACAGCCAAAAATAAACTAATTAATTAAAAAAAAGAAATTGACTTCTCTGGTTATGTTGTATAAGCGCAATCATATCATTGTGTGTGTGTGTGACAGGGCTATTTTACTTCACATAATGGCTTCAAGGTTCATACATGTTGTAGCATATGTCAGAGTTTCCTGAGATTTTAAGGCTGAATGACATTCCTTTGTGTGTATACCACATTTATTTTAGCCATTCTTCCATTGATAGACAATTGGGGCACTTCCGACTTTTGTGATTGTAGTTAATGCTGCTATAACTATGGGTATACCCATATCTCTTCCAGTTCTTGAATTCAATTTTTTGGGTAAATACCCTGTTGTGGAATTGGTAGATCATACATTAATTCTATGTTGAATTTTTTTGAGAACGGTCATACTGTTTTCCACAGAGACTGCATTATTTTACTTGATTCTTTTCATGGCAGAATAATATGGTGTGTTATGAATCAACCACCATATTATTTATCTCTTTACGCATTGGTGGACGTTTGCATTGTTTCTAATATTTGACTATTGTGAAGAGTGCTGGTATTAATAGACTTGAACACTTGTTTTCCATTCTGTTTGGTATTTATCTAGGTGTGAATTCGTTGAACCATATGGTTGTTGTATGTTTGTAGGGTAAATATAGGTTTCACGTTTTTCCATGTCTACCGGTAATGATTAAAGGTTCCAATGTCTCCTCATTGTTTCCAGGATTTGCTATTGTTAATTTTCTTCATTAAAACCATCGTAGAGTGTATAAAGGACTTATTGCATTGTGGTTTTAATATGCATTTCCATTGTATCTTTTCACCTCCTTCTTGACCATTTTTCATATATTGTGTGGAGAAGGGTCAATTTAATTCCTTCGTCCATATTTAAAATGAGTTGTTTGTTTTGTTGATGAGTTTGTAAAAGTTCTTGATATACAATGGATAAAGTCTCACCAGATAACATAGTGTGGAATTATTGTCTTCCATTCTGTGAGCCCTCTTTCACTTTCTGAATTGCCTCTTTTGAAGCACACAGGCTTATTTTGAGGAAATTCAAACTATTTTTCATGTGTTGCTTGTGCTTAGATGTCAGATCTAAGAAACACCATTGCTAATTACAAGGTTATGAAGGTTTACCCTAATGTTTTCTTGGAGATTTTACACTGCCATCCCTTGGTATCCATCAGGAATTGGTTGCCAGGACAGCCGGCGATTATCAAAACCTGAAGATGTTCAAGTCTTTTATATAAAATGGTATAGAATTTGCAAATAACCTAGCACATCTTTCTGTATGCATTTAATTATCTGTAGATTACTTTTAAGAACTAAAACAATATAAATGCTATATAAATATTATAAACACAATGTATATGCTATGTAAATAGTTCCTATACTGTGGCAAATTCAAGTTTTCTTTTTCTTTTGAAACTTTTTGAATTTTCTAGTATTTCTGATTTGGAGTTGGTTTAATCCATGGTTGTGCAACCCACGGATACAAGGGGCTGAGTGAAATTTTACTTTTTACTTAAAGTCTTTTATGTATTTTGTGATCCTCTTTGTATTTTGTATGAGGTAATGGTCTAATTTCATTTCTCTGCATGTGGATGCCAATTGACTAGCACCATTTGTTGAAAACATCATTTTCTCCCAATTTCATGCTGTTGACTGTTGCCTAAAATTATTTCATGCTAGACAGATGGGTTTATTTCTGGGATCTCCATTCAATTTTATTCATCTCTATGTATAACTTCATGCCAGCATGACTGTATTTTATTTCCTGATGCTGTGTACTAACATTTGAAATCGGGAAGTGTAAGCTTCCCTCTTTGATTTTCTTTGTCAAAATTCTTTTAGCTCTTAGGGGTCTCTAGAAATTCTGTGATTTGGGGTGTCCTCTTCTACAACCTTTCACATGGATGTACCCCAATTTGCTTTGCATTCGTCTTCTGAAGTTATCCTGATTCTTGTAAGGTTTAGGCATTATGAGAATAGCTTCCGTGCCTAGTACCATCCTTGGTTTTGTTTAGATATAGTTTTTCGAAAGAACTCTGTGAATACTGGAGGTGTGATGGATGGATCTCAGGGGTGAGACTTGTTTGGCTTTGAACAATCCTGCCAAAGTATCTCAAGAGGCCCTGTATGTGTTCCATCAGCAAGGAGAGTTGCTTTGGTTCCCCATACTCCAGTAATCAGTATTGTCATTTCAGGAGGAGGTTAGCAGTTTTCATAGGTGTGTAGTGCTGTCTTATTGTGTTAATTTGTAATTCCCTAATGGTATTTGATGTTGATTGTATTTCTGTCTACTTATTTATTATCTGTATATCTTCTTTGGCCAGGTGTCTGTTCAGATCCTTACCCAATTTTTTTCTAAACATCTTTATTGGGGTATAATTGCTTTACAATGGTGTGTTAGTTTCTGCTTTATAACAAAGTGAATCAGCTATACATATACATATGTTCCCATATGTCTTCCCTCTTGCATCTCCCTCCCTCCCACTCTCCCCATCCCACCCCTCCACGCTGTCACGAAGCACCGAGCTAATATCCCTGTGCCTTGCGGCTGCTTCCCCCTAGCTATCTACCTTACTACGTTTGTTAGTGTGTATATGTCCATGACTCTCTCTCGCCCTGTCAAAACTCACCCTTCCCCCTCCCCATATCCTCAAGTCCGTTCTCCAGTAGGTCTGTGTCTTTATTCCAGTATTACCCCTAGGTTCTTCATGACATGTTTTTCCCCCTTAAATTCCATATATATGTGTTAGCATACGG
>NW_020172475.1:0-20168 GCF_003031525.2 Neophocaena asiaeorientalis asiaeorientalis
TTCCTTTGCGGTGAGCCTGCGTCCAAGAAGGATCCGCAGGCTCCCGAGGAGCCGGGTGTTTGCAAGAGCTGGAAGGGGAGGATCCTTAGGCGGCGAGCGTGTTTAGTAGGGCGGGGGCGGGGTGGTAGGCGAGGAGGATGGCGATGGGCGGTGTCTTCAGTGCTGGGCTCAAGGGCCTTCTGCCTCCTTGTTTGTGGTGGTTGCCTCTCTGGCACATGGGTCTCCCACCAGCCGCTACTGGTGCAGTAGTCTCCTTCCTCTTTCTGCATAGGACTAGGCTCTTAGTTTCCTGTTAGTGAAGAGGCCTCCCCTTCCTCCTAAACCCTATGCTGCCAGCCTCCATTGCCCTGGAGCCACTCCCAGGCCGCTCCTCTCCTTTCCAAAATTTAGATCTCTGGAAACTCTAGGAGATCTTTTCCTCTGCAGGTACTTCCCACCTCCACCCTCTCAGGCTCTCTAGCTCCACCCCTCAGCTGCCCTGCTTGGGTGCCTCTTAATTTTTCACAGGTTCTTCATATTTTTTGCACACACAAGTTCACACAAAACATATATGGATACAGAAATCCTTTATATTCATACACAAATATATTTATGTGCATACATATTTTTCTGTATATTTCTGATATTCATATTCACTGATATATAATCCTAAATACTCACCTCTTCACAATCACATAACACACAGGCATATTTTTTGGTATACGACTACACAGAAATACATATAATAAGAATTTCTCCAACGCATGTGTAGGCTCTTTTAGATTTGGAGACTTAGCTTGGAGAAATAGTGAGTTATTTTAAGCTTAAAGAGTTTTTTTGTGTGTGTGACTCCAATTTGTAACAAATGTTATCTAGTTTTTCATAAAGTGACATTTATTTTGTATCTTGTTTGTATCCTTTTTGTTACTTATAGTTTTTTTCCACCATATCGCATAATTCTTTAAAATATCACTATTATGGTGTTATATCAGTAGGAAAGCAATCTCAAACTGATTTAAAATAACAGTAATTTATTGGGTAATTATTTGAATAATCTTATAGGTGTCAGATTGGGCTTAATCTAAGTGCTCACTGTTATGGGCTGAATCGTTTCCCCTGCAAATTCGTATGTAGAAGTCTTAGCCCCCTATACCTCAGAATGTGAATGTATTTGGGCGTAGTGTCTTTAAAGTGGTATTTATAGTGAAATGGGGTTGCATGGGTAGGCCTTAATGTAATATAACTTGTGTCCTTATAAGAAGAGGTGATCAGAATGCAGACATACCTGGAAGAACAACCATGTGAAAATAGAGAAGATGGCTATCTGGAACGCCAAGGAAAGTGGCCTCAGAAAAGAGTCAACCCTGCCGACACCTTGATCTTGGATTCATAGCCTGCAGAACTGGGAGAAAATAAATTTGTTTTGTTTAAGCCACTGAATCTGTGGTACTTTTTTATGACAGCCCTAATAAATGAATGTATTCAGTGCTGTCACCAAAAACCTACTTTTGTTCCATCTTCTATTTTCTCTGTGTTGTCAGTTTCATTCTGACGCTTATGTTACAATATGGCTGTCAGCAGCTTTGGGAGTTATATGCTCCCTTATTCATATCCAGTGACAAAGAAAGCCTTTTTAGAGCAACTTTTGATCAAAATTTTGCTTTACTTTGATTGGGAACTTCATAGGTCATTTGCCTGTCCTTATACTATGACCAAAGACAATGCTGTGTCCACTTATTTTAGTTTCACTTTATATACTTATTTCAGAAACAATTACATTAACAAAGTGAATCTGTTTGAATAATTGGCTCATGCTAATCAAGTGCCGCTCCCGAAGTTGGGGTTGGGGTCAATCCCACAAAAATTGCATAGGTCCTATACAATGAAGGAGGATTGAAATAGATACTGGAGTAATCAATAATGTCCCCAGAAATTCGACATTATTACTTTGAAAGACAATCTAAACATTTTTATTATTCTAAAATTTGTGTTTCTCTGATACTACTCTTAGATCTATACAACTGCCAAGTAATTGCAGATTTGTTCATATTTCTTTGATGAGGTAGTAATAATTTATCCCCTTTCAAAAATGTTATTCCTAAATTTTTGCAACTTGGTATATTTACATCATCCCCTGTTGTTGAGTTTCGTTTATTGAAAATCTTTCACGGAGAATCAAACCAGCCTCTTTTACAGTTATCCTTTCATATTCATGGTTTTGAATTATCTGACCCCATAAGGGTAACCAGTAGGGTAAGACTAATATGTTAAATGTTCCAAGGCATCAAAGTTCACTCTGTACTTAGAAACCAACACAAATATCCTCTCCTGAAAACACAGCTTTCTGATTTCCTTTTGTTGAGGGTCACCGTCTTCAAGGGAATCTGGAATAACTAACAAGTCCTAACCGACCTACCTTCTTGGGAATTAAAGTTGATGCAGGAAGAACTTGATAATAGTCCCACTAAGTATCTACAGGAAGGACTTTGGTGTTGTCCTAGAAAGTATTTCTCCAGTGCCACTACAGCTAGAAACTATGTAGTGTGCAGGAATGGTCCCTTAAATACCACTGAGGTATTACATTTCCCAACAGTTTTCACTTATCCCACCTTGTGCTTTATCCAAAGTACAAAGCTTTTAAGGCCAAATATATTTCTTATATGCTCTTTTCTTTCGTCTTGGCCTTATCCATTTCTCAAACTGACTCCCACATCTTGCCAGTTGCCTTTGAGATCCCATTGACCACAACTTTCAGGTTTCTTGTCCTCCTTTAAAACAGTTATTACACCTCAGATTCACCCAGAAAATCTCAAAACTGACTGCACTTTCTTCATTTTCCATGTTAACTTGACCATACATCTATTAACAAATTCTGGTTAAATTCCTTGAGCTGAACATTTATAATTGGATTGCATGGAGCTGTGGTACAAACTCAATCTCGAAGAAAGCAAGGACCATTCCACATCTAAGGTTTTTGGTCACTGGCCTAGCACTCTACTTTATTTTTTTTTGTGGTACGCGGGCCTCTCACTGTTGTGGCCTCTCCCGTTGAGGAGCACAGGCTCTGGATGCGCAGGCTCAGCGGCCATGGCTCATGGACCCAGCTACTGCGTGGCATGTGGGATCTTCCCGGACTGGGGCACGAACCTGTGTCCCCTGCATCAGCAGGCGGACTCTCAACCACTGCACCACCAGGAAAGCCAGCACTCACTTTTAAAACACAAGATTTTAGGCAGCACAGTTACAGTGATGTTTAAGAAAGGGGGAAAGTTATTGATGCCCCCAACTTCCATTTCCTCGTCATATCATACTGAGTTCCTCACTTTCCTTGATTTCCTGCACTGGGGAATAATGGCAACTTCTCACTATGACTGACACCCAGTAGAGTTGTCCATCTAAAGACTAACTTGAGCTGGGATTACTGGCCTGGCTGTGATAATTGAGCAGTCCATTCAGAAGTCCCATTGAAAGAATGTGTAGCCACTTTATGTGAGTTTGTGGACTTTCTCATCAGGGTTCAGTTTCTTACAAAGCTACTTCTCACGATGAAGCTATGACAGGAAAGTACTATCCAAGACAGTATCAATGTTCTTTTTATTTATACATGTGGCCGACACTACATAGACTTCTAATACTCCAGCTTTTTGTTGGGGTGAATGACTCAATGGCTAAAAGTTACAGAAGAGGGGGACATTCTAGGGCTATTCTTTACATATATCTCTAGTTTAAGGTGTGAAGAAAAGGTTGAGTGTTTTTGATGATAATTCTTTAACTCTGATGCATGAAAAACACAGGGCTGATTGACTCCATTATTCTAGATGTATATATATATATTACCTCTTCTTAGATCCTAACTCACATTGACTCATCCCACTGTGGCTTGGGAAATGGGTTGTGCTATGTACTGAATTGTGTCCCCCCCACCAAATTTATACATTGAGGCCCTAACTCCTGATGTGATGATATTTGGAGATGGGACCTCTAGGAGATGATATGGGTTAGATAAGGTTACGTGGGTGGGACCTTCATGATAGGATTAGCAAACTTATAAGAAGAGGAAGAGACACTAATGCTCTGTCTATACAATGTAAGGACACAGCAAGAAGGTGTTCTTCGGCAAGCACCTTGATCTTGGATTTCCAGTCTCTAAAATTGTGAGAAGTAAATTTTTGTTGTTTAAGCCACCCAGTCTATGGTATTTTGTTATGGCAGCCCAAGCAGACTAATACATGTTGTGACCTTGGCAATGAGCCTTGAGCAATTTTCCCTCCAGGTCAACACCTACCCCTTTCCTACACATGTACATCTGCCCTGGATCTTACTCTCTTTCAAACAACAAATTTATTTAAATCCTGCACTAACTGTTATAACTCCTTGTGAAACTCACAGTTGTACTTAAGTCCCACTGTTGGAAGTACTGGGGGTGGGGGGGTCTCAGTGTATTAAAACCCTTTTCCCCCTCAGTTGTCGGCTATTCCTTGACTTCTATGGCAACAACACAATTGTCTTTGATTTCTGTCTTCTGAGCAGATAAGAGCTTTAGCGCAAACAGAACCTAAGCATTACAGTTCATCCTAATGAGTATAAATAATTCAGTATACCATGTGCAAGAGTTGGGATGGTGAGCTTTGTGTAACCACACCCCAATTTTTGGGACACTTCAGTTGAATTCAGGACTTCAGAACTTCTGGATTCTGCAGAAGGAAGAAAAGGCGTTTCTATGGGTTATTGTATAGAGGTAGGGGCATTCACCTACTTTGGGAGCTTTGGCCCAGTGAAATCAATTTCTCAAGAAACAAACTCAGAAGTATTTGGCAACAGGTCAGAGTGGACCTCCTGTATTTGTACCCATAGACTCTGAAGGGCTTCTGGGGAGATTAAGATCAATAGACAGCATCACAGTCTCAGCCAGAGGAGGATCCCCACAGGCCTTGGACCCATAGGTCCATTTCAATAGGTTTTGCCTGTGATGTCAGAGACTCTACAGGAAAATGATGGTAGCATATCAACTCAACTGATAGGGGTGCCACTGACTCTAGTCTTCCTACAAGTATTGTTAGCAGCAAGTATGTGAAAGTGATTGTGGTCTATACAGATAGAATTTCAAAGAAATAAAAAGGTTTCTTATTCTTCCTTGGTATTCTAAAGCCATTGGAAAATCCCTTTAAGGGTTACTTTGGCCCTAGATAAGATCTTTGTAATTTCCTCCAGTGCTTATATTCTAAGAGGTCATTTTATTTCATCTGTTAATTATAAAGCAAATTGTTTAAAATGATAAGTTAAATTGTGAATTGACAAGTATTCAAGGGTAATGAGTTTAAACGGTTATTAGAAAAGATTTCATTGAGCTAATGTGACAATAACTGCATATATTGGGATTTCTAATTAAAATATGTTCTTATACAATAATTGCCTACATTGTGATCCTTGTTAAAATAACTGTAAAAGTAATCATAAAATAAGAAATAATTGCCTAAAGTAGTTTAAATTGCTTTTTGAAGTACATTCAAAATATTTATAAATGACTGGCTCCCCTTGGAGCTGCACTATAGAATCCTTCCCTAAGTGATAATAGTTAATGCCCTAGTCCTAGACTCCAGATTGTACAGCCTAAGCCTTCCTAGAACTCAAACTTTAATGTGTCTATGAATGGTCTAGGGGTATTATTAAAATGAAGATTCTGATTAAGTACGTCTGAAGTAGGGCCTGAGATTCTGCATTTCTAACAAGTTCCCAGGTGATGCCCATGCTGCTGGTACATGGACTACACTTTGAGAAGCAAGGGGTAAAATTTCCATTAAGTAACTTCTTGGCCAAACAAAACTGGGGTAGAATGCCTCCTAAGGAGTCTCAGTTAATGAGGCTTTTCTTTTCTCAGTAAGAAACGAAGATAGTTCTAGGAACTATAAAAAACTAGAAGAGCTTATTACCTGTGATTTTCTAATGACTGTACCAACATCTAGGATACTAATACGCTTTATTTTATAAAACTCAACATATTATTTGAGGACATAAGTTGTAGGTGTGGTAGATATCTACAAATGAAATTCACTAAGCTTGAATATATTGCTTCAAAAATTTTGTCTCATGTGTCCACAAGGAGTATTCTGAAATACTAATGTACCCACTCACAACTTTTAGGGTGATATGTAAATGTTTTCATTACAAATGTATGTAATTGCAAAGGATATAACTTCCTTTGTACTGTTACTGCTGAAATTTTTAAATGAGATTGTTACATTGCTCTTTTAAGTGGATCCAATGAAATAAAATACTATAACTATTTGACATCTGCCGTCATCCATTTTTTTAAAATGCACATATTTTAATATTGGAAATTTAAAATAATTTTTTGAACTTGAATAGAAATTTTATATTTTACATATAAATTTATATATTTATATTTATAAATTTATATATTTATAAATTTATATGTATATATCCTATATTCATCACAAAATTTTATCCTAATATATATTTTCATGCATAAACATTTTTACACTCTGGTATTGCTTTGCAATAGAAACATATATACATGTTGAAATTAAAAGTTTTTAAAATTCCCCAGTGATCAAAAGAGACTGAGTTAAATTTTTCTTCCAGATTGAATTATTAAAATTATTATTAGTATACAAATGCTTACAATAGCATAAATGGATAATAAATATACATCATTAAAGAAAAAGATAAACATTTAGTGGAAAAGCATCTCCAATGCAGTCTGTGCTTATTTTTCCACACGCAATTAGTTTGTATGCTCATTAGTGAATATTATTTATTTCTAGAATGAGACAAAATTCAGAACCAATACTAGATCTATTTTTCATTTGTATAAATCTAAGTGCAGGGAATACTTCTTTACATAAACACGTAGATGGGACCGAAAGGAATTTTGATATAACAATACCACTCAATACTCTAAATTCTAAGCTACATGACAAAAAACACAGTAATGATTCATAAAAATTACTTTTTAAAAAATATATCAGTGGGACAACTTAAGGGCTTCCTTTGATGTGGTTGAAAGCAGTTAATTGTAAACCACCTGACTTGCAAAAGTATTTGTTATACACTCATTAGAGTCAGTCACAGTCTCAACAAATAAAGTATTTTTACAAATAACCTCTATTATTTTAGAATAGTTTTAGATTTAAAGAAAATTCTAAAGATCATACAGAGAGCTTCCATGCACCGCATACCCAATTTCCCCTATAGTTAGCATTTTATATCAGTATATCACATTTGTCACAATTAACAAACTAATATTGATACATTATTACTGACCAAATCTATACTTTATTCAAATTTTCTCAGTTTTGTTTTTCTTTCTTTCTTTTTTTTTTTTTTCGGTACGCGGGCCTCTCACCGTTGTGGCCTCTCCTATTATGGAGCACAGGCTCCGGATGCGCAGGCTCAGCGGCCATGGTTCACGGGCCCAGCCGCTCCACGGCATGTGGAATCTTCCCAGACAGGGACACGAACCCGTGTCCCTTACATCGGCAGGCGGACGCTCAACCACTGCGCCACCAGGGAAGCCCCAAATGTTCTCAGTTTTTACTTAATGTCCTTTCTCTGTTTCCGAATTCCATCCAGGATGCCACAATATATTTACTTGCCTTATACTCCTCTTAGTTGTGACAGTTTCTTAGGCTTTCTTTCCTTGTATGACCTTGAAACCTTTGAAGAGTACTTGTCAACTATATTGTAGAATGCCTCACAATAGTGGTTTGTCGAGCTTTTTTCTCATAATAGTTCTGGGGTTATGGGTTTTTGGTAGCAAGAATTTAAGGTAAATTTCTATTCTAATTACATCATATCACAGGCAGATACTATCAATAGGAGATATCACTGCTGATGTTAACCGTGATTACCTGACTGAACTAGTGTTTGTCCGAATTCTCAATGGTGAAGTTAGACATTTTCTCTCCTTAAACTTCAGAAGGAAGTCACTGTCGACAGCCCACACTTAAGGAATGGAACTTATGCTCCACCTCCTTGATCTATATACATTTTTTGGTTTATTGAGCTACATACATTGTTTGAGTTCTTCTGAATGGAAAATTTATTTATTTTAGTGTAGATCAATGGATATTTATTTTATACTTTGGGCTATAAAATATACTATTTTAATTATTTTATTGCTCTAATAGTTCTAGTTTTGGCCATCAATAATTTTTTTGGCGGGGGGCTTCCCTCTTGGTGCAGTGGTTGAGAGGCTGCCTGCCGATGCAGGGGACACAGGTTTGTGCCCCGGTCTGGGAAGATCCCACATGCAGTGGAGCGGCTGGGCCCATGAGCCATGGCAGTTGAGCCTGTGCGTCCGGAGCCTGTGCTCTGCAACAGGAGAGGCCACAACAGTGAGAGGCCCGCGTACCGCAAAAAAAAAATAAATAAAAAGATTTTTTTTGTTTTTCTTAGAATTTCTATTCCATTTTATTTATTTGTAACATCTTTAGTGGAGTATAATTGATCTACAATGGTGTTAGTTTCTGCTTTATAACAAAGTGCAGCAGTTATACATGCACATATGTCCCCATATCTCTTCCCTCTTGAGTCTCCCTCCCACCCTCCGTATTCCAACCTTCAAGGGGGTCACAAAGATGGAGCTGATCTCCCTGTGCTATGCAGCTGCTTCCCACTAGCTATTTTACATTTGTTAGTATATGTAAGTCCATGCCCCTCTCTCACTTTGTCCCAGCTTACTCTTCCCCCTCCCCATGTCCTCAAGTCCATTCTCTACCTCTGCGTCTTTATTCTTGTCCTGCCCCTCGGTTCTTCAGAACCATTTTGTTGTTGTTGTTGTTTAGATTCCATATATATGTGTTAGCATACAGTATTTATTTTTCTCTTTAGGACTTACTTCACTCTGTATGACAGTCTCTAGATTCATCTACCTCACAAAAAATACCTCAATTTCATTTCCTTTTATGGCTGAGAAATATTCCATTGTATATATGTGCCACATCTTCTTTATCCATTCATCTGTTGATGAACAGTTAGGTTGCTTCCATGTCCTGGCTATTGTAAATAGAGCTGCAATGAACATTGTGTTACATGACTCTTTTTGAACTATCGTTTTCTCAGGGAAAATGTCCAGTAGTGGGATTGCTGGGTCGGATGGTAGTTCTATTTTTAGTTTTTTAAGGAATCTCCATACTGTTCTCCATAGTGGTTGTATGAATTTACATTCCCACCAACAGTGAAAGAGGGTTCCCTTTTCTCCACACCCTCTCCAGCACTGATTGTTTGTAGATATTTTGATGGTGGCCATTCTGACTGGTGTGAGGTGATAACTCATTGTAGTTTTGACTTGCATTTCTCTAATGATTAGTGATGTTGAGCATCCTTTCATGTGTTTGTTGGCAATCTGTATATATTCTTTGGAGAAATGTCTGTTTAGGTCTTCTGCCCATTTTTGGAATGGGTTGTTTGCTTTTTTGATATTGAGCTGCACGAGCTGCTTGTAAACCTTGGAGATTAATCCTTTGTCAGTTGCTTCATTTGCAAATATTTTCTCCCATTCTGAGGGTTGTCTTTTCCTCTTGTTTATGGTTTCCTTTGCTGTGCAAAAGCTTTTAAGTTTCATTAGGCCTCATTTGTTTATTTTTGTTCTTATTTCCATTTCTCTAGGAGGTGGGTCAAAAAGGATCTTGCTGTGATTTATGTAATACAGTGTTCTGCCTGTGTTTTCCTGTAAGAGTTTTATGGTGTCTGGCCTTACATTGAGGTCTTTAATCAATTTTGAGTGTATTTTTGTGTATGGTGTTAGGTAGTGTTCTAATATCATTCTTTTACATGTAGCTGTCCAGTTTCCCAGCACCACTTATTGAAGAGGCTGTCTTTTCTCCATTGTATATTCTTGCCTCCTTTATCAAAAATAAGGCCATATGTGTGTGTGTTTATCTCTGTTCTTTCTATCCTGTTTGATTGATCTGTATTTCTATTTTTTTTGCCAGTACCATACCCTCTTGATTACTGCAGTTTCTATAGTATAGTCTGAAATCTGGCAGCCTGATTCCTCCAGCTCCATTTTTCTTTCTCAAGATTGCTTTGGGTATTCGGTGTCTTTTGTTTTTCCATACAAATTGTGATATTTTTTGTTCTAGTTCTGTGAAAAATGCCACTGGTAGTTTTTTAGGGATTGCGTTGAATCTGTAGATTGCTTTGGGTAGTATAGTCATTTTCACAATGTTGTTTCTTCCAATCCAAGAGAAAAGTATATCTCTCTATCTGTTTGTATCATCTTTAATTTCTTTCATCAGTGTCATAGTTTTCTGCATACAAGTCTTTTGTGTCCTTGGGCAGGTTTATTCCTAGGTATTTCTTTCTTTTTGTTGCAATGGTAAATGGGAGTGTTTCCTTAATTTCTCTTTCAGATTTTTCATCATTAGTGTATAGGAATGCAAGAGATTTCTGTGCCTTAATTTTGTATCCTGCTAATTTACCAAATTCATTGATTAGCTCTAATATTTTTCTGGTAATATCTTTTGGATTCTCTAGGTATAATGTCATGTCATCTGCAAACAGTGACAGCTTTACTTCTTTACAATTTGGATTCCTTTTATTTATTTTTCTTCTTTGATTGCTGTGGCAAAAACTTACCAAACGGTGTTGAATAATAGTGGTGAGAGTGGGCATCCTTGTCCTGTTCCTGATTTTTGAGGATATATTTTCCGTTTTTTAGCATTGGGAATGATGTTGGCTGTGGGTTTGTCATATATGGTCTTTATTATGTTGAGGTAAGTCCCCTCTATGCCTACTTCTGGAGAGTTTTTATCATGAATTGGTGTTGAATTTTATCAAAAGCTTTTCCTGCATCTATTGAGATTATCATTTTTTTTTTTTTCACGGCACACGGGCCTCTCACTTTTGTGGCCTCTCCCGTTGCAGAGCACAGGCTCTGGACGCACAGGCTCAGTGGCCATGGCTCATGGGCCCAGCCACTCTGCAGCATGTGGGATCTTCCCGGGCTTGGGCCTGTACCCGCATCCTCTGCATGGGCAGGCAGACTCTCAACCACTGCGCCACCTAGGAAGCCCTATCATATGGTTTTTATCATTCATTTTGTTAATATGGTTTATCACAATGACTGATTTGCACATATTGAAAAATACTTGCATTCCTGGGATAAACCCCACTTCATTATATTGTATCATCATTTAACGTGCCGTTGGATTCTGTTTGGTAGTATTTTTTTGAGGATTTTTGCATGTATGTTCATCAGTGATATTGATCTGTAGTTTTCTTTTTCTGTGACATCTTTGTCTCATTTTGGTATCTGTGTGTTGGTGGCCTTGTAGAATGAGTTTGGGACTGACCCTCCCTCTGCTATATTTTGGAAGAATATGAGAAGAATAGATGTTAGCTCTTCTCTAAATGTTTGATAGAGATAGCCTGTGAAGTGATCTAGTCCTGGGATTCTGTTTGTTGGAAGATTTTTAATCCCAGTTTCAATTTTAGTGCTTGTGATTGGTGTGTTCTTATTTTCTATTTCTTCTGTGTTTAGTCTTGGAAGGTTGTGCTTTTCTAATAATTTGTTCATTTCTTCTCATGCTCAACAACACTTATTGGCATAGTGTTGCTTGTTGTAATCTCTCATGATCCTCTGTATTTCTGAAGTGTCAGTTGTTACTTCTCCTTTTTCATTTCTAATTCTATTGATTTGAGTCTTCTTCAATTTTTTTAATGAGTTTGGTTAATGGTTTTTCTTTCTTTTTATCTTCTCAAAGAACCAGCTTTTAGTATTTTTACTGTTTGCTATTGTTTACTTCAATTCTTTTTCATTTATGTCTGATCTGATCTTTTTGATTTCTTTCTTTCTCATAACTTTTGTTCTTATTTCTCTAATTGCTTTAGGTATAATGTTAGGTTGGTTATTTGATTTTCTTCTTGTTTCTTGATGTAGGATTTTATTGCTATAAACTTCCCTTTTAGAACTGCTTTTCCTACATCCCATATGTTTTTGGTCAACGTGTTTTCAGTGTCATTTCTTTCTAAGTATTTTTACATTTCCTGTTTCTTTTTTTCATTATCTCTTGTTTATCTAATAGCATATTGCTTACCCTCCATGTGTTTGTATTTTTTACACATTTTTCCTATAATTGATATCTAGTCTCACAGCATTGTGGTCAGAAAGATACTTGATATGATTTCAATTTTCTTAAGTTTACCAAGGCTTGATTTGTGACCCAGAATATGATCTCTCCAAGAGAATGTCCCATAAGCACTTGAGAAGAGAATGTATTCTGTTGTTTTGGATGGAATGTCCTGTAAATATCAATTAAATACATCTTGTTTAATGTGTCATTTAAAGCTTGTCTTTCCTTATTTATTTTCCCTTGAATGATCTGTCCATTGGTGAAAGTGGGGTGTTATAGTCCCCTACTATAATTGAGTTACTGTTGATTTCCCGTTTTATGGCTCTTAGCATTTGCCTTATGTATTGAGCTGTCCCTGTGTTGGGTTCATAAATATTTACAATTGATTTATCTTCTTCTTGGATTGATCCCTTGATCATTATGGAGTGTCCTTCTCTGTCTCTTGTAATAGTCTTTGTTTCAAAGTCTATTTTGTCTGATATGAGATTTGCTACTCCAGCTTTTTTTGATTTCCATTTGCATGGAATATCTTTTTCTATCCCCTCACTTTCAGTCTGTATGTGTCTCTAGGTCTGAATTGGGTCTCCTGTAAACAGCATATATAGGTGTCTTGTTTTTGTATCCATTCAGCCACTCTATGTCTTTTGGTTGAAGCATTTATTCCATTTACATTTAAGGTAAGTATTGATATGTATGTTCTCATTAAAATTTTCTTAATTGTTGTGGGTTTGTTTTTGTAGGTCTTTTCCTTCTCTTTCTTTTTCCTGCTTAGAGAAGTACCTTTACCACTGGTTGTAGTGCTGGTTTGGTGGTGCTGAATTCTCTTAAATTTTGCTTGTGTGTAAAGGTTTTAATTTCTCCTTCGAATCTGAATGAGATCCTTGCTGAGTAGGGTGCTCTTGGTTGTAGCTTTTTCCCTTTCATCATTTTAAATGTGTCTTGTCACTCTCTTATCCTTGCACCATTTCTGCTGAAAGATCAGCTGTTAACCTTATGGGGATTCCCTTGTATGTTATTTGTTGCTTTTCCCTTGCTGCTTTTAATGTGTTTTCTTTGTATTTAATTTTTGATAGATTGATTACTATGTGTTTTGACGTGTTTCTCCTTGTATTTATCTTGTATGGGACTCTCTGCCGTTCCTGGACTTGACTATTTCCTTTCCCATGTTAGGGAAGTTTTCAACTATAATCTCTTCAAATATTTTCTCAGACACTTTTTTTTTCTCTTCGTCTTCTGGGACCCCTGTAATTCTATTGTTGGTGCATTTAGTGTTGACCCAGAGGTCCCTGAGACTGTCCTCCATTCTTTTCATTCTTTTTTCTTTATTCTGCTCTGTGGTAGTAATTTCCACTATTTTATCTTCTAGGTCACTTTTCCATTGTTTTGCCTCAGTTATTCTGCTATAGATTTCTTCTACAGCATTGTTAATTTCATCTTTTGTGTTGTTCATCTTTGTTTGTTTGATCTTTAGGTCTTCTATGTCCTTGTTAAACGTTTCTTGTGTTTTCTCCATTCTGTTTCCAAGATTTTGGATCATTTTTACTATCTTTACTCTAAATTCTTTTTCTGGTAGACTGCCTATTTCCTCTTCATTTGTTTCGTCTGGTGGGGGTTTTTATCTAGCTCCTTCATCTGCTGCATATATCTCTGTCTTCCTATTTTTCTTAACTTACTGTGTTGGGGTTTTCCTTTTCTCAGGCTGCACGTTCCTAGTTCCCATTGTTTTGGGGGTCTGCCCCAGTGTTTAAGGTTGGTTTACTGGCTTGTGTAGGCTTCCTGGTGGAGGGGACTGGTGTTTCTGTTCTGGTGGGTGAAGCTGGCCACATCCACTGGTGTGTTTTGTGGTGTCTGTGTACTTAGTATAATTTTAGGCAGCCTCTCTGCTAACGGGTGGGGTTTTGATCCTGCCTAGCTAGGTATTTGGCATGGGGCAGCCAGCACTGGAACTTGCTGGCCGTTGGGTGGAGGTGGGTCTTAGCATTGAGACAGAGATCTCTGGGAGAGCTATCACCGATTGATATTACATGGGGCTGTGAAGTCTCTGGTGGTCTAATGTCCTGAACTCAGCTGTCCCTCCTCAGAGGCCTGACACTAGGCTGGAGTACCAAGACACTGTCAGCCACACAACTCAGAAGGAAAGTGAGAAAAGAGAATGAAAAAAATAAAATAATTTAATTAATATAAAAAATAAAAGAATTATTAAAATTAAAAAAGTAATAAAAAAAGAAGAATGCATCAAACCCAATAAACAAATCCAACAATGATAACAAGCACTAAAAACTATACTAAGGTAAACATAAAAATCAGAAACAAGTCAGTTACAGACAGAAAACCCCAAGTCTACAGTTCCTCCCAAAGGTCACTGCCTCAATTTTGGTTTGATTCATTGTCTATTCAGGTATTCCACAGATGCAGGTTACCTCAAGTTGATTGTGGGGATTTAATCTACTGCTCCTGAGGCTGCATGGAGAAATTTACTTTTCTGTTCTTTGTTTGCACAGCTCCGTGAGTTCAGCTTTGGTTCTGGCCCCACCTCGGCATGTAGGTTGCCCTCAGACTTCTGTTCCCCACCAGACAGGACAGGATTAAAGAAAAAGCTGATTAGGGGGCTCTGGCTCAGTCAGTTCAGGGGGACAGAGGGGTATGGTAGTTATAATTGGAATGTGGTTGAGCCTACAGTGGCAGAGGCCGACAAGATGTTGCAACAGCCTGAGGCATGCATGTTTTTCCTCTGGAAGTTGTTCCTGGATCACAGGACCCTGGCAGTGGCAGACTGCACAGGCTCCTGGGGGGAAGTGTGGATAGTGACCTGTGCTTTCACCCAGGATTATTGGTGGCTGCAGCAGCAGTTTTAGCATTTCATGTACGTCTCTGGGGTCCAAGCTTATAGCCATGGCTTGCGCCCATCTCTGGAGCTCATTTAGGCAGTGCTCTGCCTTCTGTGGGCAGTCAGGGAAGGAATCCCCTCTCCTTGCACACCCCAAAACAATGGTCTCTTGACTCTTAGGCAGTTCCAGACTTTTCCCCAGACTCCCTCCTCATTAACTGTGGCACACTTCTTCCCGTCAGGCTGTGTTCATGCAGCCAACCCCAGTCCTCTCCCAGGGATCTGACCTATGAAGCCCAAGCCTCAGCTCCCAGCCCCAACTCGCCCCAGTGGATGAGCAGACAAGCCTCTCAGGCTGGTGAGTGCTGGTCAGCACCAATCCTCTGTGCAGGAATCTCTCTGCTTTTCCCTCTGCACCCCTGTTGCTGAGCTCTCCTCCATGGCTCTGAAGCTCCCATCCCTCCCAACCACTGTCTCTGCCAGTGAAGGGGCTTCCTAGTGTGTGGAATCTTTTCTTCCTTCCCAGCTCCCTCTCAGAGATGCAGGTCCTGTCCCTCTTCCTTTTCTCTGTTTTTTATTTCTTTTGCCCTACCCAGGTACGTTGGGGATTTTCTTGCCTTTTGGGAAGTCTGAGGTCTTCTGCCAGTGTTCAGTAGACATTGTTCCACATGTAGATGTATTTTTGATGTATTTGTGGGGAGGAAGGGGATCTCCACACCTTACTCCTCCACCATCTTGAGGGTCCACTTGGTTATCCATTTTAAACATAACAGTGTGCACATGTTGGTTCCCAACTCCTTGATTATCCCTTCCCTCCATCCTTCCCCTTGTGTAACTGTAAGTTTGTTCTCTACGTTTTTGAGTCTCTGTTTTGTAAGTAAGTTCATTTGTATCAGCTCTTTTTAGATTCCTTGTATAAGAGTTATATGATATTTCTCTTTCTCTGATTTACTTAACTCCGTATGACCATCTCTAGGTCCATCCATGTTGCTGCAAATGGCATTATTTTATTCGTTTTAATGGCTGAATAATATTCCATTGTACATATATACTACATCTACTTAATCCATTCCTCTGTCAATGGACATTTAGGGTGCTTCTATGTCTTGGGTATTGTATACAGTGCTGCAATGAATATCAGGGTGCATGTATCATTTTGGACCATGTTTTTCTCTGGATGTAAGCCCAGGAGTGGAATTTCACGGTCATTACTGTAGCTCTATTTTTAGTTTTTTAAGGAACTTCTGTACTGTTCTCCATAGTGGCTGTACCAATTCACCTTTTCACCAACAGTATAGGAGGGTGCCCTTTTCTCCACACCCTCTCCAGCATTTACTGTTTGTGGCTTTTTGATTATAGTCATTTTGACTGGTGTGAGGTGATATTTCATTGTAGTTTTGATTTGCATTTCTCAAATAATTAGCGATGTTGAACATCTTTTCATTTGCCTATTGGCCATATATATGTCTTCTTTGGAGAAGTGTCTATTGTTTGTTTGGGGTGTTTTTAAAAATATTAAGCCTCATGAGCTGTTTGTAAATTTTGGAGAGTAATCCCTTGTCAGTCACATCATTTACAAATATTTTCTCCCAATCTGTGGGTTGCCTTTTTGTTTTGTTTATGGTTTCCTTTACTGTGCAAAGCCTTTTGAGTTTAATTAAGTCCTATTTGTTTATTTTTGTTACTATTTCTATTACTCCTGGAGACCAATTGAAAAAGATATTGCTGCAATTTATGTCAGAGAGTGTTCTGCCTATGTTTTCTTCTAGGTGTTTTATAGTGTCATGTGTCATATTTAGGTCTTTAATCCATTTTGAGCTCTTTTTTGTGTATGGTGTTAAAGAATAATCTAATTTCATTTTTCTAAACACATACCTGTCCAGTTTTCCCACCATCACTTATTGAAGGGACTGTCTTTCCACCATTATGTAGATTTTCCTCCTTTGTCATAGATTAATTGACCATAGGTCCATGGGATTATTTTTGAGCTTTCTATCCTGTTCCATTAATCTATATTTCTATTTTTGTGCTAGTACCATCCTGTTTTGATGACTATAGCTTTGTAGTATAGTCAGAAGTCAGGGAGCTTGATTCTTCCAGCTCCGTTTTTCTTTCTCAAGATTGCCTTGGCTATCCTGGGTCTTTTGTGTCTGCATACAAATTTTACGATTTTTTTGTTCTAGTTCTGTGGAAAATGCCATTGGTAATTTGATAGGGATTGCATTGAATCTGTAGATTGCCTTGGGTAGTATAGTCATTTTGGCAATATTGGTTCTTCTATTCCATGAACATGGTATATCTTTCCATCTGTTATTGTTTTCTTTGATTTCTTTCATCAGCATCTTATATTTTTCAGAGTACAGCTATTTTGCCTCCTTAGGTTGGTGTATCCTAGGTATTTTATTCTTTTTGATGTAATGGTAAATGAGATTGTTTCTTGAATTTCTCTTTCTGATCTTTTGTCTTTAGTGTATATCAATGCAACAGATTTCTGTGTATTAATTTTTTAACCTGCAACTTTACCAAATTCATTGATGAGCTCTAGTATTTTTCTGGTTGCATCTTTAGGATCGTCTATGTATGGTATCATGTCATCTACGAACAGTGACAGTTCAACTTATTTTTTTTTCCATTTTGGATTCCTTTTAGTTTGTTTCTCTCAATGCCTTAGTAGGACTTCCAAAACTGTGTTGAATAAAACTGGTCAGAGTGGACATCCTTATCTTGTTCCCGAACTTAGAGGAAATGTTTTCACTTTTTCACCATTGAGTACGAGGTTAGCTGTATGTTGGTCATATATGGCCTTTGTTATGCTGAAGTATGTTCCCTCTATGCTCAGTTTCTGGAGAGTTTTTTTTTATCATAAATGGGGACTGAAGTTTTTCAAAAGCTTTTTCTGCATCTTTTGAGATGATCATATGGTTTTTATCCTTCAATTTGTTGATGTGGTGTATCACATTGATTGATTTGTGGATGTTGAAAAATCCTTGCATCCGTGGGATGAATCCCACTTGATCATGGTGTATGATCCTTTTAATGTATTGTTGGGTTCAGATTGCTAGTATTTTGTTGATGTTTCTTACGTCTATGTTCATCAGTGATATTGGCCTTTAGTTTTCTTTTTTTCTGTGGTATCTTTGGTTTTGGTGTCAGGACGATGGTGGCCTCACTGAATGTGTTTGAGAGTTTTCCTTCCACTTATGCCCACTTTCTGAGAAGTTTTTTTTTATCATATATGGATGCTGAATTTTATGAAAAGTTTGTCTGCATCTATTGAGATGGTCAGATGATTTTTATTCTTGAATTTGTTAATGTGGTGTATCACAATGAAAGATTTGTGGATATTCATAATCCTTTGCATCCCTGGGATAAATCCCACTTGATCATGGTGTATGATCCTTTTAATGTATTGTTGGAATCAACTTGCTAGTATTTTGTTGTGGATTTTTGCATCTATGTTCATCAGTGTTATTGGCCTGCACTTTTCGTATTTGGTGATATCTTTGTCTGGTTTTTGTATCATGGTGATGGTGGCCTCGTATAATGGGTTCAGAAGTGCTCCTTCCTCTGAAGTTTTTTGGACTAGTTTCAGAAGTATAGGTGTTAACTCTTCTCTGTTTCGTAGAATTTACCTGTGAAGAATTTGGTCTTGCACTTTTGGTTGTTGGAGTTTTCTTGTTGTTGTTGTTTTTAATTAGTGATTCAAGTTCATTACTGGCATTGGTCTGTCCATAATTTCTATTTCATCCTGGTTCAACTTTGGAGACTACATTTCTAGGAATTTCTCCATTTCTTCTAGGTTGTCCATTTTATTGGCATATAGTTTTTTGTAGTAGTCTCTCTTATGATCCTTTGTATATCTGTGGTGTCAGTTGTAACTTCTCCCTTTTCATTTCTGATTTTATTCATTTATGTCCACTCTCTTTTTTTCTTGATGAGTCTGGCTAAATGTTGATCAATTTTGTTTATCTTTTTGAGGAAGTAGCTCTTAGTGTCATAGATTCTTTTGCATCTATTGTTCTTTTATATTGTATTTTTAGTCTCATTTCATTTATTTTATCTCTGATCATTATGAGTCCTTTCCTTCTACAAATTATGTGTTTTGTTTATTCTTTCTCTAGTTCCTTCACGTGGAAGGTTATGTTGTTTATTTGAGACTTTTCTTGTTTCCTGAGGTAAGCTTGTAGTGCTATAAACTTCCCTCTTGAAGTGCTTTTGCTGCATTATATAGGTTTTGGATCGCCATGTTTTCGTTTTCATTTGTCTTTTGGTATTTTTTTAATCTCTTCTTTGATTTCTTCAGTGATACATTGGTTGTTTAGTAGCATATTGTTTAACTTCCACCTGTTTGTGTTTTCTGCAGTTTTATTTTTCTTGCAGTTGATTTCTAGTCTCATAGGTTTGGGGTTGGAAACGATGCTTGATATGATTTCAATTTTCTTAAATTTACCCAGGCTTATTTTGCAGCCCAACATGGGATCTGTCTTGGAGAATGTTCCATGTACACTTTAAAAGAATGGGTATTCTGCTGCTTTCCAATGGAATGCTCTCTGTGTATATGTATTAAGTCCATTTGGTCTAAATGTGTCATTTAAGGTCTTCTGGTTTTCTGTCTAGATGATCTCTCCATTGATGTAAGTGGTGTATTAGAGTTGTTTCTGTCATTTCCTTCTTTCATGTCTGTTAATATGTGTCTCTTTGTATTGAGGTGCTCCTACGTTGGTTGCATACATATTTACAATTGTTATATCTTCTTCTTGGGTTGATATCTTGGTCATTATGTAGTGCCCTTCTTTGTCTCTTGTAACAGTCTTTAAAGTCTGTTTTGTCTGATATGAGTATTGGCACTCCACCTTTATTTTGATTTACATTTGTGGGGATAACCATTTTCCATCCCCTCCCTTTCAGTCTGTGTGTGTCTCTAGATTTGAAGTGAGTCTCTTGTAGGCAGCATATATACAGGTTTTGTGTTTTTTACCCGTTCAGCCACTTTATGTCTTTTGGTTGGAGATTTTAGTCTGTTTACAATTAAGGTAATAGTCGATATGTATGTTCTTACTGCCATTTTGTTAATTGTTTTGGATTTATTTTTGTAGGTCTTTTCCCCCCTTTCTTCTTTTGTTCTCTTATCTTGTAATTTGAGGCCTATTTTTAGTGTTACATTTGGATTCCTTTTATTTTTTTTGAGTGTGTATCTATTATAGAATTTTATTGCAGTTGCCATGATGTTTCTGTGTAACAGTCTGTATGTATATATATATATA